>NC_087212.1:67990801-68013301 GCF_015104395.2 Macrobrachium nipponense | reverse complement strand
AGAATTTTCAGTAGAGGTGGTAGTGGGCGGGGGAAATAACTGTCAAGTGATTTTCATGGAGGGTTCAAGTTATAATCTCTGCAGTACCTTCAGGATGTGCAACCATCAAGTGCCATGTAAGCTGTCTTGATGGCGAAAATAATTCTTGACATAGTTGGAATATTGCCTCCTGGTGGCACCCTCGTGGATGTAACGAAATATCTGGTTGAAGAGGGGCCATCGTATTTATACTATTCAAGAAGTAGGGCAGCCTAAACATGGCAGAGGAATGAGTATTATATGCTTGGCTACTTTGATGGGCTCCGCACGGGTAGAGTGGGTCATTCTTTAGCAGAGGCATTATGTTGTGTTGTCAAGATGAATAATAAGTTTCACAACCTGACCCAGATTTGAAATGGTGACTTAACCTAATTAGCAATGATATAAGTAAGGGTTAGCTAATATTGACGATGAATGATGCAGTTGGAGTGGCCACTTTTAACTAGGAATCACGCTACTCACTTGCAGTCTAGATGGGTGTTGTGTCAGGCGGAGAAATGACGAATCACTCCTGATAAAAAAAATCTGATATCACTTCGTTGTACTTGTAATGAGAATTTACTCTGCTTATCAGGAATAGCAACACTAAGTAACACCCGTATATGCTCCAAGGACATTGAGAATAGGAAACTAATACTCAATACTTATTTTGCAACCTAATGAAGAAAACTGTTTTATTTGAGTGCTCTTTGACGAGGTTTGATCTCATCCCGGTCAAGTTCACTAGGGAAGTTATCATCAGTATATTTCACTTGATTAAGAGGTTGAAAAGCATGCTGTTATCTATACCCAAACACATGCTAGTGATATATATATATATATATATATATATATATATATATATATATATATATATATTACGCCTAGGGTTTTTGATTAATAATGTATTGCTAATTTGTTCTCTGTGACCTATGGAATGTGAAGAACAGAGCAGAGGCGACGACCCGAGAGAAGCTGACAATGAGTTTCTATGGATGGCGTGAGATAAAACTGCTTAGTTAGACAAGTCAATGCACGACAGTTTATGAACTCTTCTCAAAGTGCCTTTGTGAAACTGGATGCGGCCAGTAATCGTGAGGCGTTAACGAACTGTGTGTTCGTATGTGCGTGTGCGCCTCTTCTATTGATAATGTAGGATACCCAAGTCTATGGGGGATTTTGATAGAGGCGTCTTTGGAAGAAAGGCAAGATGCCGTGGTGTTCTTCGAATGGTTTTTTGATAGTGTGTGAAATATTCCGGCTGCTTGGGTGAGTGTTGAAGTGTTTTAGCCGAAGACTGACTTGTTATCTGTTTGACATGTTTGTAGTAATATTCAATCTTTAATCTCTGATTGTTAAACTTGTGTGTGTACTTACCGGGATGTGTTCTGTGTCTTTGAAACAGACGGTTCTGGCAATGAGGGGGACAGAGAGTTCCCGATGGATATAGACTTTTTGGAGACTATAACTGTTCAGACATTTTTGTTGGGGTTTTAATTGAATTGATTCATTATTTATTCATTGTTAATAAATGTGTCTTTTGTAATGCAACTCTCATTTTCATTACCTGTTAGAGTGGAGAGAGAGAGAGAGAGAGAGAGAGAGATGAGAGAGAGAGACGAGAGAGAGAGAAGAGAGAGAGAGGGGGGGGGGGGGGGGGGGGGGGGGGGGCTGTGTGGTATTAGTTTGCCTTGACGCTCGAGTTATACGTTTACAAAATGAATAATGAGGGAATACCTCATTACATTTATATAATATATATATATATAGATATATATAAATATATATATATATATATATATATATATATATATATATAATATTTATCTATATATATATATATACTATATATATATATATATATATATATAATTATATATATATATATACTTATATAATAATCATGTGTTTATAAAGTCCCAGAAAACCTTGAAAGGCACGTGCTAGATGCTAAAATATCATAAGGATAATTGAAGGTGGATATATATGGCTCGACCAGGTTTTGTATTTTGAGTCTATTCAAATTGACTGGTGCATATTAGAAGAAATTAGATTTCTGTGCAATGTGGATCAGATGTCAAAGGCAGATCTCAAAGGAAACGGTACACTTTCCGTTCTCTATAAGAAATAGTGAAGTTCAGGTGTCTTGTTAGAAAAAGTTTTATGAATTAAAAACTTATTTTTGTTTTAAAAAGCCACGACTATTCCTTGCTTTGAAAGATTTATTAGTTGTGTATGAGGGAACATACAAATATTACTAGGAAAGCTGAAAATGTAACGACCACTATATTCCAATACTGACTGCCATCTATTTTACCCTCACGGCTCAAGGTGTCACTTCTCTTAACACAGCAAATGGGAGACACTCTTCTTGTTTGAATAATTGATAGGGAGTTGGATATCAGTCTTACTCTGTTTCCTTTGTCCTTATATGGCTTACCCGTTCTGCTGGTTTCGTCTTTCCTTTCGATTACGTATTCCTTTGTTCCTTTGTTCACGTACTCCTTCCTTAACTCCCATATGGATCATCAATATTTTAATTATTTTGGAGCTTACTGCTAAGCGTCAGATTTGTGAAGAATGCCGTATCATGATTTCAATCTTAACCATAACATCTTTACTAAATGGTTCATCTCGGTACAGAAGGAAGGTAATCTTTTGAGTTGTCGAATATTCGAGATATTCAAAATCTCCATTCTTAATGTAGGTAATACATATTGGGTTCTGTGAGCGCACTGTTTAGCTGCAGTATTGATCTATCTGCATGACCACAAACACACGTTGTTTATATTATATATATATATATATATATATATATAATATATATATATATATATGTGTGTGTGTGTGTATGTATGTATGTATGTATGTATGTATGTATGTATATAGTCGGCCATTCCATTGAGGAGTGACAGATGTGTATTTCTGGTGATAGAAGTTCACTCTCGACGTGGTTCGGAAGTCATGTAAAGCCGTTGGTCCCGTTGCTGAATAACCACTGGTTCCATGCAACGTAAAAAACACCATACAAACAAACAAACAACGTATGTATGTAGGTATAATTATATTATATATGTGTGTGTAATCTCAAGCGAGAGAGCATGTCCCAACACAACTTTTTTTCTGAGCAAAATAGCCAGAAAAATTCTGTTAGACGTTCTGCAGACTTTGACCTGTGGAAAAAGATAGGAAAATGTTGCGTTATTCGAATTCCTGAAATGTAAAACCTAAACCAGAGGTGTACTGCAGTTCAGATGAAAATGTCGTTATCAAGTTACTCTATTGAATTCGGATTTTTTCGAATGCAAAAATGTTAGCTAGCGGCTAAATTGGGTTATGCAAATCATAGGGAGATGTTCTTCACTAATTACTGATGTGACAAGAAACTTTCTTTTTTACATTTTAACTAATACCTAAATCAGTATTAACCTTTTTCAGTCTCACTAGTTGCGTAGACTTATTTACTCTCGAAACATTGGCATTTACTTGAAACCTTAATTGCAAATCATACACTTCCATCGACAGTTATTGATCTGCAAGGAAAACTACATTTGTGCATATAACAGATTCTTCTTTTTCTGAAAATAAAGCATTCGCATGAAATATTTTGTAAGCGGAAATGACGTAAATAAATCAATTACTGTTATTTTTTATGGGAATTATACTACATAAAACTTGAGCTTTCCTTATCCATAAAGCGAAGGATAACGGAAGCCACCCTGGTAGACGGTAATAGTGTGTGGGCGGTGCGGTTTCCTTGGCCAAAACCAGACTAGAAGGCTGACAGTTGGTGATGTTTGTATTCGCGTAGCTTTTGAAGTCTGGGTGGTAGGAGGTACAGGAGACTTTGCTTTAGGATGTGAAGTGAGTCATATTCCATTATGACGTCGTTTGAATCAATCAAGTCACTAACTTATTTGTCTGCAGTCATTGTTACGACCTCAATTTCGGGCCATTTTCTTTTGCACTTAGTTTCATTAAATATTCTGCCATCTTTCAGTAGCATAAGTCTTCATCCCTGAGGGTTTTAGGAAATATTTCTCCCAGACAACATTTTTTCCGTGACAGTTAGTCTGTCTAAACTAATTGTATGTTGTAACCTTTCCAGGTCTCTCGCAGAAAGGCTTCAGCGTCCCCTTCTGTCTGGCATGTCCATAAAATGCTTAATATTTTGTTTATTATAAATTTTAATCGTGACTATTAGGCCTTGCTGCTGTGCATAATAATGCCAAGAGGAAGTTTATTTTCTGCTCCATTTTCAACAAAAGTAAATAATCACTATTCAAAGAAAGACATCGGTATACAGGCCTATAAGTATAGCAGATTTCCCGAATGGTATGCAAATGTTGGTTATAGACTGCATTAACACTCTCCTTTTCCGTTTTCAAATAAACCCCACGCACTGCATTTTTTACTATAAGATTCATCTTCGATTATTCATATATTTTATAAAGAACTAATTTGCGGGGGGTGGGTGGGTTTGGGGGGAAGTTCGTTAGATAGTTTAATAAAGACAAAAAATTATCATCAGCTGAATAGATATGTCATGAAAATTGTCAACAAAGCAGTTGACGACTTATGAAAATGAATAAATATCAGACTCGGAAAGTTTTGCAATCAGTTACTTTCCTATTCTATGTCAAGGGGAAATATAGTTTCGGAAAATGTTCATGATAATCAATGTGTACGGATGTTTTGCATGATTATAATGGAAGATAAATAATGCATTACGAAAGTGCATGATAAATGGCAGGGTCAATTGAAGAGGTTTCAAATCAAATAAACTAAAAGATGTTAGAAAAAGTTTAAAGTTTAAAGAAAACTGAATAATAGTAATAATAATAATAATAATAGTAATAATAGGGGGAAGCAGACCCTCTCTTAAGTATGTCTTGTCAAAAAGGCTGGCTGCTTCGTGCGATCAGATCTTATATCGCATCTCTTGCACGCGAATATTGGTCAACAACTGGCCAATGTCCATATTTTGGCGAATATAAACAGCGTTTATACAGCAGTTTTTATTCTCTGTAAAAGTGCAAGGTAATGAAAACGGGCAAAAGTCATTGTGAAGGGAAAAGAGAGAGAGAGAGAGAGAGAGAGAGAGAAGGATGCAAGTATTACTTTCGTCCCTCTCCCTATCCAGTCCCACAACCCATTGAATCTGGCTCACCTTCTCAAACACCTCTCACAATTAAGAAATAATCATCATTAAGGTGGCTTTAACCGGGTAATTTTCGGTGTTGTTTTTGTATAGTTGTTTACAGCCGATAATTTCTTGGAAATTTCAATATTCTGCCATTCTTGCAACTGTTACCTTTTCTATTCCATAAAAAAATCAGTATATTATAATGCATACGAAACCAGTTCAGTATATCTTATACTTCTCGCAAAATATTACCATTTACGCAAAATGTGATACCTAATTATAAATACACCAGCTTCAGAGCAAAGTGGGTCAAGGCTAATGCTAATTTACCTTTTCCAGCACTGTTGTTGAGGAAAATAACAGGCGACGTAACTCTACTTGCACTGGTTAATTAAACTGCTATTACGTTGATTTGATTTTTAGTGTTGTTGCTCGTGGGTGTAAAAAGTGTTATTTAATTTTGAATTGAGATTTGAGTAACTGGTCAGCATTTCGGACTGTAAGATGGGGAAAGGTGCCACAAAGTCTGCTTGTAGGTATATTTCTGTATTTGAGAGAGAGAGAGAGAGAGAGAGAGAGAGAGAGAGAGAGAGAGAGAGAGAATTATGTAGCGCTGAAAAGACATGTAAGGCATATATCTAGAACAGTCCCCCTTTAACGATGGCATTATCTGGCTGCCCAAACTATAGAGCTTGATGCAACAGAACAATCTCTACTAATTAGCTAATAACACTACACCTCAGTACTTATGTGGGTACCAGCAGCAATTGCATTGTGATAATGGCGGGTGTTCATTACAGTGAAAAAATGCCTCATTTTATTTTCTGTCGTTCTTTGCAAGGGAATAATAACCAGTTTTAATATCATGAATCTGGACGTCCCTGCTTAACATTATTTTACTAATTATTGTAATGGAACTGAGACAATCACATTCATTGTCATTTTTATTGGTTTCTATGTAAATATAATTTTCATAACATTTTTATAATGACAGTCGTAAAGCTAGAAACCACCATCGGTGTTTCACTAACAGTAATCTCAACCATTTTTGCATAAAATGTATGTCTATATTGTCAAGAATGGCATCGATGATTTCAACTATATTGACGTTTATGGTAATCATCAAATGAATATATTTATATATATGTATATATATATGTCTGTGTTTGTGCGCGTATGTGTTTGCTTGTGTATATGCAAGTTACAGAAAATATTTTTCTTCAAAGGTACTGCGCACACACAAACCACACAACACACACACACACACACACACACACACACACACACACACACACACACACACTCCTGTGTCTATGTTTGACCTGGCACGTAGATTTTTAGAATGCAAATTCCAGTTCATTATTTTAGTTTCAGCTATGGATGACAAAGCTCGAGGAACCTTGAACTGACGGTGTTTCAACATTTACCAAGGTTTCTTAAGGTCTTGTGCCACAGTGTGGTAACAAGGAAACTCTCTCTCTCTCTCTCTCTCTCTCTCTCTCTCTCTCTCTCTCTCTCTTGAGGATGAAGAAGAAGAGGAAGAGGAAGAAGAAGAAGAAAAAGAAGAAGAGGAAAAACGGAAGAGAAGTAAACAAAATGAAATGACAGAAAAAAATAGGAAAACAAAGAACAAGATAAAAGTATGGATGCAGAGATACTCATTGATACTACATATGAGGCAATAAAGCAGCATACCTACGAAGAAATAAATTACGATATGACAACAGAAAAGCAAATCCCGAAGAGGCTCTACCCAGATCTACACAATGACGGGAAAGAGGAAAAATAGACAAGAAAGACAAAATCTGCAACCTTTTGAAAGAGGGAATTGCAGATTTGGAGAAAGATGTTACTACAAACATCCTAAGGTATGTCAAAAACTATGAAATATATGGTAAATGTGCATACTTAGATGGCTATGGGGGGGATGATTGCAGAGATCTGCATCCAAAATATGTAAAAACCTAAAAGAAGGAAAAGGATGTAAGTTCGACAAAAAATGCAAATATATGCACCCTGTAGCCATGAATCATAATCAAATAAATAACCAACCAAGTAATAAAATCCAAAATAAGAAAGAAACAAAATAAAGAGAGAAATCAAGAATATCAGGTAAAAGAGAAAAGCAAACACCAATGAGATATGCAGAGGTGTCAGCAAAAAATTTCAAAGCATCAGCTCCGAAATTCTACTCAAGAGATAATAACTGTATTTATTATGCAAGAGGATATTGCAGAAACGGAGGAAAATTGCAGATTCAGACACAAAATGAATAATTATGATGAAGGAAGATCAAAATATTATGGAAAAGTTGGATTTTTTAATGTCAGAATTTCTGGGAAATGAAAAAAAGAACAACATACCAGAACAGGAAAGAGACATGGGAAAATCCTTATTACTACCAATATTAAATGAAGGAGAAAACACGCAAACCATCATAGTGATGAATGCGCAGGGTTTAGTTACGAGTAACTCAAAAAGAAAAAGAGTACTTAGCAGAAACGTAACCAAATGAAAGAAAATAGATATAATGAATATAAGTGAAACCTGGTATTCCCCAAGAGACTGGGAATGAGATCAAATAAAAGGGTTCCAAACTTATAGATCAGATAGAAAAAATAGGAATCAAGGGGGAACCGCAATATATGGGAAAAGACAAAAAAACAAGGAAAAATAGTATGAGAAATATAGTAACTCAGAATGTGAAACTAATAGCGGTAGAAAATTTGAATCTGAAAAATTGATGAACATAGTAATATATAGACCTCCTAATACTAAAGAGTTTGACTTAATAATTGAAAAATTGGATGATATATGTAGAAATCACAAGGACTGGACTATTCTCCTATCTGGTGACTTCAACTTTCCTTTCGTAGAATAGAAAGAACGAATAGGAGACTGTGGTGTACTTATACATATAAAAAAGAGAGTAATAGTAGTGCAGAAGATAAGAGGCAATTTGAAAAGCTATTAGATATGCTACTAGAATACAACATTCAACAAATAAATCACCTGCCAACAAGAAAGGAAAATACTTTAGACCTAGTATTTGTGAACGAGATGAATTATGTTAAAGAAATAATAGTTTATAATGCGAGTATTTCAGATCATAATGTCATAGAATTAACAGTTCATTCCAAAGCAAGTGAAAATAGAGATAAGCAAGAAATGAAAAAGTGGGAAGGATATGGAACAAAATACAAACTTCTTACGGGTAAAATATTTTAAAAAGGGTCAGAAATTAAATCGTAAAGAATTAAAACAAAGATTGGGATAATAGTTTAGTAAGGTGATGACATAAGGGTAAATACGGAGATATTATATAAAAATATTGGAGAAAAATAGTGGATAAATATATACCGAAGAAGAAAAGTAAACATATTCATGCATACCAAGAGACAGAAGGATCTTGTTCCAGAAAATCAGAAAGTGGAAAAAAGGTCTTGCAAAAGAAAAAATGCATGGAAAGTTATAGAACTAAAAAGTAAGATAGAAAATGCAGAACAAAAGATTATACAATCAAAAGAAAATGAAAAACGGGACTTGGAAGAAAAAACCCTATTAAATATCAAGCAAAACCCCAAACTATTATACTCATATGCGAAGAAGATGAATAAAAGAAGAATAGAAATAGGCCCTCTGAGAATTGAAGGGAGATTAACGAATGAAAAAAAGGAAATTTGCAACATACTGGCAGAACGATATAAGAGAGAATTCACCCCTAGAATAGATAATGAAGATAATGATATAGAAGTAAGGGACGAAAATAGTGAATATTTAGCTGACATAGAAATTAATGAAGCTGATATTGTGCAGGCAATTAATGAAATTAAAAATGGAGCTGCTGCAGGGCCGGATGGAGTCCCTGCTATTTTGTTAAAGAAGTAGTTCATTCTATCGCAAAGCCACTTGCAATATTATTAAGACAAAGTGTAGATACAGGCAAGATTTATGATGAGCACAAATTAGCATATATCACCCCTACTTTCAAAAGTGGATCAAGACTAGAGGCAAGTAATTATAGGCCTGTGAGTCTAACATCACATATTATGAAAGTGTATGAAAGGGTAATGAAGAAAAATATTATGAAACATTTTAATAAAAAATAATTTGTTTAATATAGGACAACACGGTTTCGTACCCGGAAAAAAGTACACAAACCCAACTGTTAGTCCACCGTGAGAACATATTCAAAAATATGAAAAGCGGAAATGAAACAGATGTGGTTTATCTAGACTTTGCAAAAGCTTTTGACAAAGTAGACCATAATATATTAGCAAAGAAAATTAGAAAACACAATATCGTAGATAAAGTAGGAAGATGGTTAAAAGAATTTCTACACAACAGAAAAACAGATAGTTATTGCAAACGATGAGAAATCGGATGAAACCAAGGTAATATCCGGTGTGCCACAAGGTACGGTGCTAGCTGCAATACTGTTTGTTATTATGATGAAGACATAGACAGTAATGTTAAGGATTCGGTAGTGAGTAGTTTCGCTGATGACACAAGAATAAGTAGAGAAATTACTTGTTGATGAAGATAGGAACGCTCTACAAAGAGACCTTAACAAAGTATATGATTGGGCAGAGGTAAATAGGATGGTATTTAACTCTGATAAATTTGAATCAATAAAAAGTTATGGAGACAGAGAAGGAAAGCTATATGCATATAGGGGACCTAATAATGAGACAATCACAAATAAGGAAGCAGTTAAAGACCTTGGTGTGATGATGAATAGGAACATGTTATGCAATGATCAAATAGCCATTCTGTTGGCAAAATGTAAAGCAAAAATGGGAATGTTGTTACGGCACTTCAAAACAAGAAAAGCTGAACACATGATTATGCTTTATAAAACATATGTTCGTAGTCCACTTGAATATTGCAATATGATATGGTACCCACACTATCAAAAGGATATTGCACAAATAGAGAGTGTACAAAGGTCCTTTACAGCTAGAATAGAAGAAGTTAAGGACCTAGACTACTGGGAAAGACTACAATCCTTAAAATTATATAGTCTATAAAGGAGAAGAGAACGCTACATGATAATTCAGGCATGGAAACAGATAGAAGGAATAACAGAAAATATCATGGAACTAAAAATATCAGAAAGAGCAAGCAGAGGTAGATTAATAGTGCCCAAAACTATACCAGGAAAAATAAGGAAGCACACAGAACATTAATCCACTACGCACCAGCATCGATAATGCAGCGTCTATTCAATGCGTTGCCAGCATCTGAGGAATATATCAGGAGTGAGCGTAGATGTGTTTAAGAATAAGCTCGACAAATATCTAAACTGCATCCCAGACCATCCAAGATTGGAAGATGCAAAATATACCGGAAGATGTACTAGCAACTCTCTGGTAGACATTAGAGGCGCCTCACACTGAGGGACCTGGGGCAACCCGAACGAAATGTAAGGTCTGTAAGGTAAGGTAAGGTCTCTAAGAAATGTAGAAAAACGTACAATTTCAAATTTTTAATTCTGGATAGGCAATTAGAGGAATGACGAAGTGAATGGAGTCTGATAGTTTAAAGCATGATGACAATAGAATGCCCTTGAAAACATCATTTCCATAAAAACCATACATTTTGATTGGCAGTACATCAAATCCTGATCACACGGTTTTTGTATGTATTACTTTTGCGAGGGATTCTCCATGCTGTGTACTTTTTATTCCTCGCACTCCAGACTAGTAATTATTTTTTCCTTTTAAGAAATGAGCGTATCTTGTAATTATTAAAATTATTATTTACTATATTTACATATATATATATATCATGATATAGATATATATATATATATATATATATATATATATATATATATATATAGTATATATATGTATATTATATATATACATATATATATACGTATATATATATATATATATATATATATATATATATATACGTATAATTATATATATATATATATATATATATATATATATATATATATATATATATGTGTGTGTGTGTGTATAAAATATGCATACTCACTGAACGCATTATGATGAGTGTAAAATGTTTTACTAATTTTGCGTCAAAGGAAAAATCTACCCAGGTTTGGGCGAGTTGATATTGTTTAACTTTTTCATCGTAAAAATATAACATTTGATATATGCAGTAGGCATAAATCATCTGACTTGAATAGACTAGTATAACTAGAGCTGCGCCGAAAGAAATAAAGATAAATCCAGTCAGGGATTGCTGACTGGACCGGAATTCAATTTGTGTGCGTGTCTGGGTTGTGGGTGGGGGGGCGTTTGGTTTGAGGAGTGCGACAGTGATTTAGGTGGAGCCTGGAACTTTCGTTTCACTACCATGGTCTCAGTGTGATGTCACATGCAAAGTTCTATGTTTAAAATTGTTGAAGTTAATAAAGGTTAGACTCAGAGAAGAAAAGTAAGGAAAACATACACAGTAACTTTTGAATATCAAGGAGAGTTATTATAACTTCACACAGAGTAAAGAGCTATTGTCATGCCTAGAGAATACTTTAGAAGTATTGCTGCAATTATGAAAACGTTATTCAATTTTTGATATATTCTATCCCATACGTAGAACATGCTTAATATTCAAATAATGTAGCTGTAGACTTCTTGTTCATCCTGTTAAAATCTCCATTTCTCTTAGCGAGTGCTGTTACTTACTGACAACTGGAATGTTTAAATCCCCTTAGTGTAATGAGAATATCACCTTATTTCAGCATCGGTTTGAAACCTGCTCTAACAGTTAATGATGATCCAGTTACCTGCAAGAGATGCCGATTGGATTATCTTCGAAGTCAATAAGTCTCTCTCTCTCTCTCTCTCTCTCTCTCTCTCTCTCTCTCTCTCTCTCTCTCTCTCTCTCTCGCTTGCAAGTCATTTCACCGTACCTACTACTCAAAATGTTTCCTTGCATTTTCTGTTTAGTCTTGAACTTCTCATTCAGTACGGAAATCTGTACAGGGGAGTTTACCTTTGACTCATTTCCGACGGTAAACAATTGCATTCGTTTACATCGGAGATTTCCCTTTCATTCTGGAACGAGTTATTTCATATTTTACGCTCACTTGAATTGACTTTTCCCTTTTCGCCCGATTCTCCCCAAACAATTCAATCAGACAAAAGCAGATTCGAGTCTAATTTTGCATTTTCTGACATTGCTCTTATTCAGTTTTCCGAAAGCCTACTAACGGAGGACCTAAAGGAAGCAGCATTCAAACTCAGTCTCGCTGAAATGAATGCATTCTTTTGACTTCAGTAAAGTTGTGTTTTTGAGACGTCTGTAAAGTAATGGCTGCGTTCCAACAGCCTGCTAGAAATAAGTGTACATTTATGGGATAGAGAGAGACTCTGCTTCTGTGATTTTTAACTATAAAACTTGTAGACAAATAAATGAAACTAGAACTGAATGTAGAATATATTATTAGTTGATTCACTGTTTTTCATATAATGTCCCGACATCTTTATCCAATATATAAAGACTATTTCATGCTGAGAATAAAGTGGTGAAAAGTACTAAAGTAGGCAAAAGCCATAATAATACCACTTCAGACCGGCAATGACCGAGCCAAGAAAGTAACTGCTTGTTGGAACTTATAAATTACTTTGTGGACATCCTTATTACTTACTCATCTTGGTGGGTAAAATGACGGAAAGCAGAGTCCATTCGTCAAGACCAGCCTAACCCTGGATTTCGCAATTCTAACGACTCATATTATCAAATAACTGGTATTATTAAGTAATTTACTAGATTAAAATATTTTCATGAGATTTGAATGGGTGCTCACTAACAAGGCCACAAAAACACTTACCTTAGAAGATACTGTGCCTTGATGAAGGCTCCTGTCACTTAAAAAGATAAAAAATTATTCCATGCTCAAGAAAAAGGGCCACGAAGAATGGAAGAATTGCATGCAGTGAAACTGTAAGGGATTTAAAGAGATGTTGCTAAAGGACATTCAGTCCCTTAAATTAAGAAATGGATGATGCGAACGTTTAATTTGCACCTACCCTGAATGATTGCCTGAAGCATGATGCTGGGAAACTAATGGAACCAGTATCATGTGGCGCATATTCATGCATAAAGAGCAAGATTATATGTGGGACAAGGCATTCTGTTGTGCAGAATCCGCTCCGGTAATGACCTTCCTGTCGAAGGAAGTAAGGGACCTGAAGAAAATGATTATGCCCCCAAAAAGCAGTAGCCTGTATTCTGTCCTCAAGAATGCACATAAGCTATCTTGGTGGTTCACATAAGGTTGTTCTGTTATTTATGCCTGAAAGGCTGACTAGCGCAAGTACCCTCTCGCAAATATAATTCAGATTGTCAGTTGATGTAGGGCAAGGTAATTTGTTATCTCCAGTGTCGTATGTTTAGCTTGATACTGTAATAATTGTTACATCTATCTTATGTTCAAGCGACAATCATTTAGCCTGTGATTTACGGCATTTCATCACATTGCCTGTTCACTACCGGGAGGGTGCTTTTATTATGATTTAATTTTTACTGTACATTAATTTCCAAGAAAAAGGGCTGCTTTCCTATTAAGAATGAAATAACCTTGTATCAGACATGATACGACTGGTATCTATATTACTTCTCTCAGCATAAGTAAATAAGGGGTTTTTGGGGGTAAAATTTATCAACTTATTATTCACTTGATCGAATGGATATCAATACTCATTTACTTCCATTTTATCACTAGAGATTAGGTGAGGACATATCTGTACTTTTTGCCAGTTGCCTACTTTTCTTCTCTTGTTATCCTAAAAGCTACAAAGACTTCCTAGCTATGTTTTTCCGCGTTATTTATGCTGTCATATTGAGGAAGTATTAACAAACTTCGTGGTAAAATCTACCAGTGCTAATGCAAATA
This sequence comes from Macrobrachium nipponense, assembly GCF_015104395.2. Taxonomy (NCBI): domain Eukaryota; kingdom Metazoa; phylum Arthropoda; class Malacostraca; order Decapoda; family Palaemonidae; genus Macrobrachium; species Macrobrachium nipponense. Next base: position 67,999,259 of record NC_087212.1, on the reverse strand, counting down.
TTGATATTTCTTCCTTTCTCAGTCTCCTTCAGCAGTCGCTTGATATGAGCTGGAACAACAGGAAAACGGCATTCTTTTAGTGATCCTAGCAAACCAGTTCTAAGAAGGAAGTCATTTATATTTTGGTGGCAATGCATACATAGACTTTTCCCACTTATAACAAAGACACATAGAAATATTCCCTTGATAGAAAAGCTATAATAAGTGAAGTTCCTGGTAAACTGGAAATTTAAAGTATATGTAGATAAAATAGCAAACTTATTATTAAATTTAACAAACGGGGAAACATAAAACTCAGTCAAAATTTTATTATAATTTCGTAATTAGAATTATAAAACGCACCCAATGGAAGAAATTCATGACAAGAGAACGTAATTGCTCCAAGAAGCTACCTATGTAATAGTTTGAAAAAAAATTGATTAAAAATGTTGAGAGAGAGAATTAGATTCTTAGTTCAGTACGGGGCTTGCTGTGTGCCTCAAATTAAATGTCCCTACTTTACATTACAAATAGCCTCTACAGAAAGAGGACTGTTTTGTAGAGGAAAACTGCTTCACGATCGATTTTTAAATCTTTGCCATCTAAAGATACTTATCTAATTCCTAATTCCCTTGTAGTTCCTCTCGTGGTTTTTAAAAATTTTATTCTCTCATTTAACTTGTCATAAGCACTGAATATTCATCTTCCGCTTAACATGCATTACCTCTTCAAAATGTGCAGTCATTCCTGATTATTTCGGTATATGTATTTCTTCCCATTCCCATCCTCTCCACTCTTCCGGCAATTCTGCACTAAATCTTTCGGTATTTCATTTTTTCTTCATTTTTCTTATCAGCAAATATTAAAATAATAAATTAAACGCAAATGCACAACTCCCTCTCTTCTTTGATCACCTTGTCATGTTACGAATGCGTACGAATATTTAAATTAAATGCGTCTTCCTATTTTCAACCCATATGTCCAGGTAAGATAAAAAAGACAGAAAATACATCTCGTTGCTTGATGGTAAGATAAATAATTAACCCTTTCAGTTGGGCTAAAAAGGTTTACCCTAAGCTCTTTATTAATCCTAATGGTTCATATGCTTCCGCTAAACCAGTTCTGTAAGTACCACATCGGTTGAAAGCCCTACCCCGGCAGTATTGCGGTTGGTGTGTGAGGAGAATGTCTTAAAAATCGTTAAGAACGAATAACCCACCTGACTGTTCGTCATATTCAAATATATCTAATGCACTTGCAATTAGCAACATCTAGAAGAATTACGGAAAGCCTGTTTATCAGCTGAACTGGCACCGAAACAGGGGAGTTGCTTTTTTACATGATGGTTAGCGGAATAAAGCAACATGGTTTTGAGAGCCAAGAAAACGGAAAGAGAGAGAGAGAGAGAGATGAGGAGAGAGAGAGAGTTATGGGCGGGTCTTTCTGAGAGAGAGAGAGAGAGGAGAGAGACACACACACACAATAGGGGATACATTCTGTTGTCCTGAATGAGACTTGGACCTGAGCTATGTTGAAATTTCTTTTACAGGAATATATATATATAATATATATATCATATATATATATATATATAATATATATATATAATATATATATATATATATCCATTCAGATTATCAGCGAGGATTTTGGTATTAGATTGCTAGTTTCACACTCTGCATAGTGGACAGGCAATATCGTTAACATCATCATGAGGACCATATGCAGTATATAGATTGAAATACCGTTCCCATTATTTCCCATTATAGCAATTTCATAATTGAAAAAGGGAGGATCTGTAACAAAGGTAATCCATAGGCCGTTCCCTCTGTGTACGTATGTCTTTGAGAACCGTTGTTGCAGTAGATTTTAGGTAAGCAAGTGCCATTCGATGCACGGGAAAATTCCGGGAATTTTGTTTCGGAGAATTTTGCCCACTAGATAATCTGGGGGCTTTTAACGGAAGACAGGACGCACAGATACACAAGAAGATCTTCGAGAATGACCTAAGAGGAAAGTCCGGGATTGGGTACGAGAGAGGAAGCGGATTACTGAAGAAAACTGCACTCTCCTCATATCTTTATGAAGATATTCTCTCTCTCTCTCTCTCTCTCTCTCTCATGAGGCTGTGCTTAGTATTTGCGTGTGATACCATATTTACATACATGAGTAGTAGGTGTCTACCTCAGCATCTGAGCTGATTTCTATAATCGCAATTATTTCTTCTCAAAAGAGCTAATCGGATGGACTTTTCTTACTATAAAGACTTTATTTTGCAGAAGTTCCGTCTGCAATAATGATTGCATTAGCTACATACATGTGTTAGAGTAGATTGATGCATTGGTAAATCTGCGTGAAAATCGTCATTTATTTATGCATAAATACCTTCTTGTCTGGTGAATGGGATGGAACTTATCCTAACCTAACACACACTAACGAAATGTAATTTAACCTAACCTGTACATACCTAAATAATGATGAACTCGATTAATTTGCTAAGGTACAAGTCATTCAGTAGATAAACTTATTTCGTTCTTTTACCGATAATTTTGTATTACGCTTCCCGATTAGTAATTCGTATGATGCAAATAAGATGTCTTTGAGTATAGATTTTATAAGTAGAAAATGTCATAACGGCCGCCCTGAATTGGTTGCCTGCTTGCTTGAAAAGGTTTTTGAAAAGCCTTACGAATGGACAAGACCTATGGCCAACCTTACAGCTTATGTCAAGAAAACTTTACTCTGCTTTGAGTGTCATTATCATGAGAGTGTGTCATATGACTGACCTCCTCGATTAAGTAATTCTAAAATATTGGTGGATGGAAAAATTCATGCTAGTTACAGACTGTGTAACTTACTTGGACAGCATTTTGAACTGTTCACTGCCACCTCGCTTCCAGTGAATTCTATTGGCTTTTACATCTAACAGTACGCTTAACTACCAACTTTTCTTCCATGTCAAATACGCATTGCTTTCTAGAGAACCTAGAACTCTTTTAGAGCCTGAACCAAGTAAAGAGAAGAACGTGGAAACCGCAATTCTTTTAAAACTCTGAAATTGGAAAGATCAAAACGATTCAAGTGACCAGTACCTTAACATAGAGAAACTTACTTTACCATTGACTATTTATTGAAGATAATTGTCATATCAGGGCACACACATTCAAATTCTCAGCAAGGATTTTGGTGTTAAATTGTGTTTCACACTATGCTTGATGGATAGGCAATATTTTTAGCTACATTATGAGGACCATGTGCAGTATATAAATTTATATACCGTTCCTTATAGCAACTACCGTAGTTGTTTGTCGGAATATATTTTAGGGCATTGCGCTTTTCATTAATATCCTACTGACTTTGAAGGAAGTCATTGACAGTAAATTCATAAAAACATGTTTCGATCCTATTCTCTTTTTATTGCCTTTAAAATATTATCAAATCCTACCCTATTTATTTTTAATGTAGTAAATTCTTTAGGTGCTCATTCTATTTTATGTCCTGATACATTCACATGTATCCACAATTGGACATTACTACCTGAGAAAATCCCAATCACTTATTTAGGGAGTCCCGCAAGTTACAAACTTCGGAAATGGACATTCGTTTATACTTACATACACACATCAGTACGTAGATCCGCCAACGCCATCTTCAGTGTCCAAAACTGTTTATCTTCTTTGCAATTTAATCCAGTATTGTGTTTTGTCATATGACTCCACTCACCTCACTTGACCTTTACCTTTGGCATTTCAGCCTTGCATATTCATGAGTGATCGAAGTGTCGTGGAGAGAGAGAGAGAGAGAGAGAGAGAGAGAGAGAGAGAGAGAGAGAGAGAGAGAGAGAGAGTTGGGGGGGCTAGATTAGTGCTAGTTTCTCTCTTTCCTTGTATATAGGGATTATTGACACACACACATGTATATAATATATCAGATATATATTACATAAAATATATATACATATATAGTATATATATATATATATAATATATCATATATATATATATATATATATATATATATATATATAGATTATTGCACACCAACACACACGCACACACACACACACACCAGATCACACACATATATATTATATATATATATTATATTTATATATATATATATATAATATATAATATATATATTATATATATATATATAATATATATATATATATATATATGAAGTAACATGAACCCTACTGAATCAAACTGATCATTGGCTACATTTGCAGGTTATTTGTTTATCCTTTCATTTCATTCTGTTGAGGTTGTTTTATGTGGATATCCAATTCTTAATTGTCATATCATCAACTGGAGCTCATGCTCTAAAAGGAGTGCAGCAATGTTCTGCGATTTATAAAAATTTGGAATAGAAATTTATAACTATTTGCATTGGTACAGTGGGTTTTGCCTTCCAGCGAAAAAAGTTCAGCGATTCACTTAAAAAAATATCACCCCAAAAAAGGTCTTCTAGAACCCACTTTCAATTTTTGTAGTAATTAACTGGAGCGGACGTGAAAAGTGTATTGTGATTCTGGCAGAGTATTTTTTCAAATATTTATCTGCTCGCAGTTCGTGAAAACTTGGCTTGTGATTAGTAACCGTAAGGTCCGTCGAATCCCTCTAGTTTTAACTTGTATTTCATGAGAACACGAGTGGTTACAGTCTTCAAACAGTACAGAATTGTTGAGCTATGGAAAGCTGGTAAGGCTTTAAATACGTATAATAATAATGAATAATAAATAGTAATAATTCTCGTAGTAACAACAATGGTCAAAGTAAAATAGCAGAGATTTAGCTTTATGTGTGTTAAAATAAATGTGTAAGATACTTGACACAAGTAGGAATGAAAAATTTCGCTGAGCTCACACCTTCCATAAAAATGTATTTCGTTCTTTTTCAAGAAAAAAAAAGAGCTCTGAGGGAGTTCATACAATTCACGTAATAATGGATGTGAATATTTTCATAAGGTGTAGTAATTAATAGCATTTATTACCGCGGGAAAATGCGCTGGTATTTTATATGAAATCTTCCATCCCCAAAGCCAAAATAAACAGTATATCCCGTAAAACAAACAGGCTTTCTTTTTCGGCGAATTGCAAATAATATTTCCACTTTTATTATTTTTTCCAATTCGAGATTTTAATTCCAACTACACAGTAGAGATTTTTTGCTTTTCTGTTATTCATTAGTTGTCGGGGAGGTTCTGTGTGAATATGCGTCTCTCAGCAGGATCTTAAGATCTGAATATGTTTTTGATGATATTTATATTTTGCCAATAACTAATGTTTCATTCTATTATTATTGTTACTATTATTTAGACATGTTACTTATTTGATTAACCATGAAAGGAATGAACGTTTGACGTTGGTCATTGAGGAGGGTAAAGATAATTTGATTTTCATATTAACCTCTGACAAGGGTCGAATTACACGCTCATGAATATGGTGATCTCCTTTAACAATAGTTAGCGCGGTGGGGAACGGGCGACTATGATATGTAGGGGGAGAAAATGGTTGTGGGGAAAGAGGGATAAATAGTAAGGTTATGAGGACGGAATGGAGAGGTAGTAATGATTAATATTTAATGTTGTGTTCAATATTTTGTGGTCTATTTATGGGGATTGTTTATTTCCATAAGAAGTGGATGCTAGCAGAGGTTAAGAAGATCAGGGTGATTTGAGAGAGAGAGAGAGAGAGAGAGAGAGAGGACGAGAGAGAGAGAGAGAGAGAGAGAGAGAGAGAGAGAGATCTTTGCTATTCGGTTCTTGTGGATTCTTCTTCCTTAGTTTTTCTCAGTGCCTTCTTAACCCTCATTGGTAGCCGTGGGATTTACCAAATTGGGCGTAGTGTTCGCACAGTTTTTTGGTTAATGACAATAGTTGTAGTAATTTTCCATTTGCACATGATAGCCTTAGTTCAGGTGGCATAACATAAGTATGGTATCGCGAACCATGCAAGTTTGTTCAAGATAAATCATGAGGTTATCACATGCAGGTTTCACGAAGGTCTACCATAAAGTTAACCACACAACCACCCTTAACTTTGCAAAGCTTGTAAATTTGGCCTCTGGCTTATCAGCAGCTTTTGAGTTGTAATTTTTTTTTTTTTATCTCCCTGAGAGGTTTGCTTTGCCGCATACGAATTTCTCCAGAATCCGCAGTTTTTCCGACACTGGCGGCGCTAAAATTATTCAGAGTTATGAAGTGGCACTGAAACTGGCATTTGGTACTTCTTTTTCATTGCCTAATACGTCCGTTTTATGGACATTCTTCTCAATGCCCATAAAAAATACCGAACTCTAAGTAATGTGCAACATCAACGGTATCACAACCCTGAAAAATTGTAGGTATTCCAAGTACTTGGCTTACTTGCAAGCTTCCCAAATAGGTTACCTAGGAAGTACAGTGATCACTTCTAGATAGTCAGTAAAGTCAGTTTCGTGGGATGGGGGCTCTGGATGTATGTTCCAACCTTTGTCCATATCAGAGGTGGCAGCAAAAATAGCAAAGGTATTGACAGGTGAAGCAGAATCAGGGGAAACAGCAGTTAAGCATAAACGGATGGAACATTTGCTATGTATAAGCAGACGAGAAGAAAGTAGGGGGTACAGGCAAGGTAGGTAGCAGCTGAACATGGTTAAAATGAGATCGAGGCATAGGTGAGAGAGGTGAACAGACAGACGTCTGTCTTCTTCCCGGACCTTGCATGGATGTGGCCTGACATCTTTATTTTCCCATGTGGTCAGCAGAAAACAACAGGTATCTTTTTTTTATGGTCACCATGACTCTTGTTTTCTACTTCGTTATTTAGTCATTCAGTCATCACTATAACTCTTATTTTTATTTTTCTGAACCAGAAAGTTCTTGTAAATATAAACGGATACCTGATATCCCACTACAAGTAATATCACTTGATTTTGGGGTTCCTGGTTATGAAATAAAAGTGTTTAAACCCTTTGCACGAACCCTTATACTTGAATACTAAAAAATAGTGTAATAATGTTGATGTAGTGAAATCTTCCTGGAGATCACAGGGTTTAACTAGAAGCAGAGTTAAATGACTCTTGCTCTCCTACTCGGTGTAACGTGTTGGGTATTGAGCTCCACCTTCTAATTCTTGGGTGAGCACAGGCATCCTATGAAACCATTCATGTTTCTTTGTTGTGATGCATGTATGTAAGTACCTCTAGGATGAATTTGAAATGATGCGTTGTTTCATCAAAAGTCATCAAAATAATATGATTCCAATGATGATTCCACTGAGACATAACTATCATCCCTGCGAGTTAGTGGTGGGTAAGAAGGCTATTTGGTTAAGTGGTACAGTGTTCTTGTTGACTACTAGAACTTGCCTATAAACCAGAGAACATTACACACACACATACACACACACACAACACACACACACACACACACACATATATATAATATATATATATATATATATATATATATATATACATATATATAGATATTTATATATATATATATATTATATATATATAATATATATATATATATAATATATAATAATATATAATATATAATATATAATATATATATATATAATTATATTATATATATATATATATAATAATATATATATTGGCTTTTATGGTTTGGGGGAGGGTTGCCCCAATCATTGATAGTAAAATGTCAAGAACATGAAGCATGTGTTTGCATTTAAACGTACCTAGCTTCTGTTCGTAAACTTGCCGTACAAACGGTTTGCTCATGTTCCGAATAGTCACAGTCCAAACAACAGTGATGACGGAAGACACGTTTACACCAGCATGCCTCTAGACAATTTTATGGGTTTGAACGTCCACACAAGTTATTTCAAACATTTATGTCAGCTTGTACAAGTCAATGTTTTGAGCATGATTCAAAGCAAGTTTGTATCTCATGGTACAGAACTGAACTTTGCAATGAAGATTCTGATGTGCTTTGGTGTTTGTGGAAGGTATGGAGTGGTGGATAAACGTTAGTTTTGTTTGTGATCACAGTTTCCAGAGATTTTCCATGCATCTGGAAGTTTTAGATTTACATGTCAAATGTAAAGCTACATGTACTCTTTGTCAAGGCACGAAATGTCTTGTTAACTGAAACGGAAAAAGCGAAGCTAAATCCTACACTCGAATATATAATGTTTGTATGATGAATATGCAAAGAACACATAAAAGTGGGTGAGAATCAAAGACGAAGAGGTCATGAACCCAATGTGTGTGTGTGTGTAAAGATAATTTAGAACAATGACCTGATCTGGCTGTGCATAAAGAATAGAGAATGATAGATTGGTGAAAAGAACATGAAATATGAAGTCTCACGGGTAAGGAGGAGTAGGACACCAAGATTGATTTTTAAGGATGAAATGAGCGAAGTAGAAGAAAGGAAGCTTTAATATCCGAGAAACGTGAAATTCGTGTGATTTTGCAGCGAATGATGTAGTGTCTGTAGTGGTATTCGACGCGCTGCTGAA
>NC_087212.1:67980801-67985801 GCF_015104395.2 Macrobrachium nipponense | reverse complement strand
AGGCAGTGGAGAAGGCACATCAGGCAACCGACCCCTTAATGTAGGGACAACGGTGGGAAAGAAAATATAGGTTAAGGACAACAGGGTTCAAAGTACCGTCGACCTTTACAATCGAAAGAATGCAAATTAAACGTAGTCACTCAACTCACTGTGTGTTACAAGGGTAAGTGGCTTGAAACTACTAAAAATAATTGAGTTAATCTATTTTTGGTTACTGAGAAGATTACATTTTAAACAAATTCTATATTCAGTAAGGTGATATACAAAGTAAGGGATTTTTTTTAATATGGGGTACAAAATGATAAGTTTTTATATGTATCGATCATGGTGATTGTTAATCATTAGAATATCGTCACTGAACCGTTTTGCACTCTATGAATACAACAATGATCAAGCGAAGTGAATACAACTAATTGTTACTGAGTTTGAATGGAAATTAAATAAAGGGTTATCACATTACTCCTAATGTGACTTAATGGCATTTTTATTGGACTGAATAGCAGGAAATTAGGCCAGCCGGTGTGTGGAGTCATTGCTGCAAATGCTTAATCAGGTATAACAAAAATGAAGTATTGGCTAAACCCCGTTCATTAAATGAGAGTGATCAGGTGTACTGATATGTTGAAGTGTGACTTAATCTATTAAAAGAAACCACTAAGGGATTCATTAATCCGATATATGCACAGAATGAATGAGAAACTTTTACGTATATGCCGGATACAAGTTTAATTAATTGTTGAATAGTGCAACACAAAACGAACAATAGAAACTATGATTGAGTTATTAAAAGTAAATAATTTCACCTGACTAATAGATAGTGGAGTGGGTGGGACTGTATTTTTACTTGGTGATTTCCCATCGATGGTGCAGGTAAGTAAAGTATCCCCCAGCAATTTGCGCTCCCAGGTTGTTGACATCTTCTGTTGATTACTGGGACCGATTCGTGAGGGAATTTCAACTCAGGGGAAGTCTGGGGCCTTGAGATTGAATCGAGAAAAAGAGGATTTAGGGGGAAAGAGACTGAGTGAGATGAAAAAATGTTGGATGACAACGACTCCACCATGCAAGGGAAGTCTGAAGTGACATTTTTGTTCATAACCATTTTTCTCTGTCAGGAGTTAGAGGTGGGGGAGGGTTGTTGGGGGGCGAGGGGGGCGGTCGCTGGTTACCCTTGCTATGCGATTCAATAAGCTTTCCAGTTGTTGTGAAACGCCGTTTGTATAAACTGTATCTTTGAACTTGGTAAAAATAAATTTATTTAACGACAAAAACTTTAGCCAACCTTTACTACACTTCAAATTCTCCACTGTTTTCTTGGTTCTTTTTCCCTGAGGATAATTATCCTTCCTTTGGGAGATTAATTGCAGATGTAAAGTTTGTGTCCCTCTTTCATCACCAGCCTTATCGTTATGCTGTTCAGCCTGTATAACCCAATTTCGCCTTGGACAAACCTTTTAAGATTCGGAACATTATCACAGCGTAACTTAGTAAAGACTTCCTCGCCTTAATTGCAGCAAATTTGTCGTCAGGATTGTCACATTTCACATTTCAGCATTTCCTTTCAGGCTGTCTCTACTATTAACTTCTGCTTGTGTGTGTGTGTGTGTGTGTGTGTGTGTGTGTGTGTGTGTGTGTGTGTCTTGGGGCATTAGTCAATTTACGTTTAATGTAAAGTTTTTCTAAGAGTATTATATTCGGAAATGTTTTTATATATACATTTTCTCTCTCACTCACTTTCTCTAGTATCTTGGTGCAGTGGGAAATGCGCTCACCCCCATAAAGTTAAGGGGACCCGTGTTCGTTTCTCAAATTGGACGAAGGGGTGCGTTTCCAGTACGCCTCTGTTGACTTCAGCATAGAATTAAGTACCTGAGTGGTAGTCGACTGCTCGGAGTGCCAGAGAAATAATAGAGTAATATCTATATTTTATTTTACTCCTATAATTTCTTTATTATTTTTTCCCTATCTTCTGTCCTGTTATGACCAGTTCAGGCTTCTTATCATTGATTTTTTTCAGGTATGGTAAAGCTAGAAACTGGAATGTCCTGTTATTTAAAAGACCTAAATCTATTGCATCTTAAACACTAATGGAAATTTTTAACCCTCAAGAACCCTGTATTTTCAGTAAAGTCGAAATAATTGAAGTGTGTGTGCCTGTGAGTGCTCATGGTTCAGTGAGCAAGACTTTAACATCTTTGGCGAAAAGTCCCCTGGTTCAGTTCCTTGTGTGGCCAGATTTCTTTTGACTCATTCTGTTAAATTCTTTATGCCCCAGTTGACTTGAATTAGGAATTTAGATACCTTGAGGATAGGAGACTGTAGTGTGTCGCCACCAGGCTGAAGAAGTCATGGGACGGGCAAACTTAAACTGGCAGCTATTAACTTCTGGATCTATTCTTTCTAAGGAGAAAATATTTGTTTACGCGCGTGCAGGCGCATGTTCGTGGAGCAGTTGGGAATTGTGTGTGTATATGTGTATGTTGGCAGATATGAAGATGATTTTGCATAAAAATATAAGGTTCAAAATGAGAGGAAATTGGATATTTGTCGTGCATTTTAAGTGTTCCCGGACATGGTAGATAGATACAGAGACGTTTCCATGAATTTTGTTACAATAAATATTAGTGAAGAAAATAAACTGTAGTTACTCTGACCAAATGTTAGTGAACAAGATGAACTGTAGTTACTTTGACCATAAACCTTCAGGAGTCATTGTGGGTACGTGAATAGTTCATGCACAGTTCTGCCAATTTGGTATATATTCATCTGCGCTTATACACACACCTCTTCCACTCTTAAACATGCGTATGAAATTATGTTTATTGAAGTGAACTTTGGTAAATGACAACCAGGAAATATCGCTGTCCAGGTTCAGATGTCAAAAAACCCATTGAATTGTGCTCGATAAAAAGCATGAAACCCTTTGATACCGATTGAAAGGCCCTCTTAACTTTTACTGTTTTCGAATTCAGCTCTCATGATCCCTTGGATGAGGTTCCCAACGTTTGTACTGTCTCATTGAAGGTGAAAACTTGTTGGTGTGAATGTTTACCTTTAAAATCCCAGGTTTTATCCATGGAAGAAGGTTCATGGGAAGTATATATTAGTGGAAACGGGAAGTTCGTAGGAATAGTTGGGCTTTACTTTTTTCTCTATATGTATATAAATTACATGGAAGGGTGGTTTGGTATGCATATTTATATACGTGGCATAATAAATCAAAGGAGTGATTTGAATCTCATCGGAAAGTGAACAGGACAAATTTGCCTCTGAACCACTTGTATTACATTTCTAAGAGCAGAAAATTTCGGCTACTACTTACCACATTACCAGGGTACCTTATCTTCTAGACTCCCCTTCCCAAAGAATTATGCTAGTGGTACTTTCAAGGAAACGTTTTTGCACCATAATGTGCTGTGTCTTCTGACTGTAGTACTTTCAGAAAGACCCTAACACACCCTAACTTAACTAGGGAGTCATCCTACCTTACTAAAGGGTTTGCCCACCTGGACGTTCCTTAACTTTGACTGAGAGTTATACTAGTGGTACTTTTGGGGAATTATCATAACCTAACCTTACACAACAGATGGATTTGGCCAGTGCAACTTCTTGAGATTTCCTCAAAATTATACCAAAAATGCTGATTTGGATACATCCTAATGAAACCTAAACTTTCGTAAAGTGTCCTATCTGAGGTAAACTATTACCCCCTCCACCCTACAACACCGTGGACCCCCTTTATCATATAAAGTATGACGCCCTTTTTTCTAGGGATATATCTTAACCTACCTAATTTAGTAAGCTGCAGTCTAATTGCCGCTTGTCAGCTAGACCCGTTTCGAATGGAACCTAGGTTTAAATTATAAGTAATCTCTTGAATACAGATTTGTGAACATTTCACCAAAATACGAAAGTGTAACTCGAGTAACTTCTCAAAGTATATATTAAGTGCGTGTAAAAGCATGTTTGATGAATAGATTAAAATGGCAAGCAACTCGTGTGAGTTGAATAGTATAACATTTGCTTCTTATTTTATATATTGTTAATTTGCAATTTTGTAGGCAATGTTTTATTTGTCCTGATGTTTGGTTGTCATAGAATGATTATTCTGACTTGCTGTTGGCATGCATAAGATTCAGTTGCGGGGTTATGTAGTTTATTTATACACACACATATATTTATTGACTTATATACATACACAAACGTTCTTTTACCCCGATCAAAGATAGTTATGCCAATTTGTTTTCAGTCATATTCTAGAGCTTGAAAACTAGATATTATCAGGTAAAAAGGAATTGACATTTTAATCCTTTATATAAAAACGCTCTCTATCTTTACATTCACATATTTTAGTGTAAATTTTTCCAATAAAAAGAGTAAAACGTAGATTTCAGGCTCGCTGTGATTATTCATATCTAGAAAATATATATTTTAGCGTGGAATTTTCCATCTACAAAACAGGTATTTGAAGCCAGAATTCTCGGAAAACATGTGCCGCTAAAACCGGGATTATTATATTTCCAGAAATCCCGAGGGGAAGAAGAAACGGAGTAACCACGAATATATGTGCTAGTTTTCACACTAAAGGTCAGACCCCGAGATAAACCTCAATAAATTTCCTCCTGTATCGTCATAGAACCGGAAATTGCAGTTTGGTATCAGCTCCAGGTGTTCGTCCTTCTTCCTTCCTTCATTTCTTGGTCGTTCGTCATACCAGATTCAAAATAAAAATGAAATTTTTGAGAAGCCCAATTAGGTCTCTAAGCCGTTATTCCCAAAAGTATTTGCATGTTTCAAAATTATGTCATACATTGGGTTTCCGCCTAAGGTTTTTTCCGTTTTGTTTTCTTTCTGTCCCCCATTAAATTTTTTAAATAGGCACTTTCTGTACATGTTTTTTTTATACCTACTTATATATCAATGAGTTACCCGCCTCTCTCTCTCTCTCTCTCTCTCTCTCTCCTCTCTCTCTCTAACCTCCCCAGTTTCATTGCTCCCTC
>NC_087212.1:67965801-67973301 GCF_015104395.2 Macrobrachium nipponense | reverse complement strand
TAATATGTTTTCAGAAATATATGACGGAGTATTATAAAATCTAGATGACAATTGAGTAGGCTAGACCGGCGCAAGTTTGGATCGGGGTTAAATTTGCTCAAATTATGATAAGCAGTGCCTATAGTTAATCTCTCAAGACTATTGTACTTTAATGTAGACTTTTATTAAAATCAGAAGATACTTCTCAAAGGACAAGTGCTAAGGTCAGAGTATCATTGCCCAATCAAGTTGTAATGGAATTATACAACGGACTTTACAAGTGTATGAAATTAGGTCGAATTAATTGTTGTTCGCTCTTTTGTTCTTGGAAAGATCAGATGTCCAAGAAGGCGCGGGGGGGTGGAGCGGGTGGGGTGTCGAAAAAGTATTCATACTTGAGTTTGCCCATGTACGGTTTTAAACGTGTATGGTTCTGTATAGACTTCCAGTAAAAACAAACTTCGCGAATAAAAGGGTATCAACCAGTAAATGCTTCTGGGTGATTTTTTCCAGTCAGGCCAATTCTTTATTCAGGGGAATGTCCTGGCCAACACGAACGAGAAATTGTGTTTGAAGTCTCGTGGATTGCATTGGAAATCGTTGAGAAAAATGCTTCCTCTCTTGGTAAGCATCTCAATTTTATTCTAGCTGGATAAAACGTGTATAGTCTTCTGTAAGTGTATGTATTTCTTCATTACTTCTCAATATTCTAATGAAAATTATTTATAGCATTGGCATTATGATTTTATGGAGAGAGTATATATTTCATGTTTCTCAAGCTTTTCTCCTTAATTTGTTATTTTTATTCCTTGGTAAGCCCCTTCACTACAAAAAATGAGAAAGTAGACCTAAGTTCGTGTAATTCATTTTGTTGTCATTGAATTCAGTTCTTGCAGCCAGATACAACTAACCAGTTAGTAGTGTGCCATCTCCCTATAAATGTTGTAATAACTTTTATATATTTTGATAAATATTTAGTAGTAAACAGGACTTACGTTCTTCCTCTTTTTACTTTTCTTCTAATTAAAATTACTATCGTGATTTTTGTTTCTTTTGTGGTTGTTGCTGTTTTTTTTATATTTATTGCAGTTAACTGTAATGTATAATCAATTGTTAAGAGTATAATTTTGTCATTTCAAAAGTGCTTACGCAAGACGGCTTCAATTACTTGCTATATTTGTTAAGCAGACGGGGTTGGTAATTTCAGTGTCTATTCTGGTATGATAGCGTGGACGGTTCTAATGCCTTTTTCGCCGCATATCCTCTTGTCAGATTATATTGCCATGGACTTTTTCTTTAGTAAATTGTAGAAACAACCAATAGCCTCTTTTCCTCTCGTAATGTCCATAAAATCTTCAAGTCATGATTTCCATGCCTTAAAGTTAATCCATTTTTCCAAGATGAGAGATTTGCTCCTAAGTTTGTTAAAAATGAAAGTATGTCGTGCAAATATATATATTATCATATATATATATATATATATATATATATATATATATATATGTGTGTGGTGTGTGTGTGTGTGTGTGTGTGTGTGTGTGTGTGTGTGTGTGTGTGTTTTACATAAGATTATAAAATGCATTATAAATCATAGCAGTATTCAAGATGTTTCATATTTTTTTCCCATAAAATTTTGTCAAGCGTCCCCGTCACCATTACGAAAATTTTGTTTTTTGTTTTTTTTTATGCGTCTCACGCACACGGACATACAAACACATGCATACATTCATATGTTTATATGTGTATGTATAAATAAATAAATATATATATTATATATATATATATAGATATAATATATATAGATAGATAGATAGATATAACTATGTATGTAACCTTAAATGCTGATGAATTGGGTTGTTCTTGTGCTGCCTGGAATAATAATAATAATAATAATAATAATAATAATAATAATAATAATAATAATAACAACTTTTATTATTACTATATTTATTATTATTAGCATTACTACAATTTACTGCGGCGGTATTGGTTTACATTTTTAGAGTGTTAGGTCAGTTGCTCTATTAGTGTATTTGATGCAAATGGAAAGGACGAAAGGCAATTCAATATCACTGAGGTAGGATTCACAAATTTCCTCCGATCGGATAAGAGTACAATATATTTTTGAGAAATGCAAGTTCGAAAAACCTTTCACACTCTAATAGAGTCTTCCAGCCCTGCAAGGAATAGCCAATAAGGTTATTTCTTGAGGATTTAAATAGTTGAAGACGTAAGAGGATATTTCAAAATGAAATTCTTTAAAGGAAAATGTTGCTGCGTCGATGTTATTTTCCGTTTCCTTTCTTGCCAGAAACGTTTCCATTTGAATCAGTATGAGATGCGACTGACCCGACCCTCTGACGTTCTGACCCCTCAAGGCTCGAGAAAACTTCGGTCTCCTTTTATATTGGTTGCTGTTAATGTTTGATGCTCGCGTGAATATACTTCATCTGATAAGAATAGGTCTTTTATATGAATTTGTTCGATGGTGACTAGCGAGTTGAAAAGTTGAACATTTTTATAGGTTAGCTGTTACGGGCATTTCTTTTGTTTGTGGGAAATTATAGCTGTTACGGGCATTTCTTTTGTTTGTGGGAAATTATAGCTGTTACGTGCATTTCTTTTTTTTGTGAGAAATTACATCATCCACTAGAACTGGTAATTTTTTTTATGAAAGTTATAAAGGAGAGAAAATATTCATATTCGTACTGGATGTAATATAATTGGAGGATGGACAGTGGTAGTTCATGCGTTATAGTTGCAGTGCTTGACATTGGCATCGTCAATTACTTCCTGTGTTTGCCCCAAAGACAGAGTGTAATTGGACCGTCTAGTTACTGGCTGGCACAGAGTATCCTGATGGGTTGGGCTTAAAGTTATATGTTTGACGAATCCTTTTTTTAGATACATGGTATCATACTCAGGCTTACGTTTTCCGGATGTTTATCAGCAGACGTGTACACAGCGGACA
The DNA here is from genome assembly GCF_015104395.2 of Macrobrachium nipponense. Lineage (NCBI taxonomy): Eukaryota > Metazoa > Arthropoda > Malacostraca > Decapoda > Palaemonidae > Macrobrachium > Macrobrachium nipponense. The sequence goes on along the minus strand of NC_087212.1, from coordinate 67,970,351 downwards.
AATATTCTCTCACTTTTCCCTTCTCGTCTTGTTTCATCTGTATCCTTCTTGTATCCTATCCTCATTAAATCAAACGGATTCTCTTGCTTCACGATTTTCCTGAAGATTAGAATTGCGGAATAATGAAATAGTGGACTATTTAAGGTTCGCAGAAGAACCAAAAAAGAATACGCTCCTGATGAAACAATAAAAATTTTTTGTCATTAAAACATTTTATTCATTTTTCTTCCATTTTGATGTAAAGGGTCTTGTTACATATTGTTAGGCCGCGTAATTCATCTTTAATAATCTTCTAAATATTTAAGTTTTTATATTTGTTTTAATTTCTTTTACCGGTTTGTTATTCTTGTAGTTTTCTCTTCATCTCCATAATTTCTGCCGTACATTTTATGTCCACTTTATTTTCATCACAGATGGATATCCTTAATTGATTTTCATCTGCCCGTATGTATTTAACTTTCCCCTAACTTCCAATCATTCTGGTGTACAACTGTCAAAATATTGACTCCTTACCAGATATATGTGATATTTCATTGTTTATTGGAGATAGTTCCTTTTCATATTTGTATTGTCATTTAACTTTTTTTGTATTTCTATCTTCGTTTGCAATCCACATTTTCTGTCGTTGTTTTGCCCTACCTGTATACTGGGCGGTTAGATTATTAAAAAGAAAATACCTGTTCTTTTTACAATTTTTCCTTATGCATAGAAAAAATAATTCCTATGTTTATTTTACTTTGTTCTCATGTTGTCATGAATAATTTTGCGCTTGGAAGAAAGCATTTTATGTTTGGGAAAATTATTTTTGAGATTGGATCGTTTTATTTTATTTATTTTTTTTTTTACTGAGAAAAAAGTATTTTTTACATGCTTTGATTCCTTGACAAAAATGTTTTGGTTAAAATTGCGATTATGTACCTTAAAGAAATTGTACTTTATGACGGCGAGAGATATCTTTTGTGCTCGGAAAGCTTGAGTATTTTTCAGGTTTAGATTTAACTCATCTTGCAAACTGATTATAATAATGGCTTGGAAAAATACTGTGAGTTACTCATTAAATTTATTAAGTTAATTACATCGGTTTAAAAAAGAATCATACACTCCATCGTGAATTACATCGGTTTAAAAAAAATCATACACTCCATCGTGACTCCAGTGTTAAATATCTTTTTAACATTAAGTGATATGGTTCCTTATTATATTTTGAATTGAATACATGTAATCGTACTTAATGTTCAGTAGAATTTAGGGATCAAGTTGCAGAACGCAATCCCTCTCGTTTTGCTTCTTCCTCTCTTATTTTCATCAGGAGCCGGTTTGATAAGGCCTTTAATAAATAAATTGATATCAGGCAATTTCGCACTTGAAAAATTAATTTTCAGTTAACATCAGTCTGAAGGGTTAGTAATTGTATTAGTGAAGTTAATCTTGTTAATGGATATGATGATTCTGATAAATGCTCCTTTGGTAATATCATCTAAATTTCTAAAAGGAATTTAACGTTTTCGAAATAGGATTTTCCTGCAGGAAACAATGATACAACAAAATGAAAAATTACGCTGAATTTTTCCGCATGGCCATCGACTAACAATGTTTTGCATCAGAATGAAAGGTGATGATGGGTTGAAAAATAAAATTGCAATTATTTCTTTCCATCTTTCCCATTTTTTTGGGAACGGAAAAAGAGACTGAAGTGTGTACTCTTCCGAAGAAGTTGAGAAACTAAAAGGTATAGATTTTTAGTTTCCTTTTCGGCTGTCCAGAATAACTCTGGATAATGAAGAAAAGTTACTTGTATTTCTTCGCTTGAGTGCGGAAGCAGGACGTTACTGAATAATAGGTTGAAAAAATTATGTATAAAAAAACGAGAGAGAGAGAGAGAGAGAGAGAGAGAGAGAGAGAGAGAGAGAGAGAGAAACCGGTACAACGTCATTTTTCCTCCAGGAAAACTGGGTAGATATTGAAAGGTCCAGACCACCCAGGCAACGCCATCTTCTCCTCAAACGTGTAACAGAAATCTGTTGCCGGATCTTGTTTATTTGCTTTGCTTATAATTCTTTCGGAATTCTATTATTTTAATCATCTGTTGCCCGGTAACAGCCAGGCAACTTAGTGTCCACGTGGTACCGAGTTATAGCATCTAACGATGGTTTTTTCCTGTTCTTAGAGAACTTTCCTTGTTTTGTAAGTATATCCGTGAAACAGTTCATCAACCATATTGCACCAAAATATAATAATAAATGAATATAAGCGTTCGTAGATTTCCTATTATATAATGGATGGGTGTAATTTTTATGAGATTTAAATAATATTTTTTAGCAACGTCAAATATATATATATATATAGATATATATATATATATATATATATATATATATATATCTATATATATATATATATATATATATAATATACATATATATTATATAAATATATTTATATATTTATATATATATTATATATATATATATATATATATATATATATATATATATATATATATATATATATATATTTACGTCTACTTCTCAAAAAGTGTACGTATTAATTGCACTGTGTTTTCTTCTGAAAACAAGACCCTGTTCATATAATACTTAATCAGATTAACTTGCTTCATAAAGCCCTATACATTGATGTATTTTCCTTTGCCTTTTTCGTGTAATAAAAGCATGACATCGGATTTCGACTGTGGCATCGTATCCAAATTGTAATTTAGCAGCTGTTTCACCCAATAGCCTAGCCATGAAATATAAATTTAAGGCTGTATATGTGCTTCTTTGTGTATGTATGGATAGGTCACCCTCCAGCTGCCATTTTAGTTGGACACTTTTGGAATCTCCCTTGCCATAGATCTTCAAGGTCCCAAATAATAGCCATTACTGAGGTGTTTGGGTCATCTTTAATTCATAAGGGGTTGTCAATAGCATAAGGATGATATGAATGGTATCTAATGATGTGAACGAGAGAGAAAGAGAATGAGAAAAGAGAGATCAGGGAAAATAGGAGTAAATAGAGACAAATGCAATCAAATACGAGAGATTGTGGTCTCTTGATATGGATCGCAAAAAGCTTCAGTGAGCATCAGATTATTATGAAGTTGCCGTTTTAACAAGAGCAACCAGGGGCACCACAACTGCATATCCATCTTGGCGTGGCTTGAAAATGGGAGACTACAGTATTGGTGCATAAAACCTTCTTTCATAGAAGAACTCTATCTGATGTGGATGGTTTGGTCAGAAATTCGGTAGCGACTTGGTTACCCATAACCCAGGAATCCATTATGCCCAACTTACAGATAACGACTCATGGGCGTGGTCTCTTTCTCTGTTTTGTTTTTATGTCTTTTTCTAGCCTTCCAGGTTCAGTCTATGCTTTCTTCTTCTTTTTAATAATTCTTATCGCTATGATTTTCATGTGTACAATACGGGTAGAGAATACACGAAAGAATAAATTAAGGTGGCTAACATGGCTAATTTAATCTTTTTGATAGTTACACAATTCCCAGCATTAACTGGAAGAATATTAGTCCATCAATTTGAGGGATAAAAGCCTCTAGATTGGATTAACAAAGTTCTGGGAATTCATCAGTCTCCTCTGTTGTTTGCGGGTCGGTTATCCGAAGGGTGATGGAGGTGGGCCCACTTCAAATGGTTAGGTAGAAATCAGGGGAGTCGTTTCAGGTGTAGTCTGAACCATAGAAGGTATATATATATATATATATATATATATATATATATATATATATATATATATTCTGCTTTTCACCTCGTTCACTCCTAGGAAATGTACTTAACACTGAAAAATTTGGCCTTGAATGGAGGACGAGGGATCATAACAAGGAGAAAAAAACTACTCGGGCATAAGGCCGATATTACTGAGGAAAGAGGAATTTACATAAAAGCTGGACTCTAGTTTTAAATGCACTGTATTTACATGAATTTACAGAGGTCCAGGAGACTGAAAAAGGGGGGTCGCTTTGTCGATCCACAGGAACACGTGGCTGGAGCAATCCAGTCATGGCGTTCAGAAATTTTCGCAAACGAATTGAAAATGCAAGCTTGCTCCAAGGGTTTCCAACTCCTACCACAATCAGGCACGGTGTTTGTCTGCAAATAGAGGATATGGGCATAAGGCGGGGGCCACACGAGGGCAAATGTTACACACTACTTTCTTTCAATTAAAAAGGCCACTCATGGGGGCGAATGAAATGACGGGGATGTTCACTAGTATTCGTTGCTTGAATTTACTAGGGGGATGTTCACTAGTATCATAGGGGAGTAATCACAGAATGAGAAACTAAACAAGTCGCCTTGGAGAAAGGAAACAAAATACAGACAAAGGTAAAAACAATTCCCTGGCCTAACTGGAATTACTCTCACAGTACCTGGATATTTTAGGGCTGTTAGTCTTCTTGATGTGCCCATGCACTGTGGACCTTTTAAAAATATACTTGGGACTTCCCAGAAAGCGCAGGGGGAAGCAGACAAAGGGGGGGAGAAGGTGGCGTCTGGCGGGTGAAGATCTGACCTGTCTTAGGTCTGGTGTTCTTC
>NC_087212.1:67950801-67960801 GCF_015104395.2 Macrobrachium nipponense | reverse complement strand
TTTCCTGGTATAGTTTTGGGCACTATTAATCTATCTCTGCTTGCTCTTTCTGATATTTTTAGCTCCATGATGTTTTCGGCTATTCCTTCTATCTGTTTCCATGCCTGAATTATCATGTAGCGTTCTCTTCTCCTTTCTAGACTATAGAATTTTAAGGATTGTAGTCTTTCCCAGTAGTCAAGATCCTTAACTTCTTCTATTCTAGCTGTAAAAGGACCTTTGTACACTCTCTATTTGTGCAATATCCTTTTGATAGTGAGGGTACCATTTCCTATTGCAATATTCCAGGACTATGAACAGGTACCATATCATATTGCAATATTCAAGTGGACTACGAACATATGTTTTATAAAGCATAATCATGTTTTCAGCTTTTCTTGTTTTGAAGTGCCGTAACAACATTCCCATTTTTGCTTTACATCATTGCGTAACATGTTGCTATTCATCGTCACACCAAGGTCTTTAACTGCTTCCTTATTTGTGATTGTCTCATTATTAGGTCCCCTATATGCATATAGCTTTCCTTCTCTGTCTCCATAATTTATTGATTCAAATTTATCAGAGTTAAATACCATCCTATTTACCTCTGCCCAATCATATACTTTGTTAAGGTCTCTTTGTAGCGCGTTCCTATCTTCATCACAAGTAATTTCTCTACTTATTCTTGTGTCATCGGCGAAACTACTCACTACCGAGTCCTTAACATTACTGTCTATGTCTGCAATCATAATAACAAACAGTATTATTGCAGCTAACACCGTACCATGTGCTACACCGGATATTACCTTAGCTTCATCCGATTTCTCATCGTTTGCAATAACTATCTGTTTTCTGTTGTGTTAAGAATTCTTTTAACCATCTTCCTACTTTATCCACTATATTATGTTTTCTAATTTTCTTCGCTAATATATTATGATCTACCTTGTCAAAAGCTTTTGCAAAATGTAGATAAACCAAACATCTGTTTCATTTCGGCTTTTCATATTTTGTATATGTTCTCATGGTGGACTAACAGTTGGGTTTGTGAACTTTTTTCCAGGTACGAAACCATGTTCTCCTATATTACTAAACAAATTTTTTTTTTATTAATGTTTCATAATATTTTTCCTTCATTACCCTTTCATACACTTTCATAATATGTGATGTTAGACTCAACAGGCCATAATTACCTGCCTCTAGTCTTGATCCACTTTTGAAAGTAGGGGTAATATATGCTAATTTGTGCTCATCATAAATCTTGCGTGTATCTACACTTTGTCTTAATAATATTGCAAGTGGCTTTGCGATAGAATGAACTACTTTCTTTAACAAAATAGCAGGGACCCCATCAGACCCTGCTGCAGCTCCATTTTTAATTTCATCTAATAGCATGCACAATATCAGCTTCATTAATATCTACGTCTGCTAAATATTCACCATTTTCATCCGTTACTTCTATATCATTATCTTCATTACCAATTCTAGGGGTGAATTCTCTCTTATATCGTTCTGCCATATGTTGCATATTTCCTTTTTTTCATTCGTTAATCTCCCTTCAATTCTTAGAGGGCCCATTTCTATTCTTCTTTTATTCATCTTTTTGCATACGAGTACAATAGTTTGGGGTTTTGCGTTGATATTTCCTAGGGTTTTTTTCTTCCAAGTTTAGTTTTTCTTTTTCATTTTCTTTTTGATTGTATAATCTTTTGTTCTGCATTTTCTATCCTACTTTTTAGTTCGATCACTTTCCATGCATTTTTTTTACAAGACCTTTTTTCCACTTTCTGATTTTCTGGAACAAGATCCTTCTGTCTCTTGGTTTGTATGACTGATGTTTACTTTTCTTCTTCGGTAAAGATTTATCCACTATTTTCTCTAATATTTTATATAATATCTCCGTATTTACTTTTATATCATCACTTACGAAAATGCTATCCCAATCTTTGTTTAATTCTTCATTTATTTCTGACCATTTTATATTTTTACTGTAGAAGTTGTATTTTCCATATCCTTCCCACTTTTTCATTTCTTGCTTATCTCTGTTTTCACTTGCTTTGGAATGGACTGTTAATTCTATGACACTATGGTCTGAAATACTCGCATTATAAACTATTATTTCTTAACATAATTCACCTCGTTCACAAATACTAGGTCTAAAGTATTTTCCTTTTCCTTTGCTTGTTGGCAGGTGATTTATTTGTTACTGTTGTATTCTAGTAGCATATCTAATAGCTTTTCGAATTGCCTCTTATCTTCTGCACTACTATTACTCTTTTTTATATGTATAAATAACCACAATCTCCTATTCGTTCTTTTCAGTCTACGAAAGGAAAGGTAAAGTCTCCGGATGGGAGAATAGTCCAGTCCTTGTGATTTCTACATATCCAATTTTTCTATTATTTTGTCAAACTCTTTTTAGTATTAGGGGTCTATATATTACTATGTTCATTAATTGTTTTTCAAGATTCAGATTCTACCGCTATTAGTTCACATTCTGAGTTACTATATTTCTCATATATTTTTCCTTGTTTTTTTGTCTTTCCCATATATTGCTGTTCCCCCTTGATTCCTATTTTTTCTATCTGATCTATTAGTTTGGAACCTTTTTATTTGATCGTCATTCCCAGTCTCTTGGGAATACCAGGTTTCATTTATATTCATTATATCTATTTTCTTTTTCAATTGGGGTTAGTTTTTCTAAGTACTCTATTTTTCTTTTTGAGTTACTCGTAACTAAACCCTGCGCATTCATCACTATGATGGCTTGCGTGTTTTCTCCTTCATTTGATTCGGGTAATAATAAGGATTTTCCCATGTCTCTTCCCTGTTCTGGTATGTTGTTCTTTTCTTCATTTCCAGAAATTCTGACATTAAAAAATCCAACTTTTCCATAGAATTTGATCATCATAATTATTCATTTTGGGTCCGAATCTGCAATTTTCTCCGTATCTGCAATATCCTCTTGCATCGTAAATACAGTATTTATCTCTTGAGCTGTATCTTTGAGAGAGAGAGAGAGAGAGAGAGAGAGAGAGAGAGAGAGCGAGAGAGCAAAAATAAGGATGCATAGTAGAACCCTAACAAGTCTCTTTTATACGTGTGTGTATATATTGACTATTTTACTATATATTATATATATATATATATATATATATATATATATATATATATATATATATATATATATATATATACATACACATATGTATATTTATGTATGTAATATATATATATATATATATATATATATATATATATATATATATATATATATATATATATATATATATGCCTTTGTGTGTGTGCTGAGCTCGCACACGCGCGTTGTGTGCAGACAGGCAACTACGATAAATTGGAAATCCTATTGTTGGGTTCCTCTATAGAGATACTACCAATACCTTCAGTAAACAACGGAATAGAATTAATTACCATTTCCCAATAGAAATGGCGTGGCACAAAGGACACGTGAGAATATTCTTCTTCAATAACTTGCAATAGGATATTCTAGGTTTGGCCAGTACGGCCTTCTTTCATAAAAGATGGCTTTCGCCTCTAGATAACGGCGTTGGGAATTCGTTAACGGCTCTTGTAACCCTATCATCTTACCCCAGTGCTCCTAGCGTATAAAAGAAAATATCAAACAAAGCAAAACACTAACACACCTCGAGTAAGGTCTTTGTTCTCTGTTTTTAATCTCTTTTGAATCCCTTTTCTTTTAAAATCGGCTTATTTTTATTTGCATTGGCATTACTTTTAATCTTGACGAGGAAGAACAAGGCTTAATGGGCACGGGATAGAATAAATTTAGAGGAAAAAATTAGAACTGTAATTCTGTATCAAATGCGGTTTTGTTAGATTATTTTCTCTGCATATGGATCTTATATTAGCATGAGATTTGTCGGAAGAGGAAGAAAGCTTTCGAAGATTTTTTTTCTTCAGATTAAGTTAGTGAAATAATTTCAAGTTAAATATGACTGACACATATGGGGTTCGTTAGATTTTTCTGATGCCTTTTTGGGAGAAACTTTATTTTTTATTACATAAACATGGTAAAAGAAATTTTCTAATTGCATCTGCGAGTTCAAATTTAGAAGGAATTTTAAGATTACGAATGGAGGCGTGTTCGTAATTGGTAGAGGAAGAATACAGAAGGTGAACATGGAACAGGTGAGAACTTAATTCTGTTGGGGAAGTAAACGCCACTCTGGAGAAGTGTAGCCTGAAGGTCAGTAAACAAATTAGGAAAGACTTTATTGAAAGACAACTTTCTTATGTCACGGGAAAGTTATTTTAAAAAGTCGTTTAATTTGAAATATATGGATGTAGGCCTTACATGGTGTGCCTCTAGATTGACATTCTTACGAAAGTTTTCTTTTACAAAACTGGACTGTATAATGTTCCTTGCCAGTATAACATTGGGATAAACTTATCTCTTTCCCCTGCCCACTCGATTTTGTGATTTTCTCCAATATTTAAGAAAATTCCTCTGTTCTCGTATACATATTTTATACATTTTTATGCTGTTCTGTTGTCTTTCCCAGTGATTTTACAGTTTGACCAATAATACCTTACATGGGATTTGATGTGCACATCGTTTTGTATAGAGAAAGAGAGTTATTTTATGCTTCTATTTCATTATTATATTGATCTTAAGTGCTACATTCACACAAGAGTTGTGAAGTAAAAGGATAATATCTGTGAAGTTATTAAGATGTGTTAGTACAAGCAGGTTTTTTGTCTAGTTAGTTTCGTTTTTTATATATGTATGAATACGTGTGCTTGTATATGTACCGGAAAATGAGTCAAGGGTCACAAAAGAATAGCCCATTATAAAAACTGGAAAATGCTCAAGTTTAGAAGAACAATTCTACCAAAGGAGAATAAGGATTTAGAGAGTAAAAGAGATAACAAGAGAACGGAGGTGTAGAATACAAAATAAAAGAGGATTTGGAATAGAAAAAGTAATCAGACAAAGAAGTAGGATTTCGAATAAAAAAAAAAAAACATAAAAGAACGCGTATAGGGATGAGTATTTTTTGTACCGTTAAGAATCCTTTCGATTTTTCCAAGGGGGAGGTAAGTACTTTGGCCAAAAGGACTGTGAGAGTTGAAGGATGAAATTGGTTGTGGTGAGAGAGAGAGAGAGAGGAGGGAATTGGAAAGATTTTATTTTTAGGCCTCAATTGGTAGGGGATAAAGAAGATATGGAACTCGAGAGAGATATTGGGAAGGTGATCAGAGATTGTCATGGGAGATTTATGTGGATAGAGTATTCGAGAGGGAGGATGAGAGGAAATGCCAATACAAGTGGGCAAGGAAATGGAGGCTGGAGGTATTAGAATGGGCTGTTGGAGAGAGAGAGAGAGAGAGAGAGAGAGAGTTGACCATGGAATGAGCAAGAGCTGGGTAGACAAAGGGTTAAGAAGATTTCTGTCTACATTTATCCAGTTTCAGTTGCACACTGACTCCCAGTTAGTCAAAGTTATGACGCTATTCTCATTAACATTTGATTTGTTATAAATCTTCGGCTATGGAAGCGTATTCAAAACGCATATATAACACTAACCCAGCCCAGCCATGCTGGTGGAAAAACGGTGTTACCCATTTTCACTTGTTCCGTTTTTTTTAACTACTTCCACCCTAATCTAAAGAGAGAGAAAAAACGAAAATGGCTGACTGACTGGCTCACGGTAAGCAGGGAATGATTACCTGACTCATTTTGTGATCCATCTTGTTTTTGTCGTGTACGGTTTTCCAATTAGAACTTTGTTCTTGATAATATTTATAGGAATTCAGCTGATTTTCAGATTATTATAAGTATTTTTATTATGTTCAGGTTTTTGTAATAAACTGTACAAATTTAAATGAAAAAGTTTCTCTATACACCAAACAATCTAATTACAAAATTTAGGCTATTTACATATACATGCCTCAGGTTCACGGTAATGTTATTTGCGTTGGTTTATTTTGACCTTTTCTGCTGCTAAGCTATTATGACACTAATCAATAAATTAGTTTGTCTCGCTGTACTGCTGAGCTGCAAGTGACTCTTGTATTCGCCATTGAGTTTTTACCTTCCATATAAGCGTGTAACCATGTATTCCAGCTTCTGGGATTCAAACGTAAGCAGGTCACTAAAGCCAGAGACTGATATGGTACCTTCATTTGTTGCACGCAGCAAAAACCCTTGGAATATCCTCAATAACTCAACCAACATGCACGAGTCTGCTGTTTTTATGTTATAATGGTACGGTAAACGACTTTCTTCATTTCTAGCAACGACTGAATACATAGTAATTCTGTGGACACTGGATTTACATTCTTTGCTTTACTTCGTATGCAAATGTACCACTACTGCAGTATTGCGGACCAACAATATGGAAACACTGCTGAACAAAATCTCTTTTCTAAATATATGATTAATATTTCTAATGTGAAAAGGTGCGGTTACAATAATACTTTACAAGAAGCAATGCATTAATAATATACGTCTTCATTAAAGAATTATTTATTTAAATAATGCACATGGCTTTAATAAAGAAAATATTTATTTCATTCTTTCATTAAAGGCTGGATGATTTTTCTAGGATAGTTTACTGAATGTAATATTAAGTCATTGTTTATATTCCTCCTGTTACCTTTCGCGCTGTAGGTTCGAAATTCAGTTATAATTGTGATCAATGTTTTCTTTTCTAATTTCTTTGTTAGAGAGAGAGAGAGAGAGAGAGAGAGAGAGAGAGAGAGAGAGAGAGAGAGAGAGAGCGCGTTTTTACTATTCTCATGTTAACAGACCACAACTTATTCTTGGAAGATTAGCCTCAATTGCACTATTTCTCTTGAAAATATAATAAGGTTAGCAGGTTTTCGTGTTTGAAGGTTTAATGAATTATTGACGCGACCGAATCAAATGCGATCACTGTATTCTACAAATTAGTCGATAGAAAATTATTGTCGTTCTTCATTATTGTTTTAATTTTGTACGGTAATAGAAGAATAGGAAGGATGAAAGAGAGAGCTTTGCTTATTACAGCTGATGATTTGAATTTGTTATTTTTACAAATTTTCAGCAGTAGAAATTAAATCAGTCGTAGTAGTAGAAATGTAAAGATAAGCTTAAGCGCGACGTAGGTAGTCGACGGATTTACACCATCTACTTAGGAGCGGATTATCAAGGGAGAGGGGAACTAACCATCTTCCTGCCGTGATGTCAATATCACATTTCTTAAAACTTTCGACGGCCAATTTCCTTTCTTCGACCTTCCCATCTTAATTAGCTTCGAGAGAGAGAGAGAGAGAGAGAGAGAGAGAGAGAGAGAGAGAGAGAGAGAGAGAGAGAGAGGCTATGCCCAATTAATTTAGGAAAAGTAGGAAAAATTAACTTCTGCCCAAGAGGTTTTAATGAAACTGACGGTGAGGGTTGAGGATGAAAAGTACTTAACTATGTTGGTTGTTTTTTGTGGAGGGTAATGAGCTATGGGAGATGGGAATAGAAGGGGGTAGGTAGTGGGTGAAGAGTAATTGATGGAAGCTCGTAATCACGTCTTTAGGAACTGTTAATTTTGGACATCATTAAAGTAGCCAATTGAAAAGAGAAATTCGAAATTAACGAGTGTTTTCAAAGTGTAATGCTTATCGATTTCACACGATCATCTATTAATTTTACAACTTTATTTTTCATTGGGGTGGAGGGGGGAAGCTACATTTCTCCTAATGGTTATTAAAGGTCTTGAGTGTAAATATTATCTAAAGTTGTCAAAAAAAGACGATAAAAGAGGAGAAGACATGATGTCTCTTTTCCTTGACCCGCAGAGCTGGAAAGCATCTGGCAAAACAGATAGGAGAAAATATTTTTCCACATAACAAGGAACAGCGCCCATGCCGCGTGATGCATTCTCCATTTGACGAGGTCTTTGCCACAGACGAGGACGTAAGGTGTATATATATGTCTGCATGTGTAGTACAGGAAGGTTTGCGAATCGTACGTTTCTCGCTTTGATCTGATTTTCGATGCATGAGTGGGAATACGTTCGGTGTCATGCATCCTTTTATACGATAGGGATTTGAGGCGGAGAATTTCCCTGGGGAAATTTACGAGTTTTCCTGCTTGTTTCCCTTCGATTTATCGGCGTCTGAGACAAAGCTGTGTAAAAACCACAAAGTTACATCATCATCATCTGCAGCTATGATGAAAGACGATATTTGTTTCTCCCACGAAGAAAAAATTCAGAACCTCAGCGTCTGTGTACACACATATATAGGTAGATAGATATAGATATAATGTTTTATACTATATATACATATATAATTATATATATATATATATATAGATATATTATATATTATATATATATATATATATATAGTATATGTATATCTATATATATGCATATATATTATATATATGTGTATATTATATATATAAATATATATATATATAATATATATATATATATATTATATATATATATATATTTTACACACGTTTTTGTGCGTGTGTGGTCACGTAAAATTTTAACTAGGACAGCATACAAAATAGGCAGAGAATACGTTGCCCTCATTTTGTGTCAATTCTGACAGGTAATTTAAATGTGATATGAAATATAAACAGTAAAATGGGGTGCAAATTCAGTATCAAGCAGCTACATGGAAGAGGAAAAGAGTAAAGGAAAACTTTTTACAAAATAGCAGCGAAGATTGAAGGAACGTAAATTCTTTTTACTGCATGCCAAGGCAACTCAGGTTACATTTATTGTTGAATTTCTGTTAGAAACAGATGTCTTGGATTAAACCAGGGCCAAGGAACGGCTAAGCTTATTAACCGGAATTGCTGATAATCTTCAAGTTTTCGTTGATTTTCTTGTGCAGAATAGGGTAAAGATGATATTAAATGTCATACATCTACGAAATTTGTCAGCTCTATATGATTTTCCATATACGTGTACAAAAGCAGTATTATTCATTTGGCCATTTAAGTATATTCATGTTGATACATTCTGGCATTTAACTCCATAATCTTTTGGCACAAGTAAAATAAATCGTGTCTGTACATGTGATTTTATAAACAATGTGTTTAGGACTCTTCTAATAAGCATGATTTTTTTTATATGTTATGAATAGATTACAGATGCATTGAATATTTTCAACATATGCTAGAATTTTTCCTTAATCTGTCTAACACTGAGGAGGGTTTGACCCTATACTATTCAGATGTTATTTAGTGGCCTGTTGACATTCCTCGAAAATGTGTAACTATAATGTTATACACTATTTGCTATATCAGTGAAGACATATTGTCATAATTGTATTAGATAAATGTTATAAAAGAGAAAGATATCTATCTACTTGTATGTAAGTAGGCAGTGAAATTTAAAATTTGGTAAAAACCATAAGTCTGTACAAAATAAAGAGGAATAAGTGTCCATTATTCTCTTCACCGACCAGATTAGACATGTAGACTCTGAATGAATAAAAGATAAACTAGGAACGCCAGCATTTCGTTCCAAAGTCAAAATTGAAGAATCTCCAAATCTCTCTCTCTCTCTCTCTCTCTCTCTCTCTCTCTCTCTCTCTCTCTCTCTCTCTCTCTCTCTCTCTCTCTCTCTCGGTTCAACAAGAATGCTGGCAAGATAATTTGCTGATCAAGCAGTGCCTTCGGCCGACTGGCTTCGTCTATTTCTTAAATTTGTTTTTACATTAGGGTGACTATATCTTTAGGAGATTGACGTCCTTTGTTTTTTTCATTTCCATTATTACTTTATTATAACGAAGCCCTGAAATACATTTTCCACCTTGGAAGAAATGAAAGAGGGCCAAACCTTTGAATTATTTGCAATGTCAAGATCTTAGGTAAAAACGATTATATTGATCATTTAATTCAGTTGGCATGGAACATTCAAGTTATTAGCCCTTGAGGTTAAACGAAATATCTTTAGATTTTCTCTGAGTTTATAACATCCCTTAAGTTTTTGGGGACCTTCTCCAGTGAACCATTTGAGATATTCTTCAGATGTGCCGGTGTTGC
>NC_087212.1:67918301-67945801 GCF_015104395.2 Macrobrachium nipponense | reverse complement strand
CTGGTTCCCCCTTCATGTGTATGAAGGAAAGAGTAGTTGAAATACATTGTGACTATTTACTAGTTTATTTTTCAAATGTACAAATATACTGATAAACATAGTTACAGAGTAAAGTGGATAGAGAGCGTTTAATAACAACTAACCGCACAGCCATAGAGAGCGGTTAGTAACAAATAAAAGGACTTGTTTGCCCTTCTGCTTTAGAATTAAATTAATGAGAAGGGTGATTTTATTAGTTAGTAGGTAGTGTAATTATTTCCCCCCTGGTAGCTTCAAATTCCACCAGTTTGGGAACCACTGTCCTAAAGGGACCTGGTTCTAGGAGATTTAGCTTAAAGTACATACATATATAAATACATACATACATACGTACATACATTTGTTATAAATAATAATTGGACTATATTTTAGAACTGCTTGTAAAAATGATCGTGTATACGGATATTTCGTCTTTGAAAAAATGTACTGTAAACGTTGTATTTCAATTGTTTAGGTGCCTGTGATGGCAGCATGAAATGCATAATAATTGGTAGATTGCAACATTAGCCCATGATCAAAGTTTTTGAATTCATAAGAAATAGAGTTTATAAATAAATGCCAAATAACGAAAACTTTTAACAAAAATAATAAAAACAAATCCTGATGTTCTCGTGAACAGTGAAATTTGAATTTCGCATCATATCGCTGAAGGAGGTTTTGAGCGATATTAGACCATCCCTTTTAAATAAAAAAATATTAATTTCCCTCCTTCATACACCCCGTGACAGGTAAACAAAATTCATCGGTATTGTTTGCTCTGAGAGCATGCGGACATGGGGTTGGACTATATCCAGGTTGAGGATTAGTTTTAACAGTCTCAGCAATTCTCCAGAAAAGGAGGAGTCCGTAATTTCTTTTCCATCTAGTAACTGGATGGGAAATTCAAAAGCTCAGCAGTCGAAATCCCAGTCGTTCTCTTGCTGCGCGCGATTCTATATAGCCAGGGGATTTTCCGTGCCATTTTCACTCGATTACTTTCCCACAATAGAGGAAACTGCAAAATATGTCCGTGGTTTGGACGTGTGCTGATATCTGCTCTAATAAATTGGAGAGAGAGAGAGAGAGAGAGAGAGAGAGAGAGAGAGAGAGAGAGAGAGAGAGAGAGGTTTGTAACAAATTCTGGGTCGAAGAAGGAAAATAACACATGCTCTTTTGGCTAGAGAACAAGGAGACTGAAGAATAAAGGGGATGAAGATCTCAAAATCCACACAAACGCATTTCTTCGCCCAGAAACACCACACTAATATTCAGGGCTTTTTCATTTGCTGGTTTGTTGCACTTAGATAAATTGTTTGGAACTGGATGGAAAGAGTCCTAATTTATATATATATATATATATATATATATATATATATATATATATATATATATATATATATATATATATATGTATATATATATATATATATATATATATATATATATATATATATATATATATATATATATATATATATATATATATAATTTAACTTGAAAAAGTATCTTCCTTGGTTTTAATATTGCAAAGATTGTCATTCAAGAAAGATTAGTGCTCGCTTCCCGTTGCAAGATGGTTATGATTTTAGAAGCACTGGCAATTTTGCTTGCTGTTCGAAGTTTAAAGGTTTTGGAAGTGCTCTTAAGAAATATGAAATTCTGAGTTTTGTTTTAAAGATGAACTTGAAAACTAAATTAAGAACATCTCAAAACAATTTTTATTTAATAGAACCATATTTATAAAAAGTAAAGTTGTTAATAGCGAGGTTTTATGAGAAAGAAAAAGGGATGCCAGGTGAAGACCCAGGTAGAATGAAAATGAAGTTAAATTGAGAATGAATAGGATATTGGGACAGAGCAAATTGCTCTATTCACGAGCCTAATAGCCTTTCTATTTTATATCTCTCTGACGGGAATAGAAAATGAAAATACTTTTTGCTGGAAGCTTGAACATTCTGTTAACCTTTTCAGTCACTTATGACTCACTGACAAGTCATCCAAAATCTAACCCCAGACATACATGATTCTCAAATCATGAATAGCAGATTCAAAAACTGTGAAATAAGTGAACATTGCTTATCACAGCTTTGGCTCTGGAACAGAGAAGGCCCAGGATGTCTAGTGATCAAAAGTGTTAATTGCAAATTGATTGATAAAATAAATGAAAAGGTGAAAATTGAATGGATGTCATCATCTCACTTGTCTTCTTATTCATCTAGCAACTGTGATTTTGGCAGGTGATTCAAGTTTTAGTCATTTCCTTCAATAAGTAGAATACCAGCACCTCTGAGCAGCGCTCGTGCCAGCCATAGCTGCTCTGTGCTGAGATGTGCCATGTCCATGTGGAGCCACTCAGAACCATACCTGAGCTGCTCCAAGCCTGCTCAGAACTGTGCCTGAGCCACACTGAGACCGCCAGAGCTGCTCCGAGCCGCACTTTACCACGCCCAATTCTGCACTGAGCCATCCTGTACTGTGGCAAGTTGCTTAGAACTGTGCCCGAGCTACACTGAGCCCACCAGAACTGCTCTGAGCCGCACTTTACCACGACCGATTCTGCACCGAGCCATCCTGTACTGTGTCAAGTTGCTTAGAACGGTGCTCGGGCTACACTGAGCCCACCAGAGCTGCTCCGAGCCGTGTCAAGTCGCTCAGAACGTGCCTGAACCTGCCAGGCCACTCTGAGTTGCTCAACCGTGGCTAGCCCACCAGGGCTGCTCCAGCTACCCCAAGTCTGCCAGCGCTTTGCTTTTCCGAGTCTGCAGACCCGCGCTGTACCGTGTGAGCACTGTACTGCGCTTGAGTCCGCCTGAGCCGCTCAGAACCGCCCCCGAGTCCGCCAAGCCCCTCAGAACCGCTCATGAGCCCTGCTGAGTCCAACAGAGCCATGCTGAATGCCGCCGAACTACGCTGAGCTGCTTCCGAGCCCGCTAGGGCCGCTTCGAACCGCGCCCATGTCCGCCTGAGCTGCACTTTACTGCGCCCAGTCACTCAGAACGATTCCCCAAGCATGCGACAGTCGCCCCAAGCCGCTCCAAACAGCGCCTTAGCTGCGCCGAGGCCCACCCCCCTCACACACACACACACACACACACACATGCGCGCCCTTGGATGCCGCACCCACTCAGAATCGCGCCAGAGCCCTTTCGAACCTGCCACAACCGCCTTGAGCCACTCAGAACCGCGCCCGACCCCGCCACAGCCGCTCTGAGCCGCTCGGAATCACAGTTCGACCTTCATCAGGCATGAAAATCCCTCTTATCTGCAAAATACCTGGACGACCCCTACTCATTCATCGTAGGGCTCGTTTCCTCTAAATTATTTCGATAGATTTCATAAGCCTTTAATTGCAAATGGCACATCTTCCGTGACGGGGATGCATACTGAGGGAAACTGATGGTATCATTCAATGGAATTTTGGTAATCCGTTGAAAATTACTTTTCAGTACAAGATAGGATAGGATATGCCTATGAGGTTGCTTGTATTTGTGTCTGTAATGAATGACTTCTAGTGCTTGTGTATGAAGTCAACTAACATAGATTTTAGGAAGTTGAAAACAAAGAAAAATAAAAGTCCTTCGATAAAGTATGGCAAAAATAATCACCGAGTTAGCCCTTGTTTCTTGTAATCCTGCGCCGTTGCAATTTCTCTTTGAAATTTTCCTTCTTAAATCGTAGTAAACCTTGAACGCCGCTGCATTGAAGTGGCGATGAAAGTAATGGCAAGGGAATATGTGTATCCTCATGGATAAAAAGAACGGATGGAGTAGAAAGGGAGATTTAAGAATTCCTTAGGTAGCAAGAGCCAGTAATTCTTCCATCTGTGCATTTACATAGCTGTTTGATTGATCTCTTTAAGGAAGTTTAAAAAGTCGATAATGATTTTTATATCTATCTATCTGATTGATGCTTTGAAGGGAACAATGCAGGGACGAACACTTTTATACATAGATTCAACCAGGTGATCACTATATTTAATTTTCAAACTCACTACTGTTGTTATATATAAATTAGACCATATCCAGCTTCAGTTTTTCTCATAGTTTTTTCATTACTGAAGCCAATTTTTTTTTTTAAGACGAATTAGTTGCCGAGAAGCGCGATTTTATAATTGCATTTACGGAAATGAATTACAATTATCACGATTTCTCCCCTTTAGTGCGAGAATGGGAAGTCTTCTGTGTTCAGGTTACAGTGATAATAATACAAATCCGAGTCATGCACTCCAGAGTTTTTATCCCCTCAGTGGTAAGTTCCTCTAGTTAGGTCCTCACCACATGAGGCTGGTTTTTCGAGTTTCTTGTCCCTCAGTAATAAAGCAAAAAAACTACAGCTATATATTATATATATATTATATTATATATATATATATATATATATATATATAACACAATATAATATATTGATATATATTATTATTTATATATATATATATATATATATATATATATATTAATATATATATATATGTATATATATAGTGTCAGTATGTGATCCTTTTTCATTAAATATTATTATTAAATTTATTTTTTTTTGATATTTGTTAAACCTAGTTTTTAAGTTTCACTTGTCGTTTTGTATAACAACTGTTTGCTTGTTATTAAAATTTGTGTTTATCTTTAAGGAGGTTGTGTGAGTGGTCCCTCCCCTGTGGATAAGGGGGGGGGGGGGTGAACTTCTTGGCTTAAGGGAGGAGAACAGGCAGTCGTTCTCTGGACCTTGTCACTTTTGGATGATTTTTGAACTTGCCTCGTGCACTAAGAGTACTGCCGTCTCTTGCTTCGTGGTGCTTGCAGCCTCTATTGGTGATTTACCCGTATCTGCAGGACCCGAGGATCACGATGAATATATGTTATCTTTAGATTGGGAGATCTCTCCAGATAACATATCTGGACGTCCTTGGGAATCACCGCACCACCTCTGGTTCAGTTATAAAACCAGGGGGATCTCGCTGTCCCATGGTAAGGTTGTTTAATACCTTTTTGCATTGATCACGGCTGCGATTCTGTGGAGACTGCTCGACTGGGCCCCCTAGTTATTAACCACCTGTGGTACCACTCCTCCAGACGTGGAGGATTCTGTATTCTTTAAAAAGAATAATAAGCATTTTTGAACATGAAGATTTTTGGTGACAAGCTTGGTATTAGCCTGTAATCGTCAGGATATTCTCTCTTTTGATTTCCTCCTCCTTTCTGGGCCCCCTTATTTTGGTTTGAGTGTGTTGGTTATGCTATCTTAATTTTGTATAAGTGTGTTTTATTTTTATTAAGTGTGATAGTAATTCATTTATTTCCTGTTCTTAAAGAGGTTCAGGTGTATTTTCTGTCTGGTTCTTTATGTATATTAAATTTAGGTTTTTCATTGTGTTTGTTTACTCCTCCCTTGAATTCATCCTTGCACTTTGAAAATTGAGTTTGTGGTATGATTTCCACCCCTTATTGTGGACTTCGGTATCAGTTGGTAATTGGATACTTAAAGAGAAAATTGAATAGTATTTTGGTGACGGTAAAACGAGCCGTTACAAATTGGCGACCGTTGTAGACAGGATAATACGATCCTGCGTATCCATTTGTAAGTGCAAGTTTGATTCTTGGGGGAGAGTTAGAATTTTTTTTGCAAGGATACATATTTACACCTCAATTTTTGGTTTGGTATTAGCTGTTGTTATTGTAAGATTTAACTATTGCAACTGTCATAATGGCTACACTGGACGTGAATGAGCTCCTGAGTGGAGAGGGGTGGCACGAAAGGTTGGCTGAATTGAATAAGCTAGAGTTAGAAGAGGTAGCGAATTATTTTGAAATTGAGTATCCGGTGACAATCAGAAAGGGTCTACTATTGCTGCAAGTTTATGAATATGTGAAGTCTGGAAAGGGATCAGGTGGTGAACAGGTTAAACAGATTAAGGAAGAAGTGTCTGTTGAATTATTAAGTAAGCAAATTGAATTAAAGACTTTAGAGTTTAATTTGGAGAAATTCAAGGCTGATGAAAGGGAGAGGGAGAGGCAGTTCGAAGGGAGATGCGTGATGTAGGTCCTTCAGCCCCTTCCCCTAACCCAGATAGGTCTGTAAAAACCCTACAATCATTTGGCGCAGGCACTTAAATTTGTTCCGAATTTCCAGGAGTGTAATGTGGCGGAATTTTTTGTTTCATTCGAAAGAATTGCAGGTACATTGGGTTGGCCACAAGAGTTCTGGACTACTCTGATACAGAGTAAATTAATTGGTAGGGCGCAGAAAGTGTATGTTACCCTTAATGAGGATTTGTCTTCAGATTATGACAGTGTCAAATCTATCGTTTTGAAAGCGTATGAGTTGGTCCCCGAAGCGTATCGTCAACGCTTTAGAATCTGCAAAGGGGGAATGATCAAAACCTTCGTAGAGTTCGCGAGAGGGAAAAAGCAGTCTGCCGAGGATTGGTTTAAGTCCAAAGAAGTGGACGATTTTGATAAAATGAAAAGAGGAA
Organism: Macrobrachium nipponense; assembly: GCF_015104395.2. Classification (NCBI taxonomy): domain Eukaryota; kingdom Metazoa; phylum Arthropoda; class Malacostraca; order Decapoda; family Palaemonidae; genus Macrobrachium; species Macrobrachium nipponense. The sequence goes on along the minus strand of NC_087212.1, from coordinate 67,939,317 downwards.
TTAGTGTTGGTAGAGGAATTTAAAAGGTGTGTGCCGGACAAGTTAAAGGTTCATTTGGAGGAATTGAAACTCGACACTTGCAAGAGGTAGCTATTGCCAGTGACGAGTACTACTTGTCTCATAAAAATGAGTTAGGTGGTGTCTTTTCCAATATGAAGCCTGGTTGGTTTAGAAGTGGATGGAATAATAATAATAATAGGTCCAATACTGTTAATAATTATAATAGGCGTAATAATAGGGGTAACAAAACTAGTAATAATAATAAGTCTTTTCATCCAACAGGTTTAACAATCAAATAATTATGACCCTGAGAAGGCAAAGTCATTAACGTGCTTCTTCTGCAACAAGAGGGGGCACGTTAAAAGCATGTGTTATGCCTTCCGGAGATCCCTGCAAAATAATGCTCGTCCTGTAATGGGGGTAGAGAAAAAGAGAGACAGAGACTATAATTCGCCAAAGACCTCTGATCAATGACTCTCGGACGTGGAAATGAAGCCTTTTTCTCGTTTTGTGTCTCTTGGCAGTGTCGCTGTGGTTGATGGGTCCTGTAGGAAACGGGTAAGAATTTTACGCGATACGGGAGCGGCACAGTCGTTGATCTTAAGAGAGGCTTTGCCGCGGATTTTGTTGGTGAGCATACGGAATTTGTGTTACTGTCAGGTTTTTCCGGATACGGTTCATTCTTATCCAATTGAAAGGTTTATTTTGGATTGTCCTTCTTTTACGGGAACGGTTAATTTGGCCGTAGTGGATAAGTTTCCCGTGAAGAATATTGATGTAGTCCTTGGAAATGATGTGGCCCTTAAAAATAAATCTTGTCCAATATTAATTAATCTCGAGAGCGAAAATCTGTAGTCACTCGCTCTCGGGCTGCACTTGTTGACGCTGCAGAGTCACCGTAGACGTAGATTTAAGTAGTTTAGATCGTAGTGGTAGTATATTTGTTTTAGGCAATATTGGTAATAGTGAAAATAAATTGAACTGGACTACGGAGGAGCTAATTAAAGCTCAGAAGAAGGAATTTTCAAATCTCCCAGTTGAGCCAGGTGAGCTCTCTGACTTAACGAGTCCTAAATTTAAAATTATTAATAATATTTTGTACAGGGTAAGTAGACCTTTGGAGGCTACTAATGAAAACTCTGAAGTAGTCAAGCAAATAATGGTTCCTTTTGATTACAGGAGAGGTTTAATGTCGTTTAGGCCATGATGAATGACTTGGCAGGGCATTTTGGTATTCACAAGACGTCGGGAAAATTGCTTGCTGGATATTTTTGGCCCAAGTTGAAGGCCGACGTCAAGAAATACGTGAACAGTTGTGACGTCTGTCAACGGGTTGGCAAGCCCAATCAACCATTCCGAAAGCACCGTTGTTTCCCATCCCAGTTGTCTCGGAACCCTTCAAAGAAATCATCATAGACGTAGTGGGACCCTTGCCTCGTACTCGTAGCGGTAACGAATATATTTTTACTATTTTTGATAGGATGTCTCGTTATCCAGAGGCCATACCGTTACGTAGTATTAAGAGTGTGAAAATTGTAGATTCATTAATAGAATTCTTTACCAGGTTTGGCATGCCCAAAATAATTCAGTCAGATTGTGGATCCAATTTTTATTAGTAATTATTTCAAGGATAAATGGCTGAATTAAATATTAAGCACGTGACCTCTTCTCCATATCATCCGGAGAGTCAGGGAGCCTTGGAAAGGTTTCATCAGACGTTGAAATCGATGTTGAAAAAGTATTGTCTAAGTCATGGTTCGGAGTGGGACAAGGAGTTGCCATATTTGTTATTTGCTTTTCGTTCAACACCTAGTCAATCCTTAGGTTTTTTCACCCTTTAATTTGATTTTGGTCATTGTGTACGTGGTCCTCTTGACGTCGTAAGGAATCATGGGAGGGAGACGTCCCTCACATAAATTTGTTGGATTATGTAACGAATCTTGGGACAAATTGACCAAGGCATGGAAGTTTGCTGAGGAAAATATGTTGAAAAGTCAAAAAAGGATGAAATTCTTCTTTGATCGTAATCTAAGGAACGTGATTTCGCTGTAGGCGATAAGGTGTTGGTACTTCTACCCATTCCTGGTAACCCTCTGAAGGCGTCTTTCTCTGGCCCCTGGAAAATTTTGAAGAGAAAATTAGTCCTATAAATTATTTTGGTAGAAACTCCAGAGAGGAGAAAACCGTTTCAACATTGCCACATAAATATGTTGAAACCATATAAGGAACGGGATAAGGTGGTGCATGGCCACTATAGGGACTATTGGAAAACCTGTTAATAATAGTGATAACTTTGTTTCTTTTTCAGAGGTTGAAGATAATGAAAATAATCGTGTTGATGAAGGTAACTGGCGCTCTGATAACAAAGGGTCATTAGGAACTTCGGTGGTATGGTTTCACACTTAAGTAATGATAAGCAGAAATCCTTGAAGAGGTTGGTGAATAATTATAAATGTTTATTTTCTGATGTGCCAGGCCGAACGTCCGTTTTAGAACATGATGTGACGTGGGTAATGCTATTCCTGTGAAACAAGCCCTTATAGGTTAAATCCCTTCAAAAGTGGTGTAGTAGCAAAGGAAGTTGATTACATGCTGAAACATGACCTTATTGAGCCGAGTAAGAGTCCTTGGTCATCTCCGGTAGTTTTGGTTAAGAAATCTGACGGAGACTTTAGTTATGTTTTGATTACAGAAGTTGAACGAGGTGACCAAGGCAGACTGTTATCCTTTGCCTCGTATAGAGGACTGTATTGACCGCTTGGGAAAGTCAAAAACATATTAGCAAATTTGATTTATTAAAAGGTTACTGGCAGTTCCTCTTTCCCAAACGTGCTAGAGCCTTATCTGCGTTTGTAACCCCGCAAGGTTTGTTTCAGTGCAAAGTGATGCCGTTTGGGATGAAGAATGCGGCAGCCACTTTCCAAAGATTAATGAATAGTTTGGTGTACGGTTTAGAAGGTTGTGTGGTATACCATTAGACGATATTGTTATCTATAGTGATGATTGGGAGACTCATCTGAAGAGAATCGAGGCGTTGTTTGAAGTGTTGAAAAAAGCAGGTTTGGTAGTGAATTTGAAAAAGAGTGAGTTCGCTAAAGCGAAAGTCGTGTATTTAGGCCACGAGGTTGGTGGTGGCAAGGTAATTCCCAAGCAGGCCAATATTGAATCTATAAAGAAAATAGGTGTTCCTAAATGTCGTAGGAATGTCCGTAAGTTTCTTGGTTTAGTAGGTTATTATAGGCGTTTTGTCAAGAACTTTTCGGACATTGCTGAACCTCTAACCCGTCTCTTGAAGAAGGAAGTGAAGTTTGTTTGGTCCTCGGACACTCAAAATGCTTTTGAGAAGTTGAAACAGGTGCTTGTTAGTTTCCCTATTTTGAGAGCTCCGGATTTCAATGTTCCTTTTGCTCTTGCTACGGATGCCAGTGATCTGGGGTTTGGTGGCAGTCCTTTTACCAGGCTGACGAACAAGGCGTGTCTCATCCAAGTTGCCTTCTTCTCTAAAAAAGTTAACGTCTGCCCAGCGGAAATATTCACCGTTGAGAAGGAGACACTCGCACTGATCCTAGCAATTAATCATTTTTCTGTTTATCTATCGTCCACAGGTACGCCTATAAAAATTATGACTGATCATAACCCTCTAACTTTTGTCAGCAGATATAAAATAAGAATCAGAGGCTAATGCGATGGAGGCTCCATGCGTTCAAGAATGGAATCTGGAATTTACTCATATTCCAGGAAAGGATAACGTTGTGGCTGATGTTCTTTCATTTCACGCAGCATAGAATAAGTAACCTTGCTGAGGGCTTTACAATTATAAAGGTAGTATCTGTATCGTTCCAATTGGTGTGTGTGTGCGTGTGATGTAGTAGTTAGGTTTGTGTTGGAATGAATTTAATATTTAACATGTATTGATGATAATTTATTTTACAGGAATCATTCTAGTGGTTTACATTATGAGGCGTGAAGGTTTAGTATTAAGTAAAGGTGAAAGGGAATAATATCGATTACGTACGTAAGGTTTATTATTAAATTAAGGTTTTTTTGAAGGTTGATGGTGTGATAGGCTTCGTTACTAAAACCAGTACTAAGGTTTTAGGACAAAAGGTATCTTATTGATAGTATACTTTGATGCCACGGTAGGTAGAACCTCTCCCTTGGGTGCAATACGAAGAAAGGTGGCGACTCTTGTAATTTAAGTATCATATGGGGTGATTTAGACTCGCTAATTCGGTGATTCGTTTATTTTTTTTTTTTAGGCTTTGCTTACGCTTCACGAATTTTGTGTGTTTAGAGTTGCGCAGGGGAGACCCATGTTGGTTTTCTCTGTATCGAATTATATGTGTATGTACTGATTTCCACTTTGAAGTGGACGTTTACTTGTGTTAAGTGGACAGATACACTGAGTGTTATAAAACCAAAAACAATGGTGATTTGGGACACTCGTAGTGACAGTGAGTGCAAAGAGTCACTGGTTATAAGTAAGTGCAGAATGTGAATAAGTGTGGCAGTCTGCAACCTCAGAATCCCGGATTTGTTGGGTATATGAGCAATGTGAAGCTCATTGTTGATTGCCATGTGCAATGGTGGTGATCTGAAACGGTTTTAATGTAAAACTTTCGAACTTTGGTCAAGTGTTTGGTACTGAGTACTTTGGAATTTTTATATCATCTCGCACCTTTCATTTTTGTAAGCCTCCCCCTTCCCTTTTGAGTCTCATTTCTGCATGTCGTTATATATGTTTTTGCTTTACTTTTTTTTCAGGTTTTGTTAATGTCTGATTTAGTATTAATATTTACTTGATTGATTGTGTGAATTATGCATAAGGTAACTTTTTGGAGTGTATATATATATATAAAAAAAATTTTTTTAATTTTTTTTTTCTCTTGGTATGGAGGTGTCAGTATGTGATCCTTTTTCATTAAATATTATTATTAAATTTATTTTTTTTATATTTGTTAAACCTAGTTTTTAAGTTTCACTTGTCGTTTTGTATAACAACTGTTTGCTTGTTATTAAAATTTGTGTTTATCTTTAAGGAGGTTGTGTGAGTGGTCCCTCCCCTGTGGATCATAGGGGGGGGGGGGGGGGGGGGTTGTGGGGGGGGGGTGGATGTGACGTGAACTTCTTGGCTTACTTAAGGGAGGAGAAAGGCAGTCGATCTCCTGGACCTGTGTCACTTTTGGATGATTTTTGAAACTTGCAATCGTGCACTAAGAGTACTGCCGTCTCTTGCTTCGTGGTGCTTGCAGCCTCCTATTGGTGATTTACCCGTATCTGCAGGACCCGAGGATCACTGAATATCTGTTATCTTTAGATTGGGAGATCTCTCCAGATAACATATCTGGACGTCCTTGGGAATCACCGCCACCTCTGGTTCAGTTATAAAACCAGGGGGATCTCGCTGTCCCATGGTAAGGTTGTTTAATACCTTTTTGCATTGATCACGGCTGCGATTCTGTGGAGACTGCTCGACTGGGCCCCCCTAGTTATTAACCACCTGTGGTACCACTCTCCAGACAGTGGAGGATTCTGTATTCTTTAAAAAGAATAATAAGCATTTTTGAACATGAAGATTTTTGGTGACAAGCTTGGTATTAGCCTGTAATCGTCAGGATATTCTTTCTTTTTGATTTCCTCCTCCTTTCTGGGCCCCCTTATTTTTGGTTTGAGTGTGTTGGTTTATGCTATCTTAATTTGTATAAGTGTGTTTTATTTTTATTAAGTGTGATAGTAATTCATTTATTTCCTGTTCTTAAAGAGGTTCAGGTGTATTTTCTGTCTGGTTCTTTATGTATTAAATTTATGGTTTTTCATTGTGTTTGTTTACTCCTCCCTTGAATTCATCCTTGCACTTTGAAAATTGAGTTTGTGGTATGATTCCACCTTATTGTGGACTTCGTATCAGTTGGTAATTGGATACTTAAAGAGAGAATTGAATAGTATTTTGGTGACGGTAAAACGAGCCGTTACAATAGCGATAGTACATTATAAGAGAGAGAGAGAGAGAGAGAGAGAGAGGAGAGAGGAGAGAGAGAGAGAGAGAGACGAGAGAAGGAGAGAGAGAGAGAGCGAGAGAGAGAGAGAGAGAGAGAGAGAGAGAATAATTTCAATGAAAAGTAATACGGGCCTACATATCCCTGCAGAGAGAAATTAAAGACGCGTAATATTGCATATTAAGTTTAAAAAGGGGTAAAAATTAACGGCTATCAATACCTCAAACCCAGCTGTATCAGGTTCCTACTCCACATGGTGGAGATACTCACTGTTAAGAAATGAGAGGGTCGGTTTCCAACGCCTTACAGACACGCGCTACTGACAGCTTCCTTACAACATAGCGAGAGAGAGAGAGAGAGAGAGAGCTGTAAAGGAATTAAAGCTGCAGTTGGATTCTACGTGTCTGTTTCCTTAAGAAACTAACTGAGACATATTGCTGGTGCCAGTAAATTGATAAAGGGAAATCAAATGAATTTATTGTGGAAACAATAGTAACCATTAACATAACAAAATCCATGTAACATACAGATAATTCTTTTGCAACTTAATCAATGGCTACGTATTCAGGCTTCATTCTTCCAATAAATGTAAAATTGCGTAAAAATACATTTTTACTTTATGACTAACCTCAACTCACAGATAACCTGGATACTACGTTCAAAGAGCGAGTCAAAAAAGGAAAATGTGGAGTCTGTTGAGAATATTCACTGATGCATACAAGTTAATGTCGCGGTTCTCACATGCCGTCTGTGGACTAAAAAACAGGAATTAGAATCGATGGCCGATGCATGTTCGGTCACACTCGATAAACCATGTCACAACAAGACCAGGTGTATATGAAAAAACTGCAACGGCCGTTTTATACACGAGTTCAAAACAACCCTTAGTTTTCGGGCCGATGAATGTGACAGTAAAAATCATGCTTACAGTTGACGACTGTGATCTACATGTTATTGCTTTTGACAATGATGCAGTCTGTAGCGGTAGTAGGCTCGTGTGCACGATTTTTAAAAGGGACGTATTTTGGGAAAAAAGAATCCCAGAGCATTTTATTCATATATGTAATATATTTATATGGAATAAGAAAGTGGAATAGATTATGGAGGAACTAAGTATGGCGCGCACTGTCTATTAAGTTTTATGAAACTGCCCTTTTTTATGACTTAATAGTTTTATTGCACTCTACTGCAAAATATTCTGTGACTTTGGTGAATTTGCTTAATTGGAGTGGGATCTTAGGGCCTTGAAATGTGTCAAGACAAAGACTCCCTTAAGGACAAAATCTCTCTCAGACAGGCTACTCCCAGGACGGTATCCTCCAAGAAAAAACACAGTCGGAATGTGAAGTGAAGGTGTAATATAAACATTTTCAATAAAAAGTAATTAGTAATAATAGAGAATTGTAAAACAGGAAACTTTGTCATTCTTCCTTGGCGATTCTTTTAATATACCAGCAAATCTTTTGCTCATTCGAACGATTTTAAAACTTGGAGCTCGTTCAGGGACAACAAAGAAACAATGCATGAATTGTATGCAGTTCAGTAAATACTTCAGGAACTACTTGAAACGTTTTGTCAACGCATCAGCGCTTGGGATTAGTAAGATTATTACGTACAGTTTTGGTAGTTCCAAACATTCAAGGCTCTCTCTCTCTCTCTCTCTCTCTCTCTCTCTCTCTCTCTCATATATTTTGGAGTAGCTCTGAATTCTGTAATATGCTCCATATGTTGGAGGTAGCAGAATGGTGGGGAGTTGTAGGAGTTCAGCCGTTGAATCGCGTTGCAGCTAATTGCGCCAATCAGCCGTTGTAATGACATTTTTGCGGTCTAAAAAGATTTTGAGGACATGATGACAAGCTCAAATGGTGGTGGTTCTTTTGTTTAGTATTGGACATCTTGCCATAGATGACGATTAGGTAATTCCATATTTGCCTATCATATTTATATGAAAGCCTCTGCGATAATCTATTGTGTGGAATCTTTCGAACGTGAAGCTTGAGAGCTTTAGTTATCACATTGCTAGGATGCGTTACTATTTGACAGACCTGCTGCTTTACATGAATGTGTCTCATGCAAAAATATTAAAAATATCATTTATTATTTTTAATGAACTCGATCTTCTAGGGATGAAAGTAGAATGCGAACGAAGCTGGAGGAATTTGAAATGCCTCCCAGATTTTTTTTTCTTTTTTTACATATTAACCATAGTTACCATAATTATCCCTTGAAACTTCACCAAACAAATAGACCACAAAGATAGCAGAAACGGTTCAACTAGCTTTTTCTAGACACTACAATCTATAAACACTTATTTTCTTGGGGTATTGTCCTTGGGGGTTCTTGTTCTAAGAGATTTTTTTTCCACGGGGGAATTTGCCCTAGGGAGATTTTGTCCTTGTACCGCTCAGAGTTACAAGAACACAACGCGACCGCGACCGGCTGCGGAAGTCAGAACTTTATATTATATTGGCCCACTGTTCACCTCTTTATTAGCTTCACAGAAGGCGCTCTCTCTCAAGTAGATATAGATGTAATGTGTCGCCTTTTCTCATAGCACATGTCATTACATTATAGATCACAATTTTTCTTGGTGAATGTCATCTGGGTATATCATTCTTATTCAGACTTTTATTGGGTGTTTTATTTTTTTCTTGGTACATGTTATTATGAAATCATATTTTTCTCGAGGTATGCCATTGTAAATCATATTTTCTCAAGGAATTAAGTGCAAGTCACTTTTTTACTTTGTGCATCTCGTCAATCACATTTTCTTATGATACAAGTACAGTAAATCGCCATTTCAATTGGAAGATCTCAATAATAAGTTTATTTTAGTTCCCAAGCAAGATTTAACTTGAATTTGTGTTCCCGAGAGATAAAAACTAATATCACTGTCGATTTAGAATTACATACACACAGACAAATATACATATCAGTGTATGTGCGCATGCTCTACTTGGGTCAAACTGCGATTTATGTAATCAAAGCTGAAGATTTTGTTGTTTATATTCCATTAAGACGGGTGGTAAGAACATTTCGTCAAAATAATGCATTAGTTTAGAATTTGACTATTGTTTTAATTCTTGGTCAGTGTTGAATTACGTCAATCAAAAGGGAGTTACAATGTCTGCAGTCAGTTTTAGTTTTCTGGAAAAGAAAACTATTGAGATGCCTTTCTCTGTCCGTCAGCACTTTTTCTGTCCGCCCTTAGATCTTTAAAATTACCGAGGCTAGAGGGCTGCAAATAGCTATGTAGATCATCCACACTTTAATCATCTAACATACCAAATTGCAGCCTTCTAACCTGAGTAGTTTTTAATTTATTTAAGGTTAAAGTTAGCCATAATCGTGCTTTGGCAACGCTATAGGACAGGCCACCACGGCTGTCCAAGAGTTTCATAGGCCTCAGCTCTTACAGTATTATTCTGAGACCACCCAAAGATACATCTATTTTTGGTGGCCTTGATTACACGTTGTACAGAAAACTCGCTTTATTGTTTACTTGTTTATGAATGAAATGAGATGAGAATATCCAATCATATCTATACTTAAGAATGAGAAAATCGACATAAAGCAAACAAAAGTAAACTGTTTGAATTTCTCGCCGCGCCCCGCTGACATCGCTTGGAAAAAATCCCCCTGCCTTCACATGGAATATAATTTAAAAAGAAAAGTAAACGAAAAAAGTTTGAGATATTTCATGCCTCATAGCACAATTTTTCACTGATTTTCCCCCGTTTGTTCTCCCCATACCTCCCCCTCTCTCTCTCTCTCTCTCTCTCTCTCTCTCTCTCTCTCTCTCTCTCTCTCTCTCTCTCTCTCTCTCTCTCTCTCTCACCCACGCCTGGCATTTTGCTCTAAATCCTTGTCCCTTTTCCGAAGTTCTAATAGGAAAATGATTGGAGAAAAGGGACCACTGGACAATAAAAGAGGAATAATAAAAAGGCTTTCTTTTATCTCCGACGTTTTCCAGCAGGAGAGCAAAAACAATCGCATCTCATGTGAAGTTTAAAGTTGAGAAAAGGAATTTTTTTTCTTTTATCTGAGACTTCTGAGTTTCTATTCGGCTTCATTTAGTTTTCCAAAGATTATGAACTGGTCATATGGAAGATCACCTAATCCTATACTAATTTATGTAAGATTTTGTTTCAGTTTATTTACGAAATACTTAGGTATTATCAGTCATCTACCTCTCGTAACTGTTGACGTTGTTAAATTAATTTGGTCTTTTGTCTTATATTTAGTTTTAGGGGTCATATTGTAACTTGGCATAAAAGTTGGTATATACTAGTGAATTATTATTATTATTATATTTGATATTATTATTGGCGAGAAATTAAGGTATTAAAGTTATATATACAAAACAGAACACAGTGTGTTCGGTATCAAAGCTATCTGTAATGATAAATATGTATATGGAGTACCAGCAGCTGCTGTACCCGTCCTTCGGACTTGTTATCGAACACATTCCACAGCCAATACTACCACATCACTGGACGGCCCAGTCAGGCACTGCCGGCCGACGGCAGGCGCATACATTTTGCGACAGGTTGCAAGGCAAGATTTGAAAGATTTTCATCGCGAGACCCTCTTATTAAACGGCCCTTGATAAAACTCCGCCTATAGTTAAGTTCTGATATTGTGGGAAACCCTCGGAGACCCCATTCCCAGGTGGTGGGGGTTCTACTTAGATGTCCACTCCGAAAGTTGTAAAAAATTGTGTGGGTATGAAAAAGAGGGGTTATGACCCTCTAAGAAACGGGCCTCGAATTTCGGATTTTGACTGAAACCTTCCTGAGGGGGAGGGGAGTCTATGAGAAAAATTTTGTATAAATGAATCAAACTTCGAAGCAGATATCAGCATATTTCACTATAAAGAACAAATGTCTAATTATTCGATATTTGCATCATAATGAAAGGCTTTTCAGTGCACCTTCAATGAAAGTATCTGTCAATATTCATATTATAGGGGAGTGTAATGAACTCGCATTCCCTGTTGTAGTTTCAATAGATGGTTGAAGTTTTGATTCAACGGTTTCCCGTTGTATGAAAAATTAATTCTCTCTCTCTCTCTCTCTCTCTCTCTCTCTCTCTCTCCCCCCAAACCACCTTTACTGAAAGTTTCTGTCAATATTCATACAGTAGAGGATGCAAATAAACGTGTATTCCCTGCTGAAGTTTTAATGGATGGTTGAAGTTTTAGGTTTCAATTATTTTCCGCTATGTGAAAAACTCTCTCTCTCTCTCTCTCTCTCTCTCTCTCTCTCTCTCTCTCTCTCTCTCTCTCTCTCTCTCTCCTCCACAGAAATAACTACGACGAATCACACGAAGGAATAAAAAAAAATAAATCAAATGAACGAAGAGAAACAGCAGGAAATAAATAGTTGTTAAAAAAAAAAACATTGAAACAAAAAATTATAGAAATATAATACGGAAAAAACAAGAAACGCTCTCTCTCTCTCTCGCACGTCAACTTCCTTTTATAATCTTTCGCATCCAATCCCGTTGAAGCTAATTGTGAGAGGACTCGTCGCTGAAATGTTTTTCTGTCTCTATTTTGATTTTTTTTTTTCATTCTTGGTGTGTGCAATGGTAGATTTTACTGCTCATTAAAATTTTATATTTTTAAATATAATATAAGAGGATGTATGTGCTTCATGCTATACAATGCATCGGCCAGTCAAAAGCAAGATGGAAACTCGAACAGTATTGGTAGCTGATATTTGCCGTCATCTCCCAAGAATAATCTGCTAGATTGATGCCATATACAGCTTATGTTGATCGACATATAGTCGATCTCTGTGTACCCTTGGGATAGGAAATCACCGTCTGTGTTGTTGTTCAATCATTATAGAGGAAAAGGGGAGAGACATTTGTAACTTTTTGTAGTGTTTCTTATGTATTTTCTCGTAGTTTACGACTGTAGGGGAGGCGAAGGATGATGAGTGATTAGAGTTTAAGAATTGGTAGGCATTATTGGACATAATGAAATAAGAAAAGGAGAAGTTTTTGTAACCATTTATATTATACTGAAAACTGAAAACAAAAGCAACAAAATCCAATCTGACAGACAAACTAATTTGTAATCTTAAATTTTAAGAAGTTTGAGAATCGGCACTGGGGTGAATAAATCATAAGAAGAAAATTAAGAAAACATATATTTTTAAAGTTAAGAAGTCTATTGAAAACGACAAATAATGTTATCTGCAAGAGGAGTCCATAGCCATGAAATGCTCAGAAGGAAAAGTACCAAGTACCGTGCCATGAGCTATAGTGGCCGTGTGAAAAAAAAGAAAAAAAAAATGAGAGAGAGAGAGATAGAGAGAGAAAGAAAACAGACATGAACTGTTGGAGGAAATATGGTGAAATAATGAGATATGCCCGTACAGTGGGTTAGAGGATAAGGGCATTTTATGTGAGAGAGTTTATTCAGGTTAGAAAGATGAATGCGGCAGTGAAAGCAGCGAGGGTTGGGGAGAAGGAAAGCAAATAATCAAGAGGTCTGCTAGAGCATCAGTCAACTTAATCCAATAGGCCCGTACCATTACGTTTCAAGTCCTTGACAATAGTTGCACTTTTGAGTGTTCCTATGGAGAGAGTGTTTATCAGAGGAAAAAGTAAAGAATATTCTGAATTTTAATCGGTTTTCAAGTGAATTTACACAAGTTTGCCTTTTACTCTGCACACCAGTCTCTCTCCTCTCTCTCTCTCTCTCTCTCTCTCTCTCTCTCTGTGTATATATATATATATATATATATATATATATATATATATATATATATATAATATATATATATATGTGTATGTATGTATGTAGTGTGTAAATATATAGAGGCAGGTAGATAGATAGACAGACAGATATAAATAGATATATATACCAACCTACATGTGTTTCCCATGGGGGCTAAGCAAATAATCACTGCCCCTTTTACTTTTGAGAATATCCAAAGCCGAGTCTAGTAAAAAATAGAGGAGAAAAGAAAAGGAAAGAAAGAGAGAGAGAGAGAAGAGAGAGAGAGAGAGAGAGAGAGAGCTATTATTCTTGTCACGTGATTTAAGAGAATATTTCGAGTCGTGAAGTGAAATTCGAGGATTTACATTCAGATCAGAATATTACAAACCTTATATATGTTTACAGAGGATCTTGGAGTTGCAGAGCTATGCCTGAATCCGTTGCAATAAAAAATAAACAAAATAAAAAAGTTAAAACTGTTTCTCTTAAAATTTTCCAGTCAAAAGGCTCTATTAGGGCTAATGATGCGGGGGGAAATTTGGGGTCGCTTTTACCTGCAGAGTTTGGGATACGGAAAAATAGGGAGTATTTGTTTAATTCTGAAATGTATTCAGAAAAAAAAAAAACAATAGGGTACAAATATGAGCATTTTTAAATTGAAGATATGTCTATGCATTGGGTGTGTGTGTGTGTGTGTGTGGAGAGAGAGAGAGAGAGAGAGAGAGAGAGAGAGAGAGAGAGAGAGAGAGAGAGAGAGAGAGAGAATTTCTACGAATGGTTTTATCATAGCTTACATTGTAACAGGATGCTTATCACGCAGTCCTGTGATTTCCTCTTTTACGTCAGCAGAGGTATCAAAGGTTTTAAGGGAATGGGACCAAATCGTGTCTGTCCTCTCATGGAAATAAGGGTTATAATATAACCTAAAAACAATGCTTTTCGATGTAGTCGAAGGGTTATAATAATTATGGATATATCAATTTTGTCTCGATTGCAACAAACAATCTCCACCATATCCGCAACTAAAAAACAAAGTTTTTAAGTCTGAATTTGTTTTAAATACTTATGATCGTCTCAAAATTATGCGGCTTTGAAAGAAAACGTTATTTTAAGGTACCTCAAAATAGCCATGTGAGCTTTTGGTTCCTATGAATAAGTAGGGAAAACGAGGTGAAGAAAATGACCCATGCTAAGAGATCGTAGTGCATTATGGTGATAATCCAAAGCTAAGAGCGGGCTCTTCCGCAGTTCTGTTTCTGAATAATACAAAGCTAAGAGCGGGCTCTTCCGCAGTTCTGTTTCTGAATTATCCTCAGAACACTGATGAGAAAGCATCGTTGCTTTAGTTTCCACGATATGCACAAATTGCATCGAGGAAGACCCATAAAATCTTCGTTGACTCCGTTTGTGGCGATACATTCAAAATTCATGGAAGAGACGTGAGCGTTATCATCCAGGATTGCACTTAAAAGTTTTTGCTTCCATCTTACACTTATATTAGGTGAACAACTTATTTTTATCCTAGTGGTTTAGTCAAACCAAAGTTTTCACATCTTGATAGCCAGAACCGGCTGATCTATTCAAAATAATTTTTCTTTATATATGATTTTGTCGTTCATCTTAACTTGAATGTTTTCATAGCTTCCATATTCCGGTATTGATAGAGGCGTGAATTATATTCGTTGATCGTCCACCTAGTGAGTTTAACGTTGGGTTTTGTCATATATTTACACATATATACGCATACATACTAATTTATCCAGGTGTGTGTGTGTGTGTGTGTGCGTGTGCGCGTTGGGGGGAGGGATGTTCAGTGTATTTTATCATGGATGAAAATAATTATGGACATACCTGGATGAACATCAGCTGATGACATATAAGGAACCTTGGAGTCTGTCGAAATTTTATTTTCAATATATAGACACTTTCCTTCAGTTTAATAACACCATCCATGAGAATCAGTCATTCGGTGAAAAAGGTTTGCAACAGAAATGTTATAAATCACCAACACTTTCTCAAATTCGTATAGATATAAGAGACTGAAACAAGAAATATGATTTAAGGATTGATGGATCACCAGCACCGTAGCAGTCAAGAATTTCTTCATATCCTGATTTCTGTCCTACCTCATGAGTTCCTCCTTTTGCCTATATCAGCCTTCAGATAGGAAAGATGTCGTAACACTGAAAGTCATCCAACAAATATAATTTCATTCTTCTTGTGGTTATGTATGTACTTATGTGTGTGTGTGTGTGTTTGAAGATCTGAGTGTCTTAAAATTTTGCATAACTGTATGCCTATTTATCGAACCATAAAAGAAGACGAGCAATGAAACTCTTAATACCTTTACCTTTTTCGCGTTTGTTTTGCCTTGTAAAACAGACTAGCTGTAATCGTAAATAGTTTTTTGATCTTTCGTTTTGTGGATGACAGCATAGACTGAACCGTCCAACGGTAATGTCAATATAAATTTAAAGCTGAAAATTTGCTACCTTTATGACTTCTCGAAATTAAAATCGAGTTCAAGTTGATGAATTCAGCTACTCTAAAGTGAATTACATTGTATATTTTATTTTCTTTTTCATCATAGAATAATTGTGGCTAACGTAATCCGAAGACATCGGTAAGATGGAAGACGGAAAGGAAGTTTTTTCCCCTCAAACGATGTGGTAGACCACCTTAGAGAAAGATACTTAGGACTTTAAAATCTTGGCCGTAAATGGAGGGGAAAAATCCTGCTCATGAGTTCAGTTTAACAGTGACCAATATAGTATTTCTTTAAAAGAATTGTCACAGAAGCCAGTTTGTATGGTTTCGAGGAAGAGCCAGAAATGGAAGGCAAATGAATTCATTGATAAAACGTTATATTTTATATAGTTTTATTACGAGGGGAGGGTGAAGGTGAATCACTCGAAATATGACAATGGTACTCCAGATGCAGAAGAATAAATCCAACTCAAAGTTTATCAGCTGAACAACCACCCCATTTTTATAAGCAAAATTGATATTGCAAAATATGCAGTCTCCCATAGAGACCTTGAAGTAACCTGGTCGCCTGCATACTCATAGCATTTAAAGGAAGAGAGAAAAAAAGTAATGAAAGCACAGATCAATTTCATTTCTAGTATTTGTTCTTAATATAACAGACAACGTAAAAGTATCTGTCACTGCTTCATTCAGCCTTGACCATTTGGTGAAGTCTTGTGAGAAGAAACGAAAGAAAAACTTACCCAGTGAGATCCCTCATACACTGACACACAAGGGGACATTCGCAGCCATTAACAGCCCCAATCCCCTGTACAAGCATTGCGTCACTCACCTTTCTAATGTAACCATTCTATACCTGTGTGGTTCCCTTACCTATGAGGCATTTACTTGACTACGTACATGACGTACGAAGTCGTTACTTTTACCGGTTTCGTGATGAAAGAGAAAGTTTTTTTTTTTTTTTTTTGCCAATTCCGGTTTTAAAGTCATGGAAGGTGGTAATTTCCATACATTACAGATTTTCTCTTTTGACATGAGTAAATTTATCTTGCCTAAAGAGTTATTATACTTTTAGGTTTGCAGTATTTTGACTAATGCTGTATGAGAGATATTTTTCTATCAGTTGTTGAGTAATTACTGAAAAAATAACTTATTAGCTGGGATGTTAACCTTTCGGCGTAACATCAAGCTAATATAAATCAATAAATCGCGCATTTATTTCGTTGCGCGCGCGCACACACTCACATATATATTAATGTATTTTCATATATGTAGATAGATTGAATAGGACATTTTTTTTAGCTTAATGCATGTATGTGAATCACTATGATGTGATAAAAATTCTCACCCAAACAACACACACCTATATATATACATTTTATATATATAGATATATATATATATATATATATATATATAGATACTATATATATTTATATATATGTATATATAATATATATATATATATATATAATATATATATATAATATATATATATATATATATCATATTATATTATTATAATATCTATATTTATCTATTATGTTTTTATATATAATATATATATATAATATACATATAATGTATAATATATATATATATATATATAATATATAATATATTATATATAAAAAAATGTTTATATTATATATATATAATGTTATATTATATGCTTTTAAATTTCAGGATTGATATATTTTTCTTGAAGGCTAAATTACTTGGTAAGCTTACCTTTGCCTGGATTACCTCAGCGCAAACTTTTTGCAGTAATATGTAAATGAACTTCTCACCTTAATCCTTAGTCGGTGTTTTTTTTTTTTTTTTTTTTTTTATGAAGATTTTCTAGTTTGAACTTCTCACCTTAATCCTTATTCGGTGTTTTTTTTTTTTATTTTATTTTTTTTTTTTTTATGAAGATTTTCTAGTTGTTAAAATTTTGCGTCCTTTTATCTCTTCCTGTGCTCTCATGTCTTCTCGAATGCAGTCTCTCGTTCTTTTCGTACAGGCCTTCTTCGATGCGTCATCACTTCATATCCACGATATCCATAACAGTTGCTCATCATCTCCCCTCCTCATCAGGTGCCCAACCTTTTCAGTCGTGGCTTCTGGAACCCCTGATGTATTCATTTTTTCATCTTATCTCCTCTCGTCATTTCACTCGCTCATCTGATTATATTAATTTCTTCAGAGGTGCTGCTTCTAGCCATTACAATATGGTAGGTCCTGAGTATGGCTGTGTAATCTGTAAATTTACTACCCTATCTTGTTCATATGAACTGAAATGTAGGTTATTCACCTGCTTTCTCTTTTCACTGGTATAGACAATGAACATTTTGATAAGTTAGTGGGATTGGTAGAGATTCGAATACTCCTTAAATTTTTCGAACTATTTTTAATCACTAATTCATGGTGAGTTAGAACAATGTAATGTAAGAGTTAACGTGTCTATTTGTTTTTATGTAACAAGAAGCATAGTGGGTTACAGAGGAAACTAAAGAACGAAAATACTGAAATTTCTTATACATGCCGAGTCTCTTACTGCATGATTAAGCTAGTGCGCGATGCAGTCACTGAGGTAATAGCTGTAGTCTTTCGAAAATTTTCCAGACTGCAGCACAGTACTAATTTTTATGGAGTAATTAACGCCGGCTCTTTTCCATATAGAGATTGGACGAAATGTACAATTCCCTGACGATATCGCGTCAGAGCAAAATTTTGCAAAGTGCGTCAATTACCTCGTAATTGCACATTTCATCACGAAGGACTTTTCAAAGCAGACCGTAATTCTCTTGTGGAAATAATCCTCGTGCCACATCAAATCTCATCTCATCTTACTCTGCAGATGACTTTCAACGCTGCCTATTTTTCTCTGGTTTTCTCTGCCTTGCTGCTGTTTTTGAAAGCTAGGAATTTTGCCTCTTGGGATGGAATTTGTTACAAAGCGCACACCATTATATTTTGCTTACTACAAATAATGCTCCCCTCATGATGGAAGATTTTTTTTTCCTTCGAAGAAGAATTGCTTGCGAGAAGACCTGATGAATGCCAGAGAGAAGGGCTGTTGAGGATAAAAGGCTTTTGTGTTCATGAAATAAGACGAATCGGAAACATTCCAACTGAGACGGCAGCCATGATGAGAGAGAGAGAGAGAGAGAGGAGAGAGAGTCGATGGAAGTAGAAATAAAACGGTTGTGGTGAAAAGTAATGAAAACATTGCCTTAGTAGAAGTTGAAAACGTGTGGTAAAGGGATTAACAGGGATACATTATAGAGGAAGAAACAAGGAAGAGAGAGAGAGAGAGAGAGAGAGAGAGAGAGAGAGAGAGAGAGAGAGAGATATAAAAGGCCATTTTACGAAAGAATTTACGGCCTTCTCGTATTTTTGGACATTAAAGGTCTTAGGAAGGGAATGGGCCAAGAGACTTTATTGGATTGTGTAATATCTATCGAAATCTATTGTCCCACTTATCGAATGAGTTTTTCTCTTTTTGTTTTGCTCCTATCAAACCATTGGCACTGCTTGAATCAAATAAAAGAGAACACGATAAACAAGAACCTTGCCGATAATTGAAAAGAACATTGGCAGTTAGATAATATGACAGTTTTCTATTATAGTCGATTGAATACTTTTTATTGAATCAAGGATGAGACCTGTGTCATTTTAAGTGATGTTACCTGCATTTAATTTTTATTATTTAAATACTTCATCAAGAGAAGCTAGCCCCTTTATTGATATATATGTATATCTCACATGAGCAAATAAATGAATGTCTTCTTTGGAGGAATCTCAACCTTCATAGTGTTTCGCCACAGATATTAAAATCCTGCAGTAATCTCGTCACATATCTTTGACGAAACATTATGAGGGTAAGATTTCTCTAAAGGTCAACCTTTTTTTGTGGAATTAAAAAACTCTTTAATTGCATAGTCGACTCGGAGAATTTAAGAGAAACGTAAACACTTTAAAACTAAGTGTAATCTGAGTTTCCAAAATATCTACTTATGATGATGAGTGTTTCTGAACGAAAATGATTAATTAAAGGGATTCTAAAATCCTCCTTCGCCAAAATTAAAATGAATGGATAGAAAGGATGCTCTAATGCATCCTTTGATAAACCCATTTACAAATTGCGGCATAGAAAATGTGATCTCGAGGGCAGGAATATCTCTTAAACGACTTTCAAGACAATTCCCTTTTCTAAAAGAATGTTATGTATTCTGGCCTCAAAACAAAAAAAACAAACAAACACACACACACACACACACACACACACACACCTCGGTAGAATCTAGTTAGATATTTCATTTTTTTTCGAACCCTGTATAACTACTCTCTCTCTCTCTCTCTCTCTCTCTCTCTCTCTCTCTCTCTCTCTCTCTCTCTAATAAATTGGGTGTCTATATATATAAATACACACACACACACACACACACACATATATATATATATATATATATATATATATATTATATATATATATATATATATATATATATATACACACATTTAGATTCCACACTGTATTTTTTTTTTTTTTTTTTTTTTTACAAATACTAAGCCACGGCGGTTTTACACCGTGAGAATAAATTATGATTAAAGATAAATATATATATATATATATATATATATATATATATATATATATATATATATTTATCTTTAATCATAATTTATTCTCACGGTGTAAAACCGCCTTGGCTTAGTATTTGTGAAAATAAAAAAATACCAGTGTGGAATTTAAATGTATATATATATATATATATATATATATATGTATATATATATATATATATATATATATATATATATATATATATATATATATATATATATATATATGTGTGTGTGTGTGTGTGTGTGTGTGTGTGTGTGTGTGTGTGTGTGTGTGTACACACAGGTTAAGCTCTTAGTTATGCCATGATGGTAAAAAATAACCAACTTGTATATTGGTTGAGAGGGAGAGAACTTATCTCGTATAATGGGATGTGTTTTATAAGCAAATCACGAAAAGGGTCAATAAAGCGAGAACATTATGAGTGGAACGAGCAGGAATGACATTGAGGGAGAAATATTGTTATTTTTAAAACTCCGTCTTAAATTTGAGGTAATGAGGATGTTATGTGTGCGAAAAGAAAATTCGACCTCTTTTTATTGATATTAAAGGGTGACATTTTAATTCTTTTTCATGACGTTTCTTCATAATAATAATAGACTTCAAGAGTGTTTCCATTCTTTGAAAATCAGTTAGACATGAGGTAAACAAAGTCATATAAAGAACGAGAGGGCATTTTTCGTGTTAATTTGCAATTTGAATATATCTTACCTTGATTAAAAGTAATTAACTCTCTCTCTCTCTCTCTCTCTCTCTCTCTCTCTCTCTCTCTCTCTCTCTTGCGCGCGCTTGTATTTGAGTAAGTTGACATTTAAATCATGGCTTTCATCCTGTATCTCTATTATGTGAATGTTATACATTCTCCTTTTCACCGTCTACATACCAAGCACAGCTACAGTCGTATTTACTGGAGAGCTTCCAGTGCAATCTAATTATTGTTTACTATTTAAAGAGCTGTTTTGGAAACGGAAAGGGGAAGTGGGAGTTTGAGTTTAGATGGAACTATCGATCATGCTGATTTATGAATTAATGTCTATAGGTCTGTCATCCAATAAGAAAACTAAATGACATTAAAAGAGAGGGGCGGAATTAAAGTGTGGATATCAGTTAGATATCATTATTTGTTACACTTTCAAAATATACACGAGGAGAAAGCATAACACTATAGACTCATGAACGAACAAACAA
>NC_087212.1:67898301-67913301 GCF_015104395.2 Macrobrachium nipponense | reverse complement strand
TAGGCATCCATGCCTGGGAGTATTTTTTGGTCTCTCTCGTCTTGGAATACTGTAAATATGAGACGTGTGAATACTATAAATATGAGTAAATATAATTGTCAAATTGACAGAGAGAGAGAGAGAGAGAGAGAGAGAAGAGAGAGAGAGAGAGAGAGAGAGAGAGAGTTAAGTATATCTTAGTTTAACCAGACTACTGAGCTGATTACCAGCTCTACTGGGACTGGCCAGAAGGATTAGATTTTTTATTTTTAGGTGGCTTTGAACCAGTTGGTTACTTAGCAACGGAACCTACAGCTTATTATGGGATCCGAGCCACGATATATCGAGAAATGAATTTCTAATCACCAGAAATAAATTCCTCTGGTTCAGCACTGTCAGCAGCAGGGAGCGAACTCGAACTGCCAGATTGCTAGGCGAGTATGCAACCCACTCGTCCAGGGACGAACTAGAGAGACTATTTTGAGTTTGTTTTAACTATTAGTCTTATATAGTATGTGTAAACCCTTTTTTCAAAATTGAAAAGAGCTTTTATCAATTTTATTCAACTTCGTTATCCAAAGATGTCCTACGGAGGAGTGCGAATTTTGGTCGAAATATCGAAGTAGATACAACTGCCATCTTGGATTACTAGCTCTATAAATATAAAAATGACGGCCATATTGATGTCAGGTCAAGATGAGAACAAAACAGAAATATTTAATCCTCATTTTTGAAACCTTGTAATAATTATTTTCTTCGTAACAGAAAAAAAATACCCATATCCAAGATAATAACAGCAACTTTTGTCAACTCAGCTGCAATTTCCTTTGGTTGCAATTTCAGTTTTAAAATTTATTTATATGAATATTATTCCTGATGGCCTAGGAGTTCTAACAGTATTACTGTAATAATCCTCTTCGAAGTTTTACGTCCGATTTCATCCAAAAACTGAGCTTTAGTTCCCCTACCCCGATAACAAGCAAAAGATGAATAAAAGAGAGTGCAGAATAGTTATCTTTGCCCATTAAAAATAATGATCTGGCGAATTCGAGAGAAGGAAATGATTATGTAATAGTATGGTAACGATCATTAAAATTTGCACGGGGTATGTAAAAGGTGAAGAATAAACTAGGGAACAGTGTGAGTAAGTTGTGGAAAGGAATAACGAATTTTAAGAAAATCACAGAAGAAAGATGAATAAAGTAACATCCTTGTGAATTGTCTTATCGGAAAGAAAACAAAGGTATAAGAGTGAAAAGTATTCGAATGCTAGAAAACATTAACAGATCGCGTGAATTATAAGGAATCCTCTATGGGGCCGCCTACTTGAACAGCCCGGGTACAGATTTAATTATGCACTGGTGTCCTCAATTTATTTATTCTTTGCATAGAGAAGATCTAGATTAGACTGCTTTTTTCTCGTGGGAGGAAAAAAAACTAAAGTGAAATTCATAAATATTTGATTTTTTCCTAGATCCATAATATCTTTCATTCCTATTTCTGCATTAGAAAAGTGAACTTCCCCTTAGACTTGCTGGTTGAGAAGAATTCTTCCCTAATTTACCTACATTATGAAACATGGATATTTTTCCCTTTTTCAGAACCCTTCTCAATGAGCAGAATTTCCTCGAAAAATTGGAAACAACATTGGAGCCCAATCAGCAGGGTTTGGGGAGGATAGAAAGTGGTTACATAATTATCCCTTTGTACTTCTGCTGTGGGCTGTCAGAAGCAGGTAGAGCTAGTAGAAGTAGCAGATGTCATGATGATCCTTCGGGAAAGATTTATGAGCTGTGGTAGCTGAGTGGTTTTACCTAGACTTCTTAGTGTGGTGATCCTGAGTACAGTCGTCGTTCATAGCTTGGCAAATTTCATTGGCAACATGGTCTTAGCCTTAGTATCTCCGTGAGCTAGGGTTGGTGCTTTTGGTTGCATAATAGGTCTTCCTGTTGATTTATTAGCAGTCAGTGCCTGTTCCTCATGGGCCTGGTTTAGGACTTTGCTGCTCATATGTGTATAAGCTTAGCCTTAATATTAATATGTGCCTCTGCTGCTCATGGCCGTCCTGTATAATCTTTCTAGTGTAGCGCACCAAACCAACATTACGAACAAGTGCTTAAATACAGCACAGCATTTTGACTCAATCTGGAGTAGGGCATGTCCCAGAATTGGTGAAATTTTGATTGAATGAATTTGCAGTCCGATGCCACAAAACCTCCGTGCCTAATGTGTCCTTGCTCGTTGGATCTTTTATCTGTACTATATTTTCACATTATTATGACTGGCAAAGACTATTTTGTTACATTGTCATGACTGGCAAAGACTATTTTGTTACATTGTCATGACTGGCAAAGACTATTTTGTTACATTGTCATGACTGGCAAAGACTATTCTGTTGTTCCCATATACAAGCACGCCCGTACATTTACAGGATTGCACTCTTACTGACACACGCTCACAAGCAGTTACGGAGTTCCATTTGACAACGTGTGTGTGTGTGTGTATGTGTGTGTGTGTGAGAGAGAGAGAGAGAGAGAGAGAGAGAGTAATTGGTGGTTGGATGGTTAACGATTGGATTGGCTGTTGGTGAGTTCTGGGTTGTCTGCTGGTGCTGTTGGAGATCAGAGTTCTGTGTTTTGAGTGAGTCTTTTTAGTCAGTCTTTAGTCAGAAGCTGTGAGAGACAGTAGTGTGGGCAGCAGTCTGGTGAAGGCATTGGAATTCGTTGAGTTGTGTTTTGTTGATTTGTTGTTGGTTATTGTTGAGTTTGGTGTTGTTGCTTAGAGTTGTTGTGCCTACCTGTGCTGTTGTGATTTTTTGTGGTTTGTGCAGTGGTCTTTTGTTGTGTTGTTGAGTTTTTGTTGTTATTTGTGAGGTTGTGGTTGTGTTCCTTGGTTGTTTGCTGTGTTGTTGGGTTGTGGTTGTGTTACTTGGTTGTTTGCTGTGTTGTTGAGTTGTGGTTGTGTTTCTTGGTTGTTGTTGAGTTGTTGGGTTGTAGTCCTTGGGTGTTGTGTTTTTGAGTTGTGGTCCTTGGTTGTTGTTGTTGTGTTGTTGGGTTGTGGTTCTTGGTTTTGTGTTGTTGTTATGTCAGTGACCTTGACCAGCGGACAGCACAGGATAGCCCGGAGTATCTGGAGCTGGGTAAGTACGTGTTTTTGTTTGTTTTGTTTTGTTTTTGTCTTTTGTGTAGGTATAGGTCAGTTGTCCTGCGTGTATGCAGTAGTGTAAAGAGGAAAGTGTGACAGATTGTGAGTTTGCCAGCTGGATTGATTAGGTTAATTTGGGGGGGGGGGGGGGGGGTTGCCACTTGATTTTAGCTTCTGATCCCGCCACATAGTATATTTGCAAAGTTGATTATGAAAGTAAAATTGGTTCACAGTCGATGATCGCTCTTCGAACAGACTCATTAACTTGAAGAAAAGACTCCAAACGTCAGCATAGGCATCATGAAAATGAAAGATTAACCAGAATATCAGTTGCATTTTATTTTACCAGTAACAGTGACACAAGAGCAACTTGAGAGAACCATGGAAAGTGTTAAAACTGATGATGTGCCGTCGAAGGACAACTAGACGATAAATTTAGTGTAGTCATTCTTGAAAAATAAAATGATGCACTTTAGAATCAAACACACTCAAATAAATCGAAGCCAAAAAAGTCATTTGGAGAGAGAGAGAGAGAGAGAGAGAGAGAGAGAGAGAGAGAGAGAGAATCTTCTCTGCTTCCTAACAACGCCTGCAGACAAATTCTGGAAACCGCTGTCAAAACCTTTACAAACATTCGCGATCACGTCCCTGGAAGTTTAACGAGGAGTGAAAGCTGTGGCCGAGAAATCAAAACACGAAAGTTGTGAAAATACAAACTATTTTCTCGCAGGAGAGAATTTTAATTTTTTTTTTCTTTTTTTTTCAAGTTTTCGCAACTGATGGTCCCTCTTTTCTAGTTCTTTGACCTGACCTTTAGTCTTTTGACTTTCATCAGCTGTAGGTTTGGCGATTCTCTAACGCCCACTTCTCTCCCGGAGGAAATGGAAATTTAAATCCAAGAGACGGTAAAATGTTTAAAAGGTTGGAGTGAATATGATTTTCAGAGAGAGAGAGAGAGAGAGAGAGAGAGAGAGAGAGAGAGAGAGAGAGAGAGAGAGAGCGAGCCAGCAATCTAACCTTATGGCAAATTCTAACGGAATATCTTTATCAACAATATCCACAGCTACTGCTATTCTTACTATGGGTAATAATAAAAATCTGTTCTTAGCATAATACATCATATTGATTTATTCACTTTTTCTCTTTGTTTATCAACCCAAGCCTAAAGGTAGTGAACTTCACATTATACTAGGCGTCGTCACAGCCCAATCCCAGCCTTTGGCAACATTAGCTCCTATTTAAGTAAGCAGAGTGACGGTATATTGTATCTTGGTATGGAAGTTTCAGCTTTAAATGAATCATATGTGAATAAGAAATACAAAAAGATAAAAAAATATGAAAGTTTCAGAACAAAGAGGAAAATAAACGGGAAATAACGCACTCTAGTACAGCTTGAAATAATAAACAAAACTTTGCTTTTACCCGTCATCAACTCCCACATTTAGGACGTCCGTCTTTATAAAAACCACCTCGGGGTTTTTTATGGAAAGTTTCGGTAATAACCGTAGGCTCCACTCTAACAGATGCGTAAAGTATTATGGTTATTTATTTATTTATTTATTATTTATTTATTTATTTATCATTCAGTATCTGATTTCCGAAAAAAAGTATTGTTTCATATAGTGAACGCAGCAATGCAGTGTTTTTAATGATATGATTGATGGACGTTCGCCATTTTCTTTGCTTACTCGGGGACCTACAAACTATTTTGTTGTTGTTGTTGGGGGTTAGGAAAGGTCTGAAAAAGGTGTTTCGCGTTGAGTTAACAAAGTCAGGACTTTTGGGATATGATATTTATATTTATTATTTATTTATTTATTTATAATTCAGTAGCTGATTTCCGAAAAAAAACTATTGTTTCATATACTGAACGCAGCAATGCAGTGTTTTTAATGATATGATTGATGGACGTTCGCCATTTTCTTTGCTTACTCGGGGACCTACAAACTACTTTGTTGTTGTTGTTGTTGTTGTTGGGGGTTAGGAAAGGTCTGAAAAAGGTTTTTCGCGTTGAGTTAAAGTCAGGACTTTTGGGATATGATATTTATGATATAGTAATTAGAATGAAAATGTACAAAATAAATTATGTGCATGTTAAACATTCGAGAAAATTAATTTCTAATAAAATATAGCATATATTTTTTTATTTTCGTTGGTTAAACAAGGCTCTGTTTGACCGTATATTTCAACACGATATAATTTACGTTAAAAGTTAGGAATGTAATGTTTACAACTTATGCGTGATGGGAAAATCTTGCGCGCACCTGAGCAAGCTGGTTGTCGGATCATTCCTTGTTTTTCTCATTTCCTTTCTAATGAAAATGTGTGAAGCAAGTAAAAGAAAGGAGAAGCTACTATAATGGTGTCAGATACCAGAAATGTTCGAGGAATTTTGCGCATATTCGTACGAAATACGTTTTTGCTGAAGGAAAACGTGATGTGAAGGTTTCTCCGTACACGTAAGGGACGTAGTTTAAGATATGGATTTTTATTCTCCGGCATTTTTCCATAAACTGACAGTGACTGATGTTTCATATTCTGCTGAAGACACGCCTGTGCGGTGACGCGCTTCTGTTTTGTTATATGAAATGAACATATATATATATATATATATATATATATATATATATGAATATGTATATAAATATGTATATATGTATATATATATATATATATATATATATATATATATATATATATATACACACATACACACACATGTGTGCATTCAAGCATGCGTGTGTGCTTGTGTATTTCTGCATATCTCAATATTCGCACTCGCCTTTGCACTTTTTAGTATGCAAATATGAATGAAGACATATAAAGCTTTAGGAACACACCAAATACTGAAAGAATGACGATAAAACTACGTAGAACTACTTGAGAATGTGCCTTTCGATGAGGGCTAGATCAAGTCGTTTCCGTACTTTCTAGGAAGACCGTTCTATAATAGTCTCTTTGGCTCTAGGGTAATCTGTCACCCGCATATTGAACTCTCCCTTTGGAAGAGGGGAAGCCCTGAAAAGTGTCGAGGGCATCGATGGAGGACGGGACAAAGGATAAAAAAAAATGAAACGAAAAAGAAAAATGCTGGAAAAGTGACACAATTTTTCAAGGTGTTACTTCCCCCCGTTTCCTTTCAAGTCTTTGTTGAAAAGTATATTGTATGGTGTACTGGCATTCTAAAATGAACACATGGTAATATAAACGCAATTATATTGAGTGACACCTAAAAGGAGAAAAATAGCCAGCTATGTATAAAAACAAGAAAGAGTTAGCCAAAACCACACAAAATTGAATACCTGACCTAAAAATCAGACTTCATTTTTCTTATGGGAATTACGTAGTTGAAGGAAGCAACTGGTTAAAAAGCTCAGCCTTCAACAAACGCTCTCTCCCGTATATATAGACACAATTACCTATTACCGTTTCGACGTCGCCTCACGTGTTTGGATGTTTGAATAGAAAAGAACGAAACACCACCTATCGAGGTAGGATTCGATCGAACCCATGCGCATGCTTATCGAGAACGCTCTAGTATACTTCGTAACGAAGACGTAGAGAAATTATGGCATATATATGTATATTGTGCGCGCGCGCATGTGCATAAATATGTATATACACATATATATTATGTGTATAAACGTATATACATGATTCTGTATGTATTTATCTGTATACAGACGCTCTGTCCTAAAAATTAGATTTTTAAGGAAGCAGTGGTGATACATGTTAGCGTAAGGTATTATAAAAATATTTTCACTTTGGCTTTCCAAAAAGTAAGGAAGGATATTACGGCATTTCACCCGATTCCTCCCCATGGCAACAGCCTAATCCATATTCTGGCAGGGCGACGTTAGCTTCGTCGCTTGGAGGGGTAAATGAAGGTCGAGATAGCCATCCTCTCCAAAATAATGAAGCGGAGATGTGTGTCTCGTTGAGCCAAATTGGCAGCGCTGCTCTACCCATTAATGGGAAAAGTTACAGTGAAGTGAGAAAGTGTTTTCGAGACTTGTATAATTGTCATTCCTTCGACAGTTGGGAGCTATACTGTTCTTCAGCTGTAATCTGGAGAGACATTTTAATTAGTGTATTTGGTCCACAAGGATCTCATCCTTATTTGAGAATATTCATGCTTTTCAAAAACTTTTCTCAGTGTACCTTTTTTTATTTCTTGTCCATTAACAATAGCACGCTCTCTTATAACTCACTGGATTTTTTATGTTCAAGCAAATTGTTCAGTATTAAAAGCATTTTGTTTGTCTTGGCCAGATTGAAAATACGTTTGATTTTTTTCCCTTGAGACTGATGTGTGATTCCCTTACAGTTACCGGTCTGGCTATGTTTGATATTTACGTATTTGTCTGATAGATTCTGGTTTTAATGTTCTGTCTAAAAGATGTTTTTCTTTCCTCTCACAGATTCGATATTGTGTAGCTTTCTGTCGACAGTATCAGGTAAGCAAGTTCATTTTCTCTATACACTTGATCTGCTCCACCCTCCTCTCCCATCCAGCATCCCCGATCTAACTAGCTTCATTCTGTAATGTACCAGCGTAGCCTAGCCCCTTCCTTAATTTTGTCGTGTCCAATGCGGGGAGTTATATTTCAATGACAATGTGACAGTTTCCATTTAAGATTGAAGTTTAATTAAGACTGCAGTAAGATATGTTCATTAGACAGTATCTGGTTTGCCTGAACGTTTTTTGGTAATTCCACTTTTTGTTAATATACTTCGTACATGGTTTTAGAATGAACCGATTGTGTGGTATTTGAATTTAAATGTTGTTTATAGAACTTGTGCGGGGGGAAATATTCCTTAATAGCATATGTGTGTGTGTGTGTGTATATATATATATATATATATAGTATATATATATAATATATATATATATATATGTATAATATATATATATATATATATACTATATATATATATATATATATATATATATATATATATATATATACACATGCATACATACACACACACATTTATTACATATATATATTATTTAGGCATATTTTTTCGCTTATAGAGTTTCTATTGAAGTTAATAGCATTGTTCACAGATACTTTGTATCAAGACTGAATCTCTCCAGGCAATCTTCTCATGGAATAAAGAAAAACTATTCAAGATTCTTTCCATTTACTTTTTGTAGACGACGTTCCGTTTCCAGTCCTGAAGACGCCGCCGAGAGATGGGGAAACGGTCCATCATTTAGAAAAAGTAAATGGAAAAAACCATGAATAATTTTTCCCTACTCCTGAGAAGCTTGCCTGAAGAGAAAAAAAAGTATAGACTGACTTGATAAAAAGACAGCATTTCCGAACAATGCTGTTAACTTTAATAAAATGTTATTAGAAATATACACACACACACACACACACCTACACACGTATAGTTATGTTTGCATGTGTGTGTGTGTATAGGCTGATAGGGTTTGTGTTCTTTAGTGCTAATACAGGTACACGTAGTCGTTGGAACAATGATCTGTCTTCTTCATTAGGGGAACACCAGCGTCAAATAATAACACGCACGTACACTACCACAAAATAATATATGATTATTTTAACACCCACACACATATCAAAACGAAACTGCCAAATAATCATCATCATCATTATTATTATTATTATTATTATTATTCTGTTAAAAAGGATGGCAGAATTAAGCGAGTTGATTTTATATATTGTTTTTTCTATTTTCCTTACAATTCGCTTCTCAGGCTCAGCGATGTTTCTGAGTAACTGGCCAATATTCATATTGGGAATTTTCAAAAATTATAAATGCTGAAGGAATCTTTTATTAGAACAAGATATCAGGTCCAAGTCAAGCAGGGGTCGTCGTCAGTGCTGGTATTATTCCGTAGGCGTAGTCCAGTTCGGGCCGGGGTCGTCTTAGGTTTAAGGGCTGGTATTGGTGCTGGTATAGCTGGTATCACGTGACGTTTCGACCTTCTCGTAGGTCATCTTCTGACGAGTCGGTTGAAGTGACTGTAGCAAGAAAGTTTGCGGAACGGTATTTATAGCGGCTCGGACCTAGAGTTGCATTCTCATTGGTCGGGCCGGTCTTGGGCGAAGCCGTGGATCTCGCCTCGAAGGTCTCGGGGATTCTCTTCGAGGCGAGATCCACGGCTTCGCCCAAGACCGGCCCGACCAATGAGAATGCAACTCTAGGTTCCGAGCCGCTATAAATACCGTTCCGCAAACTTTCTTGCTACAGTCACTTCAACCGACTCGTCAGAAGATGACCTACGAGAAGGTCGAAACGTCACGTGATACCAGCTATACCAGCACCAATACCAGCCCTTAAACCTAAGAGGACCCCGGCCCGAACTGGACTACGCCTACGGAATAATACCAGCACTGACGATGACCCCTGCTTGACCTGGACCTGATATCTTGTTCTAATAAAAGATTCCTTCAGCATTTTATGATTTTTGAAAATTCCCAATATGAATATTGGGCCAGTTACTCAGAAACATCGCTGAGCCTGAGAAGCGGAATTGTAAGGAAAATAAAAAAAACAATATATAAATCAACTCGCTTAATTCTGCCATTCTTTTTAACAGTATTATTATTATTATTATTATTATTATTATTATTATTATTATTATTATTATTATTTATTTATTTATTTATTTATTAAAAGTAATGGCTACTTCAGCAGCGTTACACTTGTAGAGATTTCTTCTCTATTTTGGCAAATAGCGGCTTTTTCCGTGCTACTTAAACAGGCTAGTAGAACGCCTATAGAGGTCATGATCAAATACAGTGTCAAAATAGGTGTATATATTTGAATTTTACAGATAATCTGTTTACCATAGTCATCAGTCATTAACGATTCTCTCTCTCTCTCTCTCTCTCTCTCTCTCTCTCTCTCTCTCTCTCTCTCTCTCTCTTAAAGCGATCTTTCAGTCTGGAGCTGCCAGACATCCTCGGGCTAGGAAGCTGAGGGTGGACTGATCTTGGTAAGCAAGCAAGGGGGGGATAGGATGGAGTGGGGTTAGCCCCTGGGGGGCCCCAGAAGGAAGGTAAGGTTTGGAAGGGTTATAAGGTTTGGTGAAAGGAAGGTATTAGTGCTAGTGAGTAGGAATGGGACAGACCCATTTGTCTTTGTTGTTTAGTGTAGTGATTGTCTTGGGATTTGTAATGAACTTTATAGTTCCAATGTTGTATGAATTTGCTAGGAAGGCAGGTGGGCAAAGGTGTTAGTCAGAGTTAGTTGCTCAATCAGGCTCTTTATTGGTACCGTCCTCTCTCTCCCTCTTCTTGGTGGTGGGTGGGAATGAGAACTCAAACCACGTTGTATTGCTACATTTGTGTTATGTCCACTTGTTAGTAACTTTTGTTATTTCGGGCTGGCTTCCCGTGTAGGATTAGAGGTTAGTTTTTTTTCTTTTTTTTTATGTGGGGGAAGGCTAGCTAAGCAAGTGTTCCAGACTCCTTGCCCTTCTAGGACTGCCTTTCCCCTTTATTCTTATAATTAGAGTTAGTGGGTTAGTAGTTCGTTCTTGCAGATTACCTAATTATTTGAAGATTTGCTTTCCTTAATTAAGCTAATTTAGTTCCCTACAGTTTACCTAATATCTAAACTAATTTACCTTAATTCTAAGTGCTTAATTCTAATTATTAGTTCTCAGGGAACTTGGGCTTTGATTCCCATTTTATAATTAACTTAACTTAGTTCCCTACATTTTACTTACTGACATCTAAAACTAGTTCACCTTAATTCTAAGTACTTAATGCTATTCTTAATTCTAATTATTATTACCTTCCGCATCCACACCCGGTTTGTTACGATATTCCTGGGGTTCTCATAGTTGTCGTTGTCACTGTCACTGTCACTGTCCGTGTCCACAAAGATGGGGTCGGGTAACCCGTCTTTGGTGAACCTGGAAAGTTGTCGCCACCAGAGGTGTGGTCTATAGTCTTCGTCATCCAGGGAGATCAGGCTGTTGGTCGTTAGTTCTTCATCCTGGTCAGATAGCTTCTGCCATACCTTGTCTGTCAGACGGTAGAAACGGAAATTGATAGCTTCAATGCGGTATCTTGCATGAAGTCTTTCTGTTCCCCCATCCCCCAGGTCTCGGTTTTGGAATCTCTGTAGTCTTTGTCTGTCGCTGGTACTGAGTAAGAATGTCGGTATTATTGGGTATTCCAGGGCAGGTCTAATGAGCGCCTTATATAGGTGGGCTTTAGTCTTGGATCTAAGCTGTCTGAATTGTGCTAATTTAGCTTTGGTTGCTCTAGCGTCCCTGATCTTTTGCTTGATGTGTGAGAACATCCCACATCGGGTCAGGGTGAGTCCGAGTACCTTAGCCTTATTAGCAAATGGTATTCGTTTGTTGTCTACAATTACGTCTTCTGGTCTCACTGCTGATATTGAGAGCAGTTTGAACTTGTCCTGGTTGGTTTTTATTTTCCACCTTCTTTCATACTCATTGAGTTCTTTAATATGCTGTCCCGTCCGTAAGGCATGCCTGTGTCTACTTCTATCATTCGTCATTATGATCTGAGTCACGTCGTCCGCTAAGATAAGGTTGAAACATCCTTCTCTCCCTTGTGGCATGTCATGTGTATAGAGTATGTACAGCGTTGTTGGGGAGAGAACGGATCCTTGCGGAATTCCGCTTCTCAGCTCAAAGGTCTCTGATATCTGTCCTTCAAAGGAGATGTCATTCTGTCTGTCGTCTAAGAAGTTACACAGTATTTTTATCATTACCTCTGGTAGTTCTGAGATCTTGGTGTGGTATCCGTCCTCCTTATATCTGGGGTTGACAGCAGGGGGTCTGCCCCATGCTGATCTCCTATTGGCTGGTGGTGGTGAGTCTTCGTTTTCATTGGTGGCTTGAGACAGGTCTCAAGCCACTTTCTCCAAGCCGATGGTTGCGATGCTGCAGATCCTGCAGCCGTCTAGACCTCCTGAGCGGCGTGGTAACGTTGATGGGCGTCAAGCTCAGGAGGTCTTGACGGCTACAGGATCTGCAGCATCACAACCATCGGCTCGGGAGAAAGTGGCTTGAGACCTTTGTCTCAGCCACCAATGAAACGAAGACTCACTGCCACCAGCCAATAGGAGATCAGCATGGGGCAGACCCCCTGCTATCAACCCCAAATATAAGGAGGATGGGCACCACTTCAAGATATACGGGCTGCTCTACGAGCAAGAGCCCGTGCTGGCACAAGGCCAGCTTAATCTTAAACAACAAACAACACAACTACGGGCCGAACAAGGGAAAGGCCCGTGTTGGCTTAATACAACAACAACAACACATCAAGATCAGTCCACCCTCAGCTTCCCAGCCCGAGGATGTCTGGCAGCTCCAGACTAAAGCTCGCTTTAAGAAAGAGAGAGAGAGAGAGAAGAGAGAGAGAGAGAGAGAAAATCGTTAATGACTTTGATGACTGTGGTATCATAGTTTATCTGTAAAATTCAAATATATACACCTATTTTGACACTGTATTTGATGATGACCTCTATAGGCGTTCTACTAGCCTGTTTAAGTAGCACGGATAAAGCCGCTATTCGCAAAATAGAGAAGAATCTCTACAAGTGTAACGCTGCTGAAGTAGCCATTACTTTTAATAAAGTATGCTTGAGAGTGGTTCTGCTTCCTAAGTACACTAATGTTATTATTATTATTATTTTTTTTTTATTTTTTTTTTTTTTTGCTCTATCACAGTCCTCCAGTTCGACTGGGTGGTATTTATAGTGTGGGGTTCCGGGTTGCATCCTGCCTCTTTAGGAGTCCATCACTTTTCTTACTATGTGCGCCGTTTCTAGGATCACACACTTCTGCATGAGTCCTGGAGCTACTTCAGCGTCTAGTTTTTCTAGATTTCCTTTTCAGGGATCTTGGGATCGTGCCTAAGTAGCACGGATAAAGCCGCTATTCGCAAAATAGAGAAGAATCTCTACAAGTGTAACGCTGCTGAAGTAGCCATTACTTTTAATAAAGTATGCTTGAGAGTGGTTCTGCTTCCTAAGTACACTAATGTTATTATTATTATTATTATTATTTTTTTTTTTTTTTTTTGCTCTATCACAGTCCTCCAGTTCGACTGGGTGGTATTTATAGTGTGGGGTTCCGGGTTGCATCCTGCCTCTTTAGGAGTCCATCACTTTTCTTACTATGTGCGCCGTTTCTAGGATCACACACTTCTGCATGAGTCCTGGAGCTACTTCAGCGTCTAGTTTTTTCTAGATTCCTTTTCAGGGATCTTGGAGGGATCGTGCCTAGTGCTCCTATGATTATGGGTACGATTTCCACATGGCATATCCCATATCCTTTTTATTTCTATTTTCAGATCTTGATACTTATCCATTTTTCCCCCTCTTTCTCTTCAACACTCTGGTGTCCCATGGTATTGCGACATCAATGAGTGATACTTTCTTCTTGACTTTGTCAATCAACGTCACGTCTGGTCTATTTGCACGATCATCACCCCCCTATCCATTCTGATATCATAGTCCCAGAGGAATCTTTGCCTGATCGTTTTCTATCACTCCCTCAGGTTGGTGCTCGTACCACTTATTACTGCAAGGTAGCTGATGTTTCTTGCACAGGCTCCAGTGGAGGGCTTTTGCCACTGAATCTTGCTATGTGGTTTATGGTTTCATTTTTCGTATTGCACTTCCTACATATGGGAGAGATGTTATTTCCGTCTATCGTTCTTTGAACATATCTGGTTCTTAGGGCCTGATCTTGTGCCGCTGTTATCATTCCTTCAGTTTCCTTCTTTAGCTCTCCCCTCTGTAGCCATTGCCATGTGTCATCGCTGGCTAGTTCTTTAGTCTGTCTCATGTATTGTCCGTGCATTGGCTTGTTGTGCCAGTCCCTCTGTTCTGTCTGTCATTCTCCTGTCTCGGTATATTTCTGGATCTTCGTCTACTTTTATTAGTCCTTCTTCCCATGCACTCTTAGCCACTTGTCTTCACTGATTTTCAGATATTGCCCCAGTGCTCTGTTCTCGATGTTGACGCAGTCCTCTATACTTAGTAGTCCTCTCCCTCCTTCCTTTCGTGTTATGTATAGTCTGTCCATATTTGCTCTTGGGTGTAGTGCTTTGTGTATTGTTATATGTTTCCTGGTTTTCTGATCTATGCTGCGGAGTTCTGCCTTCGTCCATTCCACTATTCCTGCACTGTATCTGATTACTGGCACTGCCCATGTGTTTATGGCTTTTATCATATTTCCGGCGTTGAGTTTTGACTTGAGTATCGCCCTGAGTCTATGCATATATTCTTTCCTGATCGTGTCCTTCATCTCTTGGTGTTTTATATCCCCTCATTCCATTATTCCCAGGTATTTGTACCCAGTCTCATCTATGTGTTTGATGTTGCTCCCATCTGGTAGCTTTATCCCTTCAGTTCTCGTTTCTTTGCCTTTATGTATGTTGACTAAGGCGCATTTTTCTATTCCAAACTCCATCCTGATGTCCCCAGATACAATCCTAACAGTCTGGATTAGGGTATCTATTTCCTTGATGCTCTTACCATACAGCTTGATGTCGTCCATGAACATCAGATGGTTGATTCTGTTGCCTCTTTTCTTGAGTTGGTACCCGGCATCCATCTTCTGTAGTACTTTTGTCATGGGAATCATGGTACTACTACTATATTAATTATTATTATTATTATTATTATTATTATTATTATTATTATTATTATTATTATTATTATTATTCAAAGAAAACTCATAATCGCATGAGTCAATAAAATGGGAACGTAAATCTACATTGCTAGTATGGCTGTTTGATCCTGTTATTTAAAATATTTATGCTGTATATATTTTAAATAACAAAATCAAATAGGTATACTACTGTGGATTTATTTTCCCATTATAATTATTATTATTAGTATTTGTCTTCA
>NC_087212.1:67873301-67893301 GCF_015104395.2 Macrobrachium nipponense | reverse complement strand
ACGTTCAGTTCCTGCCATTTAGGGGCGTTGTCGTCAAAGTTAAAATCGGATTCAAAAGGTTCCATTAGAAAAAAAATGTAGTTCTATCAGTGAAAGATTCATTAGGACACATGTCTGCTGTATTTACATGCATGTGCATATTCAGATAAACACATATTCCTTTTGATTTCAACTCTACATTATAGACAGAACCTAGGAGCACTTCAAACTAATCTCACATAGTGCATTGTGGGCATACTTAAAGGATGCTTGTAGCGTCCCTTCAGCCCCTAGCTGCAGCCACCTTTTAATCTTGCACTTTATTCCCGTTTCCTTTCTTTCGTGTTTTAGAGCTGTTGTCCAACACCCCTAATTGTTACTTCTTACTGCAACTGTTGAGTTTTCTCTCGGTTCCTTCTTCAGATTCTGGGACTTCAATCCTTTATGTACTGAGGCTTGATTATCTTGCTGTTCGGCATCCCTTCTTCAGATTCTGTTTATGGCATCGCTGATGTTACCTGGCGTAATACGGTCTGCAAAATGAAATTGAATGTTGTCAGTAAGGAGGTTATCTACATCCCTTCGGGAATCTTGAGTACTTCAATACGTTTATGCACTGGAACGTGTTTATCTTGTTGTCCAGCATCTCTAATTCACTCTTTTCAGTGTCTTAATTAAACGCTGAATTGCCGGAAGTGCCCAATGCTGGCTTGTCAGCCCAAATTTCTGAAATCAATCTCTGGAGCTGCCAGGTGACTCACTGAGAACATGAAAAAAGTTGGAGCCTAAGCACTTCAAAGAGTAATTTGACTAATTAATGTAGCGACAGGCTGCGAATTTGCATACCAATGATTTTGCACTACTTTTAGAGAGAAAAACAAGATAAATCTGGAGATATTAAAATTCAGAAACGCAAAGTATCATTCTTCATATGCTAATAAATGCTTCACAACACACGTATCTGCCTTAGGGTACAGTTAAAGTCCCATTTTAACGACTTTACGTGACTCCGTTACTGGATTACGTCGAATTACGTTCAGGCTCTTTCTCCAGATTTGTGTCTGCCCGTGTCTGAAGGGTAAATAAAACAGTGATAGCGACTACGTGACGATCGCCTCAGTAAAGGGTTTGTAAAGGCCTCTCTAAGTAGCTGTGGGTAAGACAATTTTCTTATTATGTAAAATGATATTAATATTGATTAGTTATTAAAAGTTGCATAAATCTTTCTTGAAAGTTACATCAGTCTTCATGCGAAATGCATGGCGTGCAATTATTCCGTGGACTGAGGCTGATTGTCTTTTCTCCCAGCGGGCGTATAACAGATAACCGCTATTTATTGAAAGCATCGTATTTATATTCATGGAATGAGCATCCGTTATTACCTGACGTTTGGGACTATTCGCGTCATGATAACCGATGAGCCACGTTCTAAGTTAAGGTTACGAGATCCTTCAATCCATCAAAGGAATATCCTGGCAATTCCTTCTCTACACGAGAGCCACCTTGGTTATCAAAGGCACGTTCTCCAGTGATAGACGTATCGTCTGCCCTCACCGTCAAAGCTTAACTAGAATTAGACTTGTGCAAAGGTTGATAGAATTTCTAATCCACATTAACGGAATTTCTGATTCGATAGGTAACGGTATTTGTTTTCACAGAGCATAATTTGCAAATAAGAGAAGTTTTTTGCCCTGGACGCCAACAATAAAATAAGTCACCTTTGCAAAGAATGACCAAATTTATCCATTTTTACTGGCATTCCATATTTGCTGCTGGGTAAATTCATTTATTCAAATGTTACCATTAGACCCCATCTCCATTGTCGGGAAATTGATAAAAGCTTTCATATGGATAAAAATGGGTAATCGATATGAAATCAAGACATTTTCTGTATGGAGATGAACGGCAATAAGGTACTATACATATTTTAAAAGATGTTGCCGGGTGGACGAACAACTAAAGTATCCTTTCAAGCCTAAGCCTATAGAATTGTAAGTTTTATGGAGAAAAGGTATCCACTAAACAGAGCGACAGTTATTGGAACGGTGTAGGGATGGTTATAAGGAATAAACAGTCCTTCCAACAAAAAATAGACAAAACTGACATCGCCACAGTGAATGCAAAAACGACCATTTGTCCGGTATCAGAAATACTACCTAGCGGTGAGAGGAAGTGGCAGGGCAGTATCCGTTTTTAGTCGGAAATATCGAAAGCGCAAGAATATTGACAAGAGATGGAGACAATATAGCCGAGAGAGTTCAAGCTTACTCGGGACGCATGGAAGATTTTCTCCTCACGCATAAGTTGTTAACATTATATTCCCAGCTTAACGTGAAGTGGTCTTCGTAATTGATACTCATACTTAGTACTACTCATACTAACAACAAGGATCAGATAAAAAGGACACATATTAAACACATTCATATATTCTCAGTTACAAGTAGAAACACAAAATAATTGAACAGAAACAGCCTATAAATCTAACACCAAATAAACTCAAACGTGCGAAAATTTATGGTCAAATAGAGCCATATTTTATTAGAAATAAATTTTCAGTAACCTGCACATTATTTATTTTTTTTAGGTTTTGATTTTAATAAATAATTCATAGATATCTTATCCTAAAATTCATGTAGATTTAACTCAACGCGAAACAACCTTTTTAGGCTCTCTCTCTCTCTCTCTCTCTCTCTCTCTCTCTCTCTCTCTCTCTCTCTCTCTCTCTCTCTCAACAACAACAACAACAACAACAACAGCAGCAACAAAGTAGTTGAAGGTTTACTGCCCGAGTAAGTGAAAACGTTGAGAAACTTGGTCAGACCACAAGAGCCAAAAAGAGCAAAATCATGGGGTGGTATTTACATCTCACTTACAGATTACTAATGATGTACCAACTAGAAAGTGACGCATATGTTGTAAATAAGATTTAGAAAAAAATTACTAACTTGAGCATCAATAAAGTTAAGCCGTTTAGATATATCCAGTTTCTCAAGTCATTAACACAATGGTTTAAAAACAGTGAAGGTGGTATTGTATCTTGTAGACTCAAAACATCCCAAATGGAATAACATTAACTAGTTAGTCGATCAATTGAAACTGTATTATAATGTTAATTATTGTAATTTTAATTAGTGTTGGAAAAATGTAACACTCACAATCTTATGAGACACATTCTACATTCCCTGAATTTCAAATGCTTTAATTGTGACACCCTTGGGAGCAATGCTTCTTTATATATATATATTATATATATATATATAATGATATATATATATATATATATATATATATATATACATATAACATATACATATACATATACACTGCCAAAGAATGTCACACATACAGCATGTGAAATTCAATTATAATAAGATATAATAAATTTTGAGGTGATCGACTTATAGTTAATTTTACTCAACGTGGGATGTTCTGAGTTTGCAAAATACTATCTCGCCTTCGCTGCTTTATAATAATGGTCCTAATGACTGAGAAAAAGTGTGGATATATATAAACGGCTTAACGTAATTGCTACTCAAGTTGGTAATTTATATATATATATATATATATATATATATACATATATTATACATATATACATATATATATATATATATATATATATATATATATATATTATATTATATATATTTATTATTATATATATATATATATATATATATATATATATGATGATTATTAATCACTTTAGCACGTGATTCATTTATCACACATATCCACAGGTGAAAAATAAGAGACAGGGTGTAGGTCCTGACCGGTTTCGGCTTTATTTTCAAGCCATTGACAAAGGACTGACACATAGTAATAGAATTCACGAGTATATATACTACAAAGATAGTACTGACGAACATACACACAACCGTTTGAGACTGCAGATCCACCCACAGGCAGGTGTCAAGGTAGGAGTGCTTTCAAAAATCATTAGGCTAAAATTTACAATAAATTCTCAAGGGATACTACCGCTTAGGGTACAAGTCCACACCTGACAGGTGTCAGGGAGGCGGGGTTGAACATCTCATTACCACTACTACTACTGCCCCCTTTACTGTGTTTACAAATATAATAATCCTATTTTTCATATATCTCTACAGCCAACCTTAAAATTTAAACAGTTTACAAATTTCTTTTGATATTAAAGGATCAAGTTTATACATTCCTTGACTGATGTTCATATTATTGTTGTAACTTTCTTTTATAAAACTAGATTCAATTATATTCCTTTCCAATGCATTATTAGAACACACCAGCTTTTTTGCTCCTTCCCAGTTAATAGCATGATTGTTCTCACTAACATGTACAAATATACCACTATTTCCCTGTGCATATCTCACACATTGTTTATGTTGTTCTATTCTTTTTTCCAGTGCTTTCCCCGTTTGACCAATGTAAAAGTTGTCACAAGACTTACACGGGATTTTTTATACACATCCTTTAGCATTGTCGGGGGAGTTCTTAATAAGTACCTGTTTCATTGTTTTATTGTTTTTAAAAACTACATTAACACCAAAATTCTTCAGGAGATGTGGGATATCTTTTCATATTACTATATAAGGTAGTACAAGCAAATTTTTGTTGTTGTAAGGTTCTTTTTTATTTGATACATGGTCTTTTTGCCGCTTTTAATGCATTGTTTAGTAACATTATCGAATATTTCAGTTTCTTGCCTGTATTCTGAATCTTGTCTATTTCCTCATCTATATATTCTGGGCTACATACCCGTAGTGCTCTTAAAAACATGGAAGCAAACACTGATCTTTTAACCTTATTGTTTTGTCCAGAATAGAAATGTACAAAGGAAGAAATATTAGTAGGTTTTCTGTAAACACTATACTTAAACCCACTACTATTTCTCCGTATGAGGACATCCAAAAAGGGTAGGCATTCATCTTTTT
Source organism: Macrobrachium nipponense (assembly GCF_015104395.2). Classification (NCBI taxonomy): domain Eukaryota; kingdom Metazoa; phylum Arthropoda; class Malacostraca; order Decapoda; family Palaemonidae; genus Macrobrachium; species Macrobrachium nipponense. The sequence continues at coordinate 67,888,412 of NC_087212.1, read as the reverse complement.
CTATTTCCATAGTAAATTTAATTGATGGTACTAATTGATTTAACCTGGCAAAAAAGTTATGTACATCTTCAGTGAATCGAGATTTGTGAGCTTTGATGTAGTATCTCTATTCACAAAAGTGCCTATTGATGATTTATTGGAGTTTCTATCGGAATTCTTAGAAAACGAACAACTGTATATTCCATTTTCTAAAAGCACCTTAATTGAACTGATAAAATTATGTGTTAAAGACTGTAAATTTGAATTCAATGGAAAATTCTACTCACAAAATTTGGTATGGCTATGGGAAACCCTCTGTCCCCAGTAAGCTAATTAATTTTAATATATATGGAATTTTTTGAAAAGAAAATTTTAAATAATATAATTCCACGCAATGTACCTTGGTTTAGATATGTTGAAGACATAATTTGTGTATGGCCAGGGAATGAAGATGTAAATAACTTTTTTGCCAGGTTAAATCAATTAGTATCATCAATTAAATTTACTATGGAAATAGAAAAAGATGAATGCCTACCCTTTTTGGATGTCATCATACGGAGAAATAGTAGTGGGTTTAAATATAGTGTTTACAGAAAACCTACTAATATTTCTTCCTTTGTACATTTCTATTCTGGACAAAACAATAAGGTTAAAAGATCAGTGTTTGCTTCCATGTTTTTAAGAGCACTACGGGTATGTAGCCCAGAATATATAGATGAGGAAATAGATAAGATTCAGAATACAGGCAAGAAACTGAAATATCCAGATAATGTACTAAACAATGCATTAAAAGCGGCAAAAAAGACCATGTATCAAAATCAAAAAGAACCTTTCAACAACAAAAATTTGCTTGTACTACCTTATAATAGTAATATGAAAGATATCATCTGAAGAATTTTGGTGTTAATGTAGTTTTTAAAAACAATAAAACAATGAAACAGGTACTTATTAAGAACTCCCCCGACAATGCTAAAGGATGTGTATATAAAATCCCGTGTAAGTCTTGTGACAACTTTTACATTGGTCAAACGGGGAAAGCACTGGAAAAAAGAATAGAACAACATAAACAATGTGTGAGATATGCACAGGGAAATAGTGGTATATTTGTACATGTTAGTGAGAACAATCATGCTATTAACTGGGAAGGGGCAAAAAAGCTGATGTGTTCTAATAATGCATTGGAAAGGAATATAATTGAATCTAGTTTTATAAAAGAAAGTTACAACAATAATATGAACATCAGTCAAGGAATGTATAAACTTGATCCTTTAATATCAAAAGAAATTTGTAAACTGTTTAAAATTTTAAGGTTGGCTGTAGAGATATATGAAAAATAGGATTATTATATTTGTAAACACAGTAAAGGGGGCAGTAGTGGTAATGAGATGTTCAACCCCGCCTCCCTGACACCTGTCAGGTGTGGACTTGTACCCTAAGCGGTAGTATCCCTTGATAATTTATTGTAAATTTTAGCCTAATGATTTTTGAAATCCACTCCTACCTTGACACCTGCATGTGGGTGGATCTGCAGAGTCTCAAACGGTTGTGTGTATGTTCGTCAGTACTGTCTTTGTAGTATATGTACTCGTGAATTCTATTACTATGTATCAGTCCTTTGTCAATGGCTTGAAAATAAAGCCGAAACCTTTCAGGACCTACACCCTGTCTCTTATTTTTCACCTGTGGATATGTGTGATATATATATATATATATATATATATATATATATATATATATATATATATATATATATATATATATAAAAGGACAGGGTGACAAGGAGATAGCCGGTCATCAGGTGATAATACATTTATTGCCGACGCGTTTCGTAACACATAGTTACATCATCAAGGCTAAAAGAGAAACAACACAAATTAAAAACACATGAAACATAACTTTGACTTTAAGAGTCTCAAAAAATATACAAAAAACATACATAAAATGAAAGCAATTTAAAAAGCACCTGCTAGACTAAAAAGTTGAAGACTGAGTGATTAGGAGAGAAGGGAGAAGCAGCGAAGAAAGCCGGTTCAACCCAGATACAACTGTACAGAGGAGGTGTGTGAGTTCAACTTGGGCACCAACTGCTTACTCACACACCTCCTCTGTACAGTTGTATCTGGGTTGAACCGGCTTTCTTCGCTGCTTCTCCCTTCTCTCCTAATCACTCAGTCTTCAACTTTTTAGTCTAGCAGGTGCTTTTTAAATTGCTTTCATTTTATGTATGTTTTTTGTATATTTTTTGAGACTCTTAAAGTCAAAGTTATGTTTCATGTGTTTTTAATTTGTGTTGTTTCTCTTTTAGCCTTGATGATGTAACTATGTGTTACGAAACGCGTCGGCAATAAATGTATTATCACCTGATGACCGGCTATCTCCTTGTCACCCTGTCCTTTCATATGCTGTGGCCTGCTTGCGCCAACGTTTTCTGTCTTATATATATATATATATATATATATATATATGTGTGTGTGTGTGTGTGTGTGTGTGTGTGTGTGTGTGTCTGTGTGCATGAATTTAATTTTTTACTACATCATTGTGATATATATGCAATATTAGGCTACAAATGTCGTTTAATATCCGAAAGGGGGTTATCTCCGAAGGGGAGCTATAAGTGCTAAATAGACAATTGTAGCTTAATTATATATATATTATATATATTATATATATGTGTATACATATATATATATGTGTGTGTGTGTATGTATGTGTGTGTGTGTATTGCTCCAAGAAGCTACCTATGTATTAGTTTGAAAAAAAAATTAAAAATGTTGAGAGAGAGAGAGAGAGAGATAGAGAGAGAGAGAGAGAGATTTTGTCATTCATTTTGATATTTGATGTCTACTACCCCCCTCGTCGATGAAAATAGCTAGCATTAAGGTGCTTCCGAGCCACAGCATGTCTGCTATAAAAGCTGATCCATTGCCGCTCTTTTTTCTCTCGTGTTACAGATTCTGAACACGTACGCTGACGCTTTCTAGGGCTGGTTACTATGGCAACAGCTCCAGGACGCAGATAAAAAAATTGTATTTTGTCACTTGTAAAAGAATTAATTCTTTACCAAGAATAAAATTAAATTAACAAGCGATTGCGAGAAACAGTAAATGTAAAAGTACATCCTGGCATGGTAAAGATAATTAGTTAATAAAAAAAAACGAAATATCTACGCAAAGAAGATTCGCATTTTTTATATATAAATATATATATATATAGATATATATATATATATATATATATATTATATATCTATATGTATATATTATCTATAATATATATATCTTTTATATATATTATATATATATATATACTATATATATATATATATATATATATATATATAGGATGTATATGATTATATTTAAGATTATATATATATAATATATATATATATATATATTATAATATATATATATATATATATATATATATATATAAATATATAATAATATATATATATATTATATATATTATATATATAAATATGGCCTTAGTGTTATTTGAGAATGGATCACGATAATGACACATTAAGCGATAGCTGCTGAATGCACGAGAAAGTCACATAAAAGTTTGTTTTTATTGATAACTGAGAACTGACATGACATTCAAATTCCTCATAGACAGTAGGTTTGATCGAGTTGAAATAGTTTTAGGTAATCACTCGTATGTGTTGCTGTGTAAAGATTGTAGGGTGAGTAAGTACTTTAAAAATCTTGTCTGTTTTCTGCGAGCTGATTTGAGTAAGACCCTTCACATCTCAAGTGTCTCTTAGCACTTTTACTGTCGAAAATACCCCAGACAAAAGCAAATATATTTAAGGAAGACTAGGCGTTAAGAATTGGGCTTAACTCTTGATTTCGCCCCATGTTCATTGTTTGATTCCTTCGAGCATCGAAATTAGAAGTATTGATCCTCCTAATCCTTTGATAAGAATTTTAATCTGTATACATGGGAATGAGAGAAGGGCATGGATAGTGTAATGGAATAAGTGATAATGTGGAATCAATGAAAAACTGCAGTTGACAGGTGAATATACTTATTTTGAGAGAGAGAGAGAGAGAGAGAGAGAGAGAGAGGAGAGAGAGAAGAGAGAGAGAGAGAACTTCCAAGCTTAGCTGTAAAAATATACCGTGAAATCGTGAGTTTCAGTACCACTACCAGTAAGAATTGGTACGACAAAAATATCACCAAAGTATATGACAGCACATTGTGAAAATATCTTAAAACTACCTGCCACTTACAACCAAAATTTCAGCAACTTTGAAGACTCCGTGGAGAGCGCAAAACCGATTTTAACGCTGACTCAGCCGTTCCTATTTCCAACCAAGATATCTTGAGATTCCTCTCGTCTCTTTTCCGTGCAATTTGCAGATGGTTCTTTCATCAGAGCTGAAGATTTAAGTCTGCTGACAGATTTCGTTTGCTTGTAGACCTTCCTGCAGTTCTCTTCCTGCACACATTCACCTGGTGGTGACGTTATTACACCTCAGATTTAAGCTCGGTAAATAGTTCTAAACATACATTGCGTCCTTTTTTTACTTTTACGACATACCTATTCATAAATAATTCTTATTTCTAGTTAGACGTTAATAAGTTTGGATAGTTTTGCATATATATTATCTAAAGTATATATTCACATACATAGATACAGTTCTGGTCATGCTATGAAAACCAACAGTTGGCTGTAAATCGACGCTGTACTTTCCATTCGTTTTTATTAGTGTTAAGGCTATCCAAGTAATATTAGACATGAAAGAATTTAGCGATGCTTACTTTGACCATACAACAAAATACTTGATGAAGGATTCCAGTCAATACGGAAGTTAGTGAGATTCGATTCTTTCTAGCTCAGTGGTCCGGTTTAAGCAATTTCATTATAACTTAGTAATTATACATAGATTAAATGCAGTATATATTGAAAGCACACCGTACTATCTATTTTTAATTCAGAAATGGAGTTGTTTAAGACGGTAATCAAGTTCTTCCATTTAATCGAACCAGTATAAACACTTTCACTGCTTTGATTTTGTGGATTATATTTTTGGGAAGTTTCCAATAGCAAAATGAAAAAGAATCAATTTAACCTCAGAAAAATAGCTTCCTAAAGCAAGTAATAACTTCACTATACTCTGTTTTTTTCCATCTGTCCACCAGCGTGAGGTGTTTGCGTATGGTAACACTGCGTCCTGGGCTTTAGATAGTTACATTCAGCTTACATTCAACAATAATAATAACCTTATTTCGAATATTAACGGTGTAATACGCATACTGTAAATTATTACAACACTTTTCAGTTGCAAATGTACACCCAGATATCCTTTTATTTACCTAAAACTTACACATAAAGTAACTATTTAAAGCCCGGGACGCAGTGTTACCATGCGAAAACACCACAGGCGGATGGACAGATGAAAAAAAAACAGAGTATAGATGTTGTTGCAAAAACATTTCTTTGGAAGACCACAAGACGAAAAAAGTTTTCCCCTCTAAAGCTATATCAGCTGAACAATATATATGTAATTATATACATATACATATAAATAATGTATTATATATGCATATATATAAGATGCTTGAATAAATAAATTCACTGTCACTTATTAAGCAAACCAAGAAAGTCATATGTTCGAATTGTATTCAGGGCAGGTCCAATCACCGTGTACAGTTCCTCTTGTATTTAAATGATTCCAACGATCACATGAATTGAAGTTTAATATGTTATCGTTGGGTTATTTGTGACAGTCAGTGAAAAATAATAATGTGAATGCATGCACAGCCATTTGTTATATAGTACTTTTAACTATGTAGTGCAAGCATGTTAATTTTGATACTAAGCACTTACACTGAAATCAACAGGAATAAGTACGGAGGATCTTAGATAAATTCTTTTTTCTCTCGATAGTTGAGTGGATTTAGTCGCTGTCGCCTAGCTATCAAGCCAAGAAAGCTAGTGTTGAATTCCGTTAGATGTTAGTGCCCCAAAAATATAAGATATTTTGTTTAATGTGGATTAATATGTGAATATATCATATACATATATATATATATATATATATATATATATATATATATATATATATATATATATGTATGTATATACACGCGCACAAACTTACACATACGTATGTAAAAAGAAGCCTTTGAGTTGAGATGACGTGTGCGAGCTAAACGATGAATAAAATATGTAAGATCCTCAGAAAGTTTTTAAAGGAGGGGAAAGTGGGTAAGGGACGAGATATAACTTTATTTACATATAGAATAAAGTTGAGAAGGGAGTTTTTACCTTATGTTATTCACTTAGAACATTGGATAACTCTTGAGCTTCGAATATTTTGTTTCAGAAAATATGTTGTAGGATTTAGAAAAATTAAATAATGAGAAGCACGAAAAAAGTCACGACTAAAACCGAGATGAAAGGGTTAGAAGTTAATATAGTGATCTTTGTAAGAGTAGTTTGATGGTAATAAGGTTGCGGTTGGTGACGGAGGGAAATGAATGCACCAGTGATACATGACCTTTTCCAGATTTGAGAATTCAGGAAATGCAGTCACTGGCCAAAATGAAGCAAAGGATATATAAGAAAGAATTGAAGTTGCGAATAGCAGGAAAACGCCCATGAGAGAAGTTGAGATTATGGTCTTTTAATATTTTTTTACCAACTGGTCAAGAGAGAAATCCGCTGAAATTGTAAGTATGTTTCATGTCTTGAAACATCAATTGCAGGTAAATGCAAATAAACTATAAATCAGCTGTTAATTGCAGGAACAACTATTTTCTTCAAACGACTGAAAACGGAACGAGTGTACTTGATAATATAATATGATATAATATTACAATAAGATGGGTAAAGCAGAGACCACTGATTTCGTTTAGAACAAAGCATTATCTCATCTCTTGAATGATGAAAATGCATAAATATTATTTATGGAAATAATGCACACGCTAAGGTAATAAGAACTCAGCTACTCTATTACGTAATCTCAAAAACTGTTAGTTTTCCACTAAAAACTTTATAGTGAAGACTTAAAGGGCGTGAAAGAGCTCAGTATAATGTTAAAGGTAATAATAAAGACAAAGAAATGACAAAACTTAGTGTAAATTCTGATGTTATTATCATGTCAAGTCTAGTTAACTTGGCATAGTTGGGCAGCTTTTGTTTAGTGTATTTTGCTAAACTAGTACTTGAATAGAAGAAATGCCAAACTATAAGATGAATCAAAACAATGTGGCCTACAAGTAATTGAAGGAATGGAAGTCGTTTTCTAATACAGGATTTTGTTTTCATTAGATTAAGATGAACGTAAAGCAGCACCCGCTGTTGCTCTTCAGAACATCCAATAGAGACACTATTGATTTTGGGCTACTTGCTGGTGTTCCGGGATAAGAAAAGCAAACGAAATTCTTAATGAACATTCAAGGGTGTTGGCAACTGTGTAGAATTATCCCTCAGTCTCCATTGTGTGGAACTGGTTCTATTTGGAAACGGTAATCAACGTTATTCCTATGTTTATTGAAGCTATTGTTATATCTATGGTTGGGTTCATAAATTGAATAACCTATAAATCGAAGCTCTCTCTCTCTCTCTCTCTCTCTCTCTCTCTCTCTCTCTCTCTCTCTCTCTCGCTAAAGCAATTTTACGAGTACGTCAATGTGAATCTTTGTGCATAAATATATTTTGCTTCTATTTACACTTTCGTTTCTCTTTATATTCCCCTACACCGTCCGTTTGTCTCCTATATGTATAGTGCTGCTGCGGAAATATGGCCGTATAACAAACGTGGGAAATGTTCAAGGTCTGTGTGAGAGGTGATCTAATAATTTCCTTACAGTATTAGAAGCGGTTAATGATATATAAGTGACACTGGCTAGCATTATAATTAGAGACGTAAATGTTACCAGATTGAAAATGAGTTAGCCATATAACCCAGTCAAACAGTTGGCAAAGTCGTTTGGTATTTAGCCTGTCCTAAACATTTCTTTCAATAATTGAAATTCGACATATTTTGCAAGTTTGTGTTGTAAATCTCCATACTCTTTGTGAGGGAAAAGCCTGTTTGTTGGTTGATCAAAACAATTCCTGAATTCCTACAGCAAGTAAAGTGTGGAGTTCAAATAATGTCTAATTCATTTAGCGTCCTTTGGGTTTTTGACCTTCTCGTGGACATAAAAGTTTCAGTAATCAGTAAAAGAAAAATGCTTTTTTCTTCAAGGGCGGAACTTACAACCACTCAAACATAAGTAGAAGATATATTAAGAAATGAAATTAACTCTAAGAAAATGATTTTTTTTTATTGAATTGTCTCTCTCACTCTCTCTTTCCATTTAACCCCCGCCCCCATTCTTATTTCTAAATCCGGATATACATAAAAACATGATATTTGTTCAGAGGATATTCATAAAGAACGCTAAGTCTTCTGTTAATTAGATATTTGCAAATTAAAACCTTAGTTATTAATCATAAATATTGTTTTTATACGTTGAAGCATGCACAAATTACGTTTTTAAATCTCTCTCTCTTCTATCTCTCTCGTCGTCCTCGCTCTCTCCCGCTCTCTCCCCCCTCCCCCCTCTCTCTCTCACTCTGAGTTTAAATAAATTCCTCCAACGTTTTTACAAATTACGTTTTTAAACTCTCTCTCCTCTATCTCTCTCTCTGCTCTCTCGCCTCCCCTCTCTCTCTCTCTCTCTCTCTCCCTCTCTCTCTCTCTCTCTCTCTGAGTTTACATAAATTCCTCCAGCGTTTTTACATTTATGTTAACAGTAGCGGTGATTGTAGCAGTACTTTATAAGAGGATTTTGTTATTTGCTCGGATTACACTCGAACCATCGCATTATATACAATTGCAGCAAATGCCGTTGACATTACTACGTGGATCGTTGTGACTTACTTCTAACGGGTGTACGAAAAAATACTTCGTGTAACTACGCACACACGTAAATACTCACGTACACAAATGCTCATTGAAGGAATAAAGAACAAAATTACACCCTCATATTGATTCCGAAATCTTGCGTTTTATTATTATTATTATTATTATATTATTATTATTATTATTATTATTATTATTATTATTAATATTATTATTCATATAAAAATGTCCAAACTCTCCGTACAAACGCCTATACACACTTCTACGCAGTTTTTGGTGAAAAGAGTTATATAAAAAGTAGCTTCAACAGGACCTTAAGGTACACGTTTAACAGCTGTTATCCGTATTGTCTATTTTCCTTTGAGGCTAGTATATTCTTTATGGTTATTTTGGCACTTTTTTAAAATTTAAACTATTGTCCCGTTTGATTTTTTTGTATTTATGAAAACGGCGATACAGGAACGAATTATTTACCACTATTCCTCAGAAAGGTCCTTTGACCCTCTTAGATTTTGAAAGAGTAATATGTATGTTTTCGAGGTTCATTCCTACCAAGAATTGCCACGTCTAGCTAGACGCACGGTTACAGGAAAGAAATTGGTATCTTTCAGATGGAATTTTTGTTAGTATCCAGTGACATTTTTATTAAATAAATGGACTCTCAAAACTTCATAGTTCTATATAGCACAAATATGTTTCTTTGAACTATAACGGTACGAAGCCCAAGCAATACAAAGAGTAAAAATGTATATTGTCGAGACGTGAGAATATTACATGTAATTTCCTCCAGATACATTATGTTTTCAAGAATTTTGTTTTCGAGATTAAACTTTTTTATTTTTTCACATCGGAAAGATAAGTGGGAGGGCAAATTTAATATATTTTATCCAAATACAATCGAAGGGTCCAAATGACCCCATTGTGTTTTGGAGGGTATTTGGAATTTTTGGCTGTCCAAGTCCTAAACCATAGTCTCTCTCTCTCTCTCTCTCTCTCTCTCTCTCTCTCTCTCTCTCTCTCTCTCTCTCTCTCTCTCTCTCAGATAAATGAGGTGTCATTAAGCTGTTCATTATAGATGAAATCAGGACGGATCTTGATTTTTATGTGCCCCGAGAGAGGCATTCGTCTATATTACATGTGAAAAGTCACAGATCTCTTAAATGACTTGAAAGTGATATTAAAATAATACAAGAATTGGTGATTGAACAACATGATTTTATATCACGATTAATTTAATAACTCCTTTAACGCCTGCATGAATACCAAGATGCAAAATTCCGTGAACAGTCTGTTAAAAGGATATTGCATACTGAAATAACACACTTGAATGAAATAAACCACTTTGTACAGTAAGTTCCGAACACTATAAAATGTTTGATATTGCTAAGGCTCTGAAGGTTGACAATGACTATGACGATCATCATAGGCTCCAAAGCCTCTGTGAAATATGTTTAAAAATCTCACTCATCTCTAGCTTTCCTGCTCAAAGTTCTCATCCGCAGGTGCACAACTGGCACAATCAAGTACTACACTGCCCATTTTTTATGTATTAATCTAACTAAATTCCGTCTCAAGAGACCCTGTATTGGATATCATTGTTCCTAAGCATTTGAAAGATTCGGCGTCATTAATCCTATCTCCATTTTATGTAATTTCATCACCTTATGCATAATCTCTTCTCATATTTCTGTTTTTCTAAAGGTTTATTTTGAATGTTAGCTCTTTATGTGATAGGATGCTCTTTACTTAAACGCACGTTTGGTAAATCTTGCTCTAATTTGCTATTAGAACAGCATCATCTGCATGTTGTGAGTCAGTAAGGTTTCTATCGTTTTACTCCAATCCCGAAAAGGGACAGCCTACAAACACACCCGCATATATTGTGTATATATGTACGTATATGTTTATATATATATATATATATATATATATATATATATATATATATATATTAATATATACAGTATATATACAAGGTTTTTTACCTTCCACTTAGTTTTCTTTTTATTCTCTTGCTTTTTCATCTTTTATTGTTAAAATTGCCTGAAATTGGAAAGCTGTATAGACATGTACATATTTATGAAAATGTTAAAGAGTTGGGATTTTGGAGCTGGTTGTATTGGATAATATGTATAATTATAATAAGCTAATTAGTCATTAATCTGTAGGCTTTGTCATATTACGATATATTGATAGCCATTAATTATCCCCCTCTTTTCAATTTATTCCGTGTAACATAATTGATATGTTTAAATGATTTTCTTAATTTTTGTCTTTAGATACTAGTGCAAGATAAAGCGTTCTTTATCATGTGTGAGTGCGCCAGAATTTGAGAAGTATTACTTTAAAAAATGCATCCAAGTACAAACTGGATAGAAATATACCCTTCACGTAACTTGTAAGCCCTACTAGATATTTCAGAACTTGTAACATTACAATCTGTTTCACCTCTTACTTTTACTTTTGATATTTATACCGTTTAATCAATCATAAGTAACTTATTGCGATCTTTATAGAGAAAAACACACCTCCCATTCACAGCTGCACCCAACTTTTAATTAATTAAAATTATTTTCATAACTGCTTATGGCAACAGCCCTCACTCATTGTCTTATGCGTAGACTTCCGTCGATTCATTATCCTTCACAACGATAACAATTTCCTTGATTTTTCTTGCTCTTACACGTTTGTTCCCTTTCATTAACTACTTGCCATCTGTTTTATACCAGAATGATACAGGTTCTCTGCATTACGATCCATTCGCCCTACATATCTGGACCTGAATAGGAATTAGTACCTACGTACAACGACGGACTTGAGGCCAGTCATGTATTTCTATGTGACTCGAAACACAGATCTTAATTTGTTGGAGGACACTGTTTTGCAGACCGGTATTCCATCGCTCAGCATCCCTGTGAATATTTCTTCGCCCACGAAAGTGAATGACGTGTTAATACTGATGGCTGAAGAGTGGAAGTAGAAGTTCATATATATATATGGGATGATAATATTACGAATAAAATATGATTTAATAATAGGGGAAACGGGGTTTTGTATTAGTAGAAAAATTAGAAGTGTGTATAAGAGCGAAAGTTGGAACGTATGAAGATTTGAACAAGCCAGTTAACCTCTATGGAAGTGAAGTGTTGACGGTTAATATATATAAAGAAAATGGGGTAGAAGTGATTGAAATGAAAGTTTTGTGTAGTGTGTGTGTGTGTGTGTGTGTGAGTGTGAGGAGAGTAACAGATAATAAGATATAAGAAATTTAAAAATTAATTGATGGATGAAAGTTTTTCTTGTTTTGGCGTGGTCTTGTAGAGAGAATGAATGACGATATGTAGATGCAAATGTACTGGATAGCTGTGGTCGAAAAGGTATTGGAACAGAAGGGCTTTTATGTTGAGGAAGTTCTGTGAGTGCAGAAAAGATAGAGATGAATGGTACAGGGTTCGTAGGCGTGTAAACCTGCTAATTTTGTGCAGTTCGTCTTATGTCACTTTAACCATTCATCTAATATACAGTGTAGTAATGACCTGTGTTGATGCATACACACACACACACACACACACACACACACACAAATATATGAAAGAGAGAGAGAGAGAGAGAGAGAGAGAGTACAAGCAATATGGAATGGCTTCCATTTTTCCTGTCCTAATATGCAAAATGGGATGGGATGGAGAAATAGCTCCTTTGAGTTTCACTGCACTTTGGACTCAACGAATGAATATGAGAGAAAGTGAGAAAAATCTCATTAAATCTCAGAGGCTTTTGGAAATGAAGCTTTTGTGACAGCCTCTAAAATGACCTTTTCCCTGACATGAAAATTTCCATCACGGGGAGTAATTCTCCGTGAGAAAGTCATCTGTTCTCTTCGTATTAATTCAAGGTTTACTCTTCTTAGATTGTTTGAAATGTAGGCTTTCTGTAACAGTACCATTACCACTTTTAGAAGGATAGTACTTTATCTTCCTTTTATTTCTCAGCCATATGTTTTCCATTTATTGCCTACCAGTCAGCCATTTGAATCAAGTCTTTATTGGCCACTTCATCATCCATTTATCACCCATACTGACAACTGCAATGCAGTTGTCAGGAACAGGTGCCATTTATGCTACTAGAATTTCAGAATGATATTTTACCGATCACGCAGTTTTGAAAAGTATGATAATTTCATCTTAACGGCAATTTACGTTGGGATTAAACATGGCAAATCCAGCTTTTAAAAGCAGAATGAGGGAGAAGGAAGGATAATACGAGTAGGTGAGATTAAATTCATAACTAGATAACTTTCTCTGAATCCGCCATTTTATCTCGCTTATGACTAATCTAAAGAAAGCAGCGTTAGCATTTTCCTAGAATGGGGATACAGGAACTGAAACTATTGGTCCAAACCTACCTGAAAATATTTTTAGCGGACCCGAACGCGATGAGGCTCGCATCACCTCGTTTATTGTTGTTTGCATTTTGTCTTGTTCCAGCCCCCTGCATTCATTAGTCACTCATTTTCAATTCTTTTTCCCTATCCCTCGCATTTTTATCCCCTTTACCATCTTCATTATGAAAGAATCATAGATTCCTAATCAGGGCGGCAGTGTTTCCCGTACTTTTCGAAATTTTCGTTACACCTTCCATTGTGCAAGGAAAGTGAATCGCTTTCTGTTATCTTCAGATCTTATCTGCAGTGAGATTGCTTCCAGCTGTTGCTTTTAGTGAGTTTCCTGTTCCCTTTTGCATCTTTCCGGTTTGTCTGGATCCTTCCCATAACTTTTTGTTGCAAATATTATCCTTCTTCTTTCGAATGGAAAGGTATTATCGTGTCTTTCATAGATATCCAGTCCTTTTGTGATTTAAATGTAAATTGCATATACATTGCTCATGAATAATTTTTCAGCTTGAAAGTAAACTTGCGCAGAATATGCACCTAAAGTACACGGAACTCTTACGCCGATTGTTCCATTTCTTCCTCTCTCCCGAATGCTCTTGCTGTACACCCTTTTTTTATATTTTATCTGACTTGTGTTTGTCTTTGCAAAAAGGCCAATTTAGTAAAGTAGAATGTATATTGAATATGATGAACCACCAGATTTCGCTCTTTGTGTTCTGGCTACGAATTCATTTATTATCTCATTGAATGGATCGTATCTCATATCATGAATTCTTTTTCCTCCGGACAAAATCACAATCTCCAGAATCTGAATATAAAAGAGTTCTAGCATTAGAATCAAAGACTAAACCACTGCGAGATTTGAGAGAATTTTGGAATCAGTACGATGCTGTAAAGAGAATTATCGTGATTCGTGAAATAGTTCGATATTGTGAAAGTTTCCTTCAAAAGGCGTTCATCATCCATTGTTAAGTATTTGAAACAGTGACTGACAGTCAGTTTGACTTTCTGTGACTATTGTTTGTGTGTGTATGTGTGTGTGTGCGCAAGCGCGCGCGCGCGTGTGTGTGTAACATTTCATTAAATTGCTTTTCGATAACGCCATTTCTCATTTTCAATGAATTTCCATGTTAATAATATTGATTCTACTGTAAATTTACAGTGGAAGTTGATGATCATTTTGCAACCTCATTCAGAGATTTCAGATCGAATTTTCGTAGAAGAATAAAAGCTTGGTTGGAGACGAAATTTTCCGAAAGGTGATGAAATTAATAAAAAATAATAATTTAAAATGTCAGAGAAGTTGATGGTATATTTTTGAGACCAAGTCTTACAATATACTACAAAAACTACGGACAGTTTTATATTAAGGTATGACCAGATTGAAGCAGAGAAGCTCAAACTAGTTTTTGTAAGAAATACGTTTTTTGTAACTCAGCGCATTTCCCTTAAATATATTGAATACACTATCGTCGCCTATGAAATTGTAGCGTGTAATGCTGTTCTGTATAGATTGGAAGTTCCTGATTAAATGACGGCACTCTTCTCTGATGTTACGAATAAGAGAGCTTTGTTATATCATGTAATTGCTTGAAATAATTTGACGTATTTCACCCCCAGACTGCAAGAACGCTTCACTGTCTGGAGGAATAATGTCATTCCCTTGGTTGATTTTGCAAATGAAGATGGCCTATGTTTTTTTTGTATGTTTTTATCTCGTGCATCGTCGACGAATGAAAAGGAAAAGAAATTCCGCTTTAATTATCTGTAGTGAAAATCCCTAACGGTAATTCAGGTTGTCCGTAGGGAAGCCAGACGAAGAATAAATCAAGAGACATACTTAACCTCGTCGATTGAGGACTCACACCCTGTGTT
>NC_087212.1:67849274-67872801 GCF_015104395.2 Macrobrachium nipponense | reverse complement strand
GACCTGATTAACAGCTCTCCTAGGGCTGGCCCGAAGGTATAGTTATTTTTACGTGGCTAGGAACCAATTGGTCACCTAGCAACGGGACCTACAGCTTATTGTGGGATCCGAACCACACTTATTCAAGAAATGATTTTCTATCACCAGAAATAAATTCCTCTGATTCCGCGTTGGCCGAGCCAGGATTCAAACTTCGGGACCACCGGATTGGCAGCCAAGAGCAAAAACCACTCATCCAGCGAGGAACTGTCTCTGGGGAAAATAATTGGGTGGGCTTGAATGCAAGTGGTGAGGATGTAGAAGAGTTAGTGGGCACCGACAAGAAGAACTAACCACTGAAGAGCTTCAACACCTTCAGCAGGAACAGCAACAAACAGCAGATGAGGAATCGGGAGGAAGGAAGAAGAAGGGGAAAAAAGGGGTTCGTGATTAAGAACATGTCTTTCCAAACGGAGTGACGTAAAAATTTTGTGGAGAATTATCATCCCAACAAAGATGTTGTAACCTGTGTCTCCCAACATGTTTAATGACACCTTTCCATTGTGGCTGTAATAAACACTACACCTCCATCAAGATAACTTTTTCAGTGGCTGTCTGTCAACACATGGGGAATGAACTACAGTTTCGATGGAGGGAGCAACCCACTCGGACTTCCTTGGATCACCAGTATATCTTCTCCCAGGTGTAAGGGAATAAGCAGTGACCTTATGTCTAAGAGATCCAAGGGGCCAGGCAGCCACCTCCTCCGCTACACTTCTGATAGGACACGTACATTAGTGGCTATCAGTTGACACCTGGGAATGAACAACACGTTTGACTGAGGGTTCAACTACTCAGGATCTCTCATCAGCCTACTTTGGACTTTCAGTATGTCTTCTCCCAGGTGCAAGGGAGCAAGGACAGTGACCTAGGTCTAGGAGCACTACATAACACTTCACTGTTACAAGGTAATTTTCTGATAACCAAAACATAAGGCTGGTAAAAGCATGGGAAGGAAGTGAGGGAGCCAGGCACAGGAGCAAGAGGATAAAAATAGGGCTCGTAGCAGGAGAGAAATGGTGCCAGGTGGACTTGAGCTGTCATTGGGTGTTGCATGCTCTGAGCTGGGCTCAGGGGGGTGGGACGGGTGGAGGCAGGTGGCAAGAGCTCCTGTCCTCACCGCATGTGAGCTGGAAGCCAGAGTAAAGATGTGCAATGTTCATGATTGTGAGACACCAGGAATATACCTCCGTAAGCCGGGGTCATGCTCACCTTCTCAGAACATTTCCCCCTAAGGTTTATTCGCAGCCAAACATTAAGCACCAATCACTCCTTACTACATTCCAGGCCCTATACTTTCCAGTTCCCTGTAAAGGAAAGTGTGATGAGAGCCCAGTCCAAGCAAACAAATCATAAATGCAAATATTTTGGCCAAATGGAAAGAATAAACATTTAAGAATTACTTATAAGGAATTATTTACTGGTGACTTGCGAGAAGCTAGGCCCGATAAACAAAAACATATTAAAATTGCAAATGTTATAGCTGATGAATGGCAAAACATCCAAGAATTACTTTAATGTAATTATTACCGGCGACTTGTGAATAGCCTATGGTCAGTGAAAAAATCCTAAGTGCTAAAGTTTGGCCCAATGGAAAGAAGTAACATTCAAGAATTACTTTTAAGGCACTCATATACTGCAGCCTGAACAATAGCTATGCCCAGTAAACAAATCATGACTGCAACAGTTTTGGCCTATGGGAATGGCATAACATTCAAGAGTTACTTTTAAGGCAATTATTTACCAGCGACTTGTGCATAAGCCTAAGCCAAACTAAGCAAAACCATAAAATGAAAAAATTTCGGCCTAATGGAATGTGAACATTCAAGAATTACTTTAAGGCAAAAAATTATTACCAGCAGCTTGCAAGTAATAACAAAACAAGAGCAGATTCACCAGAAAGATTTTGCTTGAAGGGTATGAAATACACATCCTGTGGTTTTTTAAAAAGTAATACTACTGAAATCCAGATATAAATGGAAAATAAGAATAAAGCGCTGCAAAGCAAGCTCGATGTTTGGTCGAGCGCAGTAGAAAACAAAATGAGCTGGTCATCTAAGTCGTTCCTAGTATTGTCATTATGGGGCAGTACTGTGCACCTACACCAAATAATTGAATTAGGCTGCCATACATGGAAAACTGATAGCTATGTAAGTACTTAGTAAGTACTTGTATAAAAATACGGTTTGTCAGTCTAACGTCTCAATACGCATTTTCTGAATCGAAAGGGGAGCAGAAAGCGGCGCTATGGAGGAAGTCTCAATACTAACTATAGTACTACAGCATTAGCAAAGGATAAGCCTAGGCTGAGTATGAAAAACTACTGATGAAGGACCTGGAGATGGGGGTAAACATAACAAGTTGGTGACCTGACATAACTAGTTGCTTTCACAATCCACCGCCTTCCCTTCTCTTCCTATACTGAGGAACTTAAGCATAGTCTTTCAAAAATCTCTACTTCCTTACATCTACTCTCAAAATCACACTAAATACCATTGCATCTGTCAAATAGTGTGTATCTACTAAGAAATCAACATCCTGCTAACACAGTAATCATTCTTACAGAACCTGGCCTAAAACTTTTATTAAAGAGCAGAGTTAACTAGTACTCTAGCATATTTATCCTGTGGGTGAGAGTACTACCTTAATGCATGTCATTAGCGGATTGAAATTCAAGACAATGGTTATCCTTTATCCTAGGTATATAGCATTCATATTTTTTCAAAACTTCTCTAAATAATAAAGCTCTCTTGAATAAGGTCAGGCTGGTGCTCCAGCAAACCTAGTGAATGCTGCAAAATTCAATAACGAACTGGATATTGGTACGGCAGCCGTACCCGATCGCTGTAGATATTGGGTACGGCAGTGAACTAAGCATGTGCGAACCCTTATTTACTGCCTCAGGCATATCAGTGACAGCAAAAAAAATGGCCACGGAACAGCATGAATTGCAGAATAATACATTAGTTTTCGCCGAAAACCAAATGTTTTTAGGCTTTAACGAGCTGAAAGAAGCCATAGACATCTATTAAGACTCAAGCTTTCAAAAATTGTAGATAGATCTATATTACTATTCCGCGGCGGCACAGACTATGGCAGTGCGGTTTTTCTATGCAGTTTTACCTCCTGAAAAAGAACTTTAGGTAATATCTATTCGGACGACTGTAATTAACCCCCCCGGGCTCGTACTAAACATGGCAAAATACATTTGACGCCCCAATTCCTGGTAGCTTTCATATTTGCGGGGACAAACGATGCGGAATGCTTCTACAGAAATACCAAAATGTACATACGTAGGTCAAGAAAGATCGAATCTCCCCTGAAAAGAACTCGAAAGAGGAGATTCAAAGAGGATTTGAAATACACAAAAATCGCGCTCTGTTATATTCATGGTGGTGGTAAAGAAAAACTACCAAAGTCCCCTCCTCTGGTAAACGGCCAATCAATTGTAAGTAATGCAGCTGCCGGAGAAGAAACAATAGAAGTATCAGCTAGCAAAATTCCAAAATAAACAAAAAATCATTCAGCACTATTCCATTAAAGTTGGGATAGTTTGTTTTTGGAGCACAAAAAAGCAGGACAAAACTCACAAAAGCAAAACAAAAAGGGGGGGGGGGGCATTTTGCTAACTTTAAAGAAAGCAGACAGATGTTAAAAAAGCGGGACTGCCCCACCTAAAAGTCGAACTCAGGTCACATAATACAGTATGATTAGCAAACTGGTAAACTGATACAGCTAACTGCCATACCTACAGCAAGTCAAGAGTGCAATACGGCACGGCACCACCGACAGAATCTGCCGTATCCCCACCACACTGTTATTTGTACGGCAGGAAGTCTGAAATTGACGCATGCGCAATTCACTGCCGTACCAATATCTACCACGATCGGGATACAGCTGCCATACCAATATCCTGTGCCAATCAATAAATAGGAATTTACAGGAAATATATGTAACCTCATCTCTTAAAATATATAAATACACACCATGAAGGCTTGCCAGTTCACTGCCAATTTACACCAAAAACCAGCAAAATATGTCTGTCAATTTCCAGCAAAACTGCGAATGATTTTTTACCAGTTCACAGATTTATAACAAAACCAGGCAAAACAAAACAAACTGCATGCACATCTCTAACATGCAACTAGCTAGATACCAAATTTCGAAAATAATCGACTGAGCATGTGCACTGGAAATGCTGGCTAAATAGTTGTTTACATAGGTAATTCTAAGCCCTTATTCCGCGGTAAAGTAGACTACGGCAGTTGACATTTTCCTACGTTATTTTACTTAATGAACAAGAATTTAAAGTAATATTTATTCGGACGACTGTAATTAACCCCCAGGGGCCAGTACTAAAGACGGCGAAATACATTGGATGCCCCATCCTAGTGGATGTCAATATTGGCGGTTATGTTTCTTGCAAGGGTAATTCTAAAGAATAGTCCGCACGGGACTGCAAGGAACTATAACCGCAGATACGAAATCCACTAGGGATTGGGGCATCCAGTGTATTTCGCCATGTTTAGTACTGGCCCCTTGGGAGTTAATTACAGTTGTCCGTATAAATATTACTTGAAATTCTTGTTCAGTAAGTAAAATAACGTAGGAAATCGTCAACTGCCATAGTCTACTTTACCACGGAATGAGGGCTTAAAATTACCTTTACATAGCCTGCCATGACACAACAAAATATCCACTGCCTAAATAATGAAAGTGGGAGTAGTTTACAAAACAATAGGATCAGGCCTTTCCCTTACTTAGTGTTACCTGGGGTGGGTCCAGGAGGGTAAATCCATCCACCCTTTCCCTAGCCAGGTCAGAGCAAAAGGCTAAGTGAGGTTAGGAAGCTCAGAGCTAGAAAAGGCTAGGTTAGTTTTCCTTTGTGGAACCTACCTAATCCTGTCGTTCTACACTCACCCCTAAGAGTGCAAACCTGAGCCAACCACACCTAACCTAATTTACCATGTCCTTACCTGGCTGGCGGAGGAGGGGAACTATGCCCCAACAAGGCCCACTAAACCTTACCATTGACACAGTAAACTTAAACAGAGGTGCAACCTAACCTATGATGCAAGTATCTTACATAGCTAGGTAGTAGCGTGGTGGATTGGCCATAGTCTCAACCCAAAAGGGCAACAGATCCTTGTTTGCCTACTACAACTAATGCATCGTGTCACTTTGAAAACGTTTAAATAGCTAGCCTATAGGTAGCCTAAATCTTGCCTTGGTCAGAATCTGAACATGCAGAAGTACAGGCCTAGGTGATTAGGCTTAGGTATGGGGGTACTAACATGTAGTCTAGTCCTGTTAGTTACATCCTATTGTACCTAAGCTACTAGCTATTTCACACCCCTAAACAAACGTCAATCCAATTACGATAAATGATGATCAGTATCTTTAAAACTGAGTCTACGAAGGTATGGCAAATGAATAGGTCTATACTACTGTTTTTTTTGCATCTGTCCATCCGCCTGTTGTGTTTGCGCATAGGTAACACTGCGTCACGGGCTTTAGATAGTACATCAGCTAAACATCCAATGATGAAAAATATCTATTCGAATATAAATGGTGTAATTCGCATTCAGTAAATTATTAAAACACTCAGTTGCAAATGTACACCCAGGTATCCTTATCTACCTAAAACGTACACATAGCGTAACTTTTTTTAAGTCCGGAACGCAGTGTTACCATGCGAAAACACCACAGGCGGATGGACAGATAAAAAAAAAAACAGAGTAGTATAGGCTAGCTACCTTACTTCTCATAACAGAAGTGGACCAATTTCCTCCAGGAAATGCCGTCAACTGTATTGCTTAGCCATCACTGACAATTTTTAAAGTTGATTTCATGATTTCTATTCTCAATTTGATAATAAAAAGCTACAAATTTGTTAAAAAAAATAAAACGAAATCTTTAAACTACTCACAATGATTAAAACTACTCAAACTGAGAAACAACGAAACATAACGATAAGGGAGTGTTCAGTGTTCACTGTTCGTGACAGTGGCGCACTCGTTCGAGCTTCACAGCAGTGTTGCCAACCATTTAGGAACTCCTTACCCTACCTAGGCGTGTATTGTCTTTGCCTAGGCACTGAAATTACCCTACTTTCACTGCATTTTTACGCTACGCCCGGCCTCTTAGATATAAATATGGTAAAATTTGTTGTTAATTGGTTACTTTTAAATAAAATGGAAGACAAGCATCTTGAAATTACCCTAATACATTTTGCTCCGATTTCGTGACATTACCCAGTTAGCTACAGACCCAGATTTGAGGCTGAATTACCTTATGCATGGGGTAATTGCCCCACGATTGGCAACATTGCTTCAGTTACGTATTGGAATTTTGGCTACCGATTTATGTATGAAATTCTTGGTGCTCATTGGTTTCCCCAGTTATTGGGCATTGACAGGGAATATTTTTCTAGAATAACTTTCGTTCGCGTTAGAAATGATGTTAGCTACATCAGTCTATCGTTTCTGCTTTAAAGCATTGGCTTTGTTGTCATTAAATCAAAGGCGTCTGATAGATACGTCGACGTTTATTTAAATTTGCTCTGTTAACCTTCGCAGGTTTTCTGTTTTTGTAATATAAGGTTAATATTCGTCGCAACGTACGTTAAAACACATATTTTACGTTCCTTTCCTGTTAAGAGAAGTGGCCATTGAAGCTTAATTATGATAGCCATAACCCGGTGATATACTTTTCTTTCTCTTTTGATAGTTCTCAGACATTTATATTCAGTTCAGCAGTAAAGATGCCGACACAATAGGAATGCTTGCTTATAAAATGCTGTTTGAAAAACTAACATTATGTCTTCGTTAGTAATTCCTCTGCGAATAGATTTGTCCACGAAATATCATGAAAACCTGAATTCTACAACATTCCTGAAGAAGTGAATCATTACACCGTAGTGTTGCCAAAACGCAGAGAAATTAGGACGGGGATGAGATGTGAAGGGATGATTGCGAGTTGTAAGTTTTAAATGGTATTTTTTCAGAATCCCGTTTTCCAACTTTTAATTGTTAACAGTAAAATTTTTGCAAAGAAAACAAGTGTTTTCTTAACTCACCATTAATTATTTTCAATGTTTGAAAAGGGTAACCATTCGAACAGTCTTGTGATTTACCGCCTAAATCAGTTCTAAGAAGTTCGTAACTTCTTCCTTATCAGGAAATTATCGCCAGAGGAGCAATGACGAGGCACATTTGACTCAGTAATTGCTTGTAAACCGGTAAAAAGCTTTAGTAAATCTGAAAACGTATATAAGGTTAATGATTGCGCTAGTGTTTGATAATCAGATTTTCTGTTCAGTGAACATCTGCTATACATTAGGTCTAATATTTTATGTTTTTAAATGAAGACATGATGTATACCTATCATGACTGAAAAATAGTCATATGTTATAAAGCTTTAATGTAATTTACAAGACGAGATGTGCTTTTAAGGAAATGTGTCAAAATAGCAGGATTATGCAAGGAAGGTGATAATTAGTAGTACTACACACTTTTGTGCTATTTTCTCGGTGGTTTAAATGGCCCAAAAAGTGAGTGTAGTTGTCAATGTTCACGGGTTTTGTTGGTTTACCTTTAATATGGAATACCTGCAACAGGGACGGGCGGGAGAGACCTGCCACAGGTTCCAGGACAGGCGGGCGAGACCGCCACAGGTTCCGGATGGGCGGGAGAGGCCACCAAGTGTCCCGGGGACAGGCGGGCAAGTGCCTGCAAAGGTTCCAGGACGGGCGGATATGGCCCGCCACATGTCCCGGGAGGGGTGGGCTAGGCCTGCCAGGGTTTCCCGGGACAGGCGGGTGAGTTTCACCAGGGGTCCCAGGGCAGGTGGGCGAGACCCACCATGTGTCCCGGGACAGGCGAGTGAGGCCCACCATGGCTTACGGGATGGGCAGGCGAGACCCACCACGGGTCCTGGGATGGGTGGGCGAGCCCGCCATAGGTCCCGGGATGGGAGGCGAGGCCTGCCAGGGGTCCTGGGATGGGTGGGCAAGGCCTGCCACGGGTCCCGGGATGGGCAGGCGAGGCCCACCATGGGTCCCTTGACAGGTGGGCGAGGTCCCCAGGTGGGACACCCCGTGGCCAGGTGACCGGATAGGTCCACTAGGTCTCAGGCCCCTGGCAGGGAGGTGTCGGGTCGGGCTGCCATGGGTAAGGCCCCTGACGGGGGAGGTGACTGTTCGGGCTGCCAGGGGTGGGTCCCCCGGTGGAGAGGTAACTGGGTAAGGGTGCCAGAGGTGGGACCCCAGCGGGGAGGCACTTAGGATTTATATATATATATATATATATATATATATAGTATATATATATATATATATATATATATATATATATATATATATATATATATATATATATATATATATATATATTCTAATCTCTCAAGCAGCAATATTCTCATAATCCACTCAGTATTCTCATCTCTGTTCTCTCAAGCTTTACTTACTATTTTTCTTAGAGTCCATGTTTTTTGCTCCATACATTTACTCTGGTCTTATCACTGTGTTATATATCTTGACTTTTACCTTGATTGGCATTTATTTTCACATACTACTCCAGCTACCTCTCTCCACTTCCCCCATGCAGCTTTTATCCTACTGTTAACTTCAGCCTCAAATCCTCCCTCTTGGCTTAAAGTAAATCCTAAGTACTTAAACTTTTCTGTTTGTTTTACAATCGAGCCTCTTCTTTCTTCTTGTATTACTATTCTGTCTCTGTCTTCTCTAATGCTCAGCAACATCTCTGTTTTATTCACTTTCACCTATAAAAATTACTGACCATAATTTCCTAATAAGGGAGAACAGGCTACGTCTGTACCCCTTTTCATGCTTCAGCCTTGTAGAGTAATAGTCCGAGTCATTGTCATTGTACGCTTAACCATCTAGTTTTCCTCCAAGCAGAGTCTATTCACCATCGTATCTACCTTTAACAGAGATCTGATTTCGTTGTTTCGGTATGAGCTGACAGCGTTGCCATTTCCTGTAATAATTTGAAAGTGACATTCACTCTAGTTACGAAGATGGTAGAGTGGTATAATGATTCGCTTGTTGAGGTGTACCTATGCGTGCGTGTTTGTTTGTTTTGTGGTTGTTCACACTTGTTTCACACGAACCCGTCTGCAGGCATTCAATTGAAGAATGATTTGAGTCAGGGGGACATTTGTTGACACTTGTAAATTGTATATGAAAATTATTTTGAAAAATTAACCATCACAAACACAAGTAGCTAACGAAACACACACACACACACACACACACAACACACACACACACACACTGTGATTAGCGATATTTTCATTCTGTATTTCCCATTACCTTCTGTTATTACTTCTTTCCAGTGAATGACAGAATATTCTTTGGAAGCTTGAATTTCCAGGCAATCTCCCCTGTGGTGGGCTTGTTCCATATGGATTGGGTCATCTTCTGAATAATAATAATAATAATAATAATAATAATAATAATAATAATAATAATAATAATAATAAGCACCTTTGAGACTAAACCAACGGTCCCATAGAAAGGCTATAAAGACTAAAATAGAACGGACGGTAAACAAGTTCACGACCGTTCGACGGATGAGCGTCCAAAAGGTACAATCGGACAGTCAAATGGAGGTCATTGCCCTCATTTCTCGCCCAGCCTTCGTCGTGGTAACAACCAAGGTCTACCAACTATATGGCAGCGATGGAAACTCCGCTGGGTGATAAGGATGTAGAGCTACAAAGACTAGCTGTTGCGGCAATTCGCTTCAAAATAGGAAAGCAAAAAGGCATAACAGAGTATGGTCTAATATTGCCTATTAAAGAGGAGATGTCTATTCTCATAAAATATAATAAATCAGGCTAAATTAGACCTGGTGGCTGGTTCAGTTATTTATGAAATAGACCTTGAAGCCTACTTTCACTAACAACACCTTTCATAAAAATGCAGGACACTGGTCTAGGCCTATACCAAATTGCCTTTTTGGACTGGCAACGGTCTACAAATAGCACCGCATGGTCTAACAATAATATGAATTAGACCTACATACATAGTTTCTTTTATATTCTAGTCCCAGCAGCTGAGATCCCTTCCCAGACGAAATCCGGCGGCGAACTGTCATAAAATCGTTGGTTACCTACCGTACACATGTGCGATCACCTGTCAGTCGGTCTAAAGAACTTTAGGTAATTCCATCAGTTTTGGTGAGTGGACTGACTCCGCCACGAACTGCCGTCCGCACGTACGTTTAACGTCAGTTTCGATGAACCAGTGTTGCCAAAGTGCGGAGAAATGACCAAAAGTGCGGAGAGGATTCGAGGGGGAGGCATTGAATGCAGAGCTGAGGTCTGCACTCCTCACGTATGCGGCGCTGTAGGTCCGCATAGTATATATGCTTTTAAAACTATTTTTCATTAATAAAAAATGATTGAAAATTGAAATATAATATTTTTGAAAATACTAATATTTTTGAAAAATTAACCATTTTCACTAGTCTTGAGTGTTCGTGAGCCAATATCAGATACCGATCATATACGATTTACAATTAAGAACCGATTTTGTCAACAACAGATGACGTAACCCAGTGCATTCATTCTTTAGGTCAGCAATCTTCAATTTGCCTTTGTAATTAAAATATATATATATATATATATATATATATATATATATATATATATATATATATATCTATATGTAGGTTAGTAAAATTTGGTTAATTTGTGAAATCTTAGGGTGAAGACTGACTTAAATTAATGTAAACTTAGTCATGTGTAACGAGTTTTTATTTATTTTTTTGAGAAAACAACTGCAAATATGTATTAGGCAATTTCATTAGTTAAAGTGATTCAACTGATTTATAACCGAATAAGTTTCGATATCAGTATGCTAGAAAGTGGTGTATTATAATCGTGGATTTTTTCTTTATATAATTGTAGCTTATTGATAAAAAAGGGACCAATTATGATGTGCTCTTTCCAATTTTTGAAACTCATAGCCCTGAATAGGGCATTCGTTTGGCTTAGGATTGGCACATGTATACCATAAATCATGCATAATGTGCTGTCCATTCTCTTGGGGAAATATCTCATTTCAAAATATCCGGATCAGTTTACAATGTTTATGGCATTGATTTTAAGCCTAGACCTATGTTATATATTAGGTTTTTTATTATCATTAATACTCAGCCAACGTTTGATTTAACATACAGCATATTACCTAAAGTGACAAATGTGGCTTAAAAAGAAACGAAAGAATAAAAAACTACTTATGAATATCGAAGGATTTATGGAGCTTGTCAACTTACTCTGTGGGGAACGCAAAGAAATGAATGCAAAACTAACCGTTCTAGTAAAGAAATACATTTTAGTGCAGTTTTTGTAACTTCCCACTTTTTGCTGAAAAAACTTTATGAATAAATAAAATTTACTTGCCCTTGTCACTTTGTAGCCATTTACGCATCAAATAATATACAACAATCATAAATATAAAACAGTAATCACACACGCACACACACACACATATATATATATATATATATATATATATATAATATATATATATATATATATATATCGAATGTAATAAACCAGCTTCAAGACTGAACATTGTCCGCATATCTCGTTCGATTCTAAATATTACTATCATCAAAGTTACGCAATGTTTCAAAATATATGAAGCACCTGAATTTCGGAGAGGGGAAAATCTAACTCTAAAAAGGTTTAATTAGTAAACCCAACTCATATACTGGAAAAGATACGGTTAATATAATATAACCACGATGACTATTTCGTCTAGTTAGTGTAGCAACATAACATTGCTTGGCAATTAACACTACACCTCCCGGTGCGGAGCTAGTTTCTCGATGACGTGCGGACTTCGCGGCAACCCTGCGATGGAACTGACAGGTACACCTGTGGGTGAATTCCCGCCTATGAGATTGATACAAATTTGAAAGACTCCAGTCAAGTAGGTAGACCCAAGAGGATCCAAAAGATCTCATCTAATAAAAGTTAAAAGACTTTTAAACTGATTTCACTGTAGGAATGAGTGAGGACAATACAAGTCTTGCTCCTAAGATATCCTTCAAAAAAATCTATTTTGACATACTAGACTGATTTCCCTCTGAGATGGATAATAGATTCAGTCATGCCACTGATAGCACCGATGAATGAATTTGACTATAATTGTAATGAATTTTTAAATTAAATAAACAAACTGTCCACCATAGTACAGTTCTATAAGGATATACACAGAGAAGAAATCCTTCTAAATGCCCATGAAAAATTGGTGTTAAAATGACTTGCATCTCATTGCCTCAGAGAAGGAACTTCTTAGCAATCTTAACTAGACATATTGGCTAATAATTTTGCTAAATTAAGACCAAGGAGGTATCCACTAATGCAGTACATAATATTTGAAATGCATGAAGCATATGTTTATTTTGGAATTTCCTTAGATGATCCTTGTTAAAATCGTATACCATTTTATCCCTACACATTATCCCAAGCTTAAGATCCTCCAGTTCGCATCAATTTTCTTGTTTTCCTGAATGACTCTTGTGTAGGTAGTGAGCTATGTTTAATGCAACATGTCAAACTGCAGATATAGGACCAATACTATAGTTCATAACTTGATTTGTTTAGAAATCTCCTATACCTTTTCATCTTCATTTATTATCTCAAAATTTAATATATAACATTTTTTAAGGAATAAAATTCTTCAAATTTCCTTTACATGTGGCTTCAGATTGTTCCTATTTTGTTGATATTCTCAACATTTCGGTCGGGGTCTTACAGTGACCCCCCCCTCCCCGATCCCCAGCTGGTTAGGATCGCTTCGTTCGCCATCCCCCCTCCCTCTTTTTCAGGAGGGGGTCCTCAAATAAACCTTTGCGGTCCCCCAAGGAAAAATGAAATAATAATCATAGCTGTAAAAGAGGATCAACAAATATATAGGTAAGTATTATATATATATATATATATATATATATATATATATATATATATATATATATATATATATATATGTGTGTGTGTGTGTGTGTGTGTTTATTTTTTTCTGTAAAGCAATTACTGAGATTCAATTGGAAATAATGTATTTATTTATGGTTATTTTTTTTTATAATTCATGAGTGTTTTCTAAGGAATTATAGTATATTTCGACATTTCTTAAAGCGTTATGGCATTATATATAATGTTTACCTAAATTTTCTGTCGTAAACAAGTGTTGTTCATTCATACTCGTTAATATAGTTGTACATTTGATTAATAAAGCATTGCTAATTTATTGTTATATGATATATAATATATATATATATATATATATATATATATATATATATCGAGCTACAATGTCCTTTAATATCTAATTCGCTCTACCTCGAATTAATATATTTTCATATTATGCTTAACCGAAGGGGAATTTTTTCTCGATAATAGATTTGCCTGGACCAGGGCGCGAACCTATGGATCCTTTCAAACCAGGAACGTCAGTGAAGCTTTTCCTACTACACCTCTCGCGGTGGTGTAGTAGGAAAAGCTTCACTGGCGTTCTGGGTTTGAAAGGATCCATAGGTTCGCGCCCTGGTCAGGCAAATCTATTATCGAGAAAAAAAATTCCCCTTCGGTTAAGCATATATGAAAATGTATTAATTCCGAGGTAGAGCGAATTAGATATTTAAGGCATTGTAGCTCGATATATGTATATGAATCACGGAAATGTGATATGACTTATATATATATATATATATATATATATTATATATATATATGTATATACCTAAGTACATTTTCCTAACTTAGTACTGTGCTTTTAATGTCCAGATAGTACTGGTAATTAAATTTCTTGTGTTAAGTCTGAATTGAAACAGATTTATTCAATCAATGTGGTGTGCAAAAGGTGTTTAATCCGTAAAGCGATATATATATATATATATATATATATATATATATATATATATATATAGAAATATCGTTTTACGGATTAACACCTTTTGCACACCACATTGATTGATTAAATCTGTTTCAATTCAGACTTAACACGAAGAAATTTAATTGCCAGTACTATCTGGACATCAAAAGGCACAGTACTAAGTTAGGAAAATGTGTCCTTAAGGAATATACATGAAATCATATAATTTTTAGTATGATCGTGTGCAAAAATTTCTATTTCAATTAGGCAAGAGTAGTCATATCTTATACTGTAAAAGAAAACATAATGTTTATAGCAGGCGCAGACCGCAGACTGCGGAATTCGGCTCTAACCGAGGTACTACGTAGATGGTGGTAATTTGGTGGTAACACTAATTTACCGTCAATCACTCATCACTGTCAGTCAGTCACCAAGAACTAAGTAGGTGGCACGCACGACGTGACGAGTGTTCACGAAGTGGAAAATTTACGAGGTATTAATGAATTTTTGCATGTTGGAAAGTGATGTGCGCCAAGAAGTAGATGCTTACTCCTTGAATATATAATAAAGTGGTAAGTTGTCCCAACATCCTAAGGGTGGACTCTAAAATAACATATTAAAAGCATTCAATTTGGTGGACACTACAACCATAATGGCCGAACCTAGACCAGGACTAATGTATCTTGATGCCGGGTGTTTGAAATGAAGATTTTCAGATGCCCCTAATTATAGTACCCTTGACTTAACCATGCTACCCATCAATCAAGTGTAGAACACTAATAATTACCACGATCCCATGTATTGCGGAAGCCGTAGGCTAGTATACCTACTTGGCAAACTCAAGTAGCCTAAACGCTGTCACACTAGCGAAATTTCCGTCGACTTTTTCTGTTTGTCGTCGACTTTCCAAAGAAAACGTCATTCCGAACTCTGGTTGTCACACACGTTCTTCTTCATACTGTGGTTGTCGTCGTCAAAAACGTAAACAAACCATCTGAGCTGTGACTTCCGAAATGATAAAAACAACTATTCCCCGAAATGATAAAAACAACTATGCTTTATAACACAAAGCAAACTAGTGGGTCGTGCTGCATGTGTTAATGATGCTGCATAGAATTTAAAAAAAAGTCTTTGGGTCGGTCCTGGTTAAAAAGACGTGTGATTTATTTTAAAAAATAAGCTAGGGCTAGCCTAGATAGGCTATTCGTAACCTTGTTTACACAACTACAGTCAGACTGTATTATAAATTAAGCTAGAGAAACTGCAAAATTTTAAAGATTTTTGTTTATATTATTTGCTATTGCAAAAGGAACCAGAAAAAGCACAATGAAAGCAGACTTAGGCTACATAACAATCTGATATTCACGATATAGCATGCTTATCTGTATAAAGATCAGCAAGTTCAGGAAAGTTTTCCTTGAGTCGCATGGTGATCTCTTGGTAGTTTTTTCATTTAAGACCCTTTTTCATAAAACTATCATGCTTATGGTCCCATAAGCATCGTCTCTTCCCCCATATCTTCGACCAAAAAATAGCAACCACATACCAAAATGTTTGTTGAGAACCAGAAGGGTAAGAAGGCAGTCATAGAGCTGGGGGTAAATCTTAATAAAAGCTCTGTTTCTTGTCTGCAGAGAAAAATATGAATTTCCAATGCCTATGTAGTTGATTATACTAAAATTTAGCATTTATGTTGGCATTAATTACACCCCTTTTCCCATCTCTCAATCCTGGGGGACCACTGTGGGGAAACTGGTTTTTTTTTTTTAGGGGGGGGGGCGGGGGGGGGGCCGGGGGAATGGCCTGAAATTTCGTAATTTTTGGTGTAGACACATGAGGGTACATATTTGTGATTGATCCTTTACTCTGCATACAAAACATTGACTACATATAAAAGGAGTGGCTAACTGAGGCTAGCGGGTGGCGGAACGGGGCTATATACCTAATCCGCTTTTTTAATGATTCTTGGCAAGTACGTATGGGAGCGAGTGAATATCCGCGAACCGCCGATTTTCTTGTTAGTGTGTGCTGTTAGTAAGAACGTGGCAGAAACGGCACTTCGCGCCTTATCCGCATATTTAAAATATTTCTTGGCAAGCTCATTTGTTCTGGCAAGAGGTATTGTTTCGCTGCGCGCTCTAGCCTCAGGGCTCAATTAACAGCATATTTCACACGATAATCAAAAACGTACAAGAAAAAATAACTTGTCTCAGAGTGAAGGATACAATGCAGCAGCAGCTTTGACAAAGTGACCATTCTTTCAATATCCCCATGACAGTAATGAGTAAAATCTGTGTAGTTTACATAGCAGTTTTCATGTTAATGGAAAACTTTCCTCTGCCAAAAAAACAGAATTCGGTAACACTGAATACTTTGTCATTGGTTAAAATGATTGTACTCGCTTCTCTGTCATAGAAAACTGGAACTTGCTTAATTACGATTGGATATTGTCTAATGTAGTCACTTTTTTAAAGTGGCATTTTTTTCGTGATGTATGGGAAGGTGTGGTTTCCCCATGACAATTTGAGACTGCGCAGCACACAAACGAACGAACAGGAGCTCGGTAAAATTGGTGATATGGCAGAGACAACAAGATAAAGGACTTTGTTTTTTTCTGTAGGTACAAATTTTCAAGTTCTGTTTTTTTAGACCGACAGGACTTACCGCCACTAATTTCCTTCTCCTTAGAACATACTTAGTATCTTTCAATGTATAAACACATTCTTACTCAAAATCGGACGGAGACTTATTCAGATCACCGAGCTTGGGGGTGGGGGAGCCTTTCCAGGCTTTTACATTGCCTATTTTGTGTGTATGCGTGTTCTGAAGGATTTTGGTGTGTGACTACTGATGATGGATTTTCCTACTTCAACAAGTTCATTCATCTGTCTTCCTTATTGGTGGAATTATCAAGCACAGTTTGGTGGCCATTCAATACTGGATTTTTTCCATAGGTATGCAGGGTGCATAATTTCATATCCCAATCAACACCCTGTCTAGCAAGTACCTCAGGTTTGTCTTTGAAAGGAAAGTTATCAAAGTACTAATGTGTGTCAGTGTCATAACTGTAGTAAACCTTGTAAGAAATGTTTGGTGGGTTTTGTCATTGACCAGTCATTATTGCACAGTTAGATACTCTGCAAGGATGACTTACAGTATTAGTTCCCCATCATCGAAGTTAGGGTGTTCGTTTTCTTGTTGGTGCATCAATTGATGTGCCATACCTTGTTTATTGCTGAAGGATTTCTGTCAAACTGTAACAGGAATACTACTGGAAGTTGGTTTTGGATTGGTGAAGGACATGGATTAGGTTTATTATTACTTTTCAGCTTCTTATTGGTTTTGAGGCAGAAATTAAACTTTTTAAAAGTACCCTGTTGTATATAGTTCTCCAGCATATGTTGAATTATGCTGTATGGGAAGCTGAATATTTGATACTATTCTGCTGCATATTCTACCCTTCCTTGTTTTGAAGTGGGTCGAGCCTCATTTACCCTACGCTTCTCTCACAAGACTTTATAGAAAATTTCATTAGTGTCTGGTGGTTTTTAAATGGCCTAGGCATTAGTCATCACTATAATGTGTACATTTTTGTTTGGGCTGAGAGCAGCGCTTGTTTTGTGTTTTTTAATTAAATAGTTCCATTGATAAAGTAAGCTTTTACAGCTAGGTTAGGTTATGTATGTCCAAGGTTAAAAGGTAAGTTCTGTACTTGCATAGTATTTTCCGTTTTAACTGCTTTTCCTTTACTCACGTTCACTCATACTTGCATTAGCATAATTCCAAACATGATTTATATTTAACTATTCAGAATCATAAAATTGCTAATAAGACTGCAAACTCTGCAGATTGCTCAGTATTGGCTATAGATATTAACCAACAAAATCCTAGTTAAAATATATATAGTAAAATAACCCATGATAAGTTTGGCATGTAAAAAATTTTGTACTCACTGCAGTAAGTTGAATAAGAAGCTTTCGGCTACCATTGAGTGGTGAAACATCAAGCTGGGGAGGCTCTGACTTGCAGTGTGGTCTCTCTGCCAAAGACGCTTCTAAGTAGTAGTCTCTTAGCTTTGTCCTTCCTCAGGATGTGCATTAATTTCACTTTCAGCATCAGTATATTCATTATGAGATGCTGGGTCATCAATTTCATCATCCAACCAGCTGTAACTATAAGTGTACCAGTATAATGTACAGGATGATGTACAGGTGCTGGGGAGATTCAGGAATGTAGTTGTCTCTTGACATTCTAAGAAACTACTGATGTTCGAACCATCAGCATCTAAGGTTGATAAAAATTCCTTGTTAGAATCATCATCATCTTCATCCAACCCTGCTAACCTGAACATGACAAGCATCGAAGGGAGATGGACAGTGCTAGGGAGATCCAGGATTAGCAGCAATATCTTTTCTTGTATGGTCCATTCAAGCCATGTGAATGATTTCCCCAAAACTCATTCAAACACCTTGTTGCAAAGTAAGAGGACCTCATATGAAGTCTGACTGACTCAACCACAAAGTTATTGAACCCCTTTTGAGATCCATTGGGACTGTGTCCTGTTAGCCTAAAATCTCCATATATGATAAAAATCTGAGATCATAAACTAGTTGTTATACTTGTACCCCTTACAGTCCTGTGTATCTTAACAGAGGTCCTACATTAACTTTGTGGTTTAGTCAGGCAGACTTTATATAAGGTCCTCCTTATTGAGATGGACAGGTGAATGGATGTATTGTTATTGCTGCTCCATTACCTTATTTTCTGACTTTTATACTGGCATTAACATATGCTTACACTTATAATTTGTTTATTCAACTATACTACTGTATAACCTTCTATGTACCATTTTTTACCCTTGTGTACACATTGGGTTTCTTTTATGTTAGAGCCTGTTTTGCTATTGGTTGGATCAACCTTGATGTTTATTTTTCTTTAGTTAATTTTAATTCAGATAAGCTAAAAATGGTTCCTTCATTTTTGTAGCCACTTTTATTAGGTTTTATGGTTCCATTAAGGAGGCAGATGATGGTGTTTCATTGTTGTTTGTTATAAGTTGATTGGTAAAATTATTAATTTTATAATAGATTACAGTAACCATTTCCTTGACCAGATAGACAGTGATTAGAATTTCATTTTGTTTAGTGATAATTGTAATGAGGGAACCAGGTTTATGAGCCATTTACAGTGACCATCTTCTTGACCAGTAATTGTAAATTCATTTTAATACCTATGTGTACATTCATGATGTAATGATGAATGCCTTCCATGCTTCATTTATGTGAAATTTTCCATGCTGGCTTAGTAAATATGTAAATACAATTAGATCATAGTAAAATACAGGTAGACAAGGTTGTGTACCAGATGGCATGGATGTGTTTCTTAGTGATGTCACCAAAAAAGGATTTTGACGAAGGAAAAATCTAATTTCTGGGTGATGGCTCGTGTCGCCCTATGAAAGGATCCTTAATATCATTCTTTCTAGGTAAAATTAATCTAAAAATTACCAGAGAAAAACAAAATTAAGAAAAAGAAAATGTCAGTAAAAACTGACTCGCTCACTCTTAAAAAGAACAAGTGTCGGTATGGTAATAGGGGCGAGTGTGGAACACTACCACGAGACAATAAACAATTAGAACTTCCAATCAGAATCCCCCCAAGAGAGAGCTGATACCAACGGGCGATGCAGTCGCTACTACTACTACTAGAGGACGCCACGGACAGCAGCGCCCCTAGCGGGCATCCTTAATAAAAAAACATCTTGTCCTGCAAGGGGGGGAAAACAATAAAAAGGGGGGGTTTCATAGGGCGACACAAGCCAATCACCCAGAAATAGAGAAAATTTTTCCTCGTCAAAATCCCAATTTTCTGGGCTCAGCTCGTGTCGGCGGCCTATGAAAGAGTACCAGAGAAACAGACAAGATGGGAAAAAAGGAACAATGAAAAAACAGTGTAAAATGATGGATATAATGTAAGTAAATCAATTACAGCATACAAACTAAGCACTTAAACTAACTTATACTAAACAGTAAAATAACAGAATGTTAGTAATCTTAAAGTACTTAAATGGTAATTACAGTAAATTACAGTGATGCATGTAATATAAACTAAAAGGGATTTACTTGAAATTATTTACAAAATATACAAACACACTGTGTCCTACCCTAGCATAAAAATAAGGGTAGGTACACTGAAGTACATTATTAGTACAATTGTGGTAAATATACAAACACATTGTGTCCTACCCTAGCATAAAAATAAGGGTAGGTACACTGAAGTACACTATCAGTACAAGTGTGGATGTCCCTAGCAAAAAAAATAAGGGACAATCCAACTATATGATTCCACGGCTAAGGCTAGGATATCCGAGTAGCATGGGCGATAGGGTGAGGCATGTTGGAAGCTGTAGGTAGAAAGGAGACCCTGGATCTATACTACGACTACTATACAGTATCAGGGGAAACAATGTTTCCGCTGCTACTGCTGAAAACTTTAAAGATTCCAAACGGACTTTAGATAGTGGCGTTTAAAGACTGTCGGGGATTTCCATCAGTATACTTTTTAAGATCCTCAAAGTTCATATGTTGAAAATAATTAATTGAGGTGGTACTCCCCTGATATCATGTGCTTTTGGAAATGACTCAGGATTGGCTTGTTTAATGAAGTAAAGGATTTGTTGCCTAATTACCTTTTACGACAAAGTACCACCTTTTTCTCTCATGAAGAGAGCACCTGAGGATCTGAAGAAGTACGAGATAGAAAGGCTCTAAGAGTTGATACTGGGCAGAGAGAAGGATCCTGGGGAAGTGGGATAACTTTCCAAGGGGCCCACCTTGCCAGAGGATCCTCATTTTTGGCTAAAAAGCTACGATCCGGAGCAAGTAGAACTTCTCCTGATGGGAGGAATTCCACATGACCTGCATCCCTGGATAGAGCCGACAGTCTGAAATTCTAGCTCCTGAGGCTAAGCTTAATAAGAATAATGTCTTCCTACAGAGCATTATGTGTACAAGATGAGTTGTCAGTATCGAAGCTAGTTTGAGGACATCATTTAAGAACCATGAAACTGTAGTAGGCCTTTGGGAAGGTCTAAGTCTAGCACAGGCTTTAGGGATAGACGTAAAATAAGATTCAGTCAGATCTATCTGAAAACCATACTTGAAAGATTTTCTTCAAAGCCGATTTATGAGTGGTAATAGTGCTAGCTGCTAAACCTTTTTCAAACAAGGATCTGAAAAAGGATATAGCCAGATTAACTGTCATGGTTGTAGTGTTCGATTCTCAAGAAAGATGCTAATTTTTTAACAGCTGAGTCATATTGTCTAATGGTTGACTCTCTCTTATGATTCTAGGAAGAGAATAGTTCTGTGGATCAATATTAGCATCTTTATTAGCCGCAAACTTCATGAAGTCCATAAAGTTAGGGTCTGGAGAATTCCTGAGGAAGCGAACACAGTCCTCATTTGTACTGATTGTGATAGCTTGGGATTGGGGATCCGTTGAGGTCGGAGACCCAATTCCAGAAGAAGAGGATACCAGTTGCTCTTGGGCCAGTCCGGTGCAATCAGAGCTACTATCCCTTTGAAAGACCTTAGTTTGCTTAGGACTTTCAAGAGAAGATTCACTGGAGGAAAAACATAAATTCTCTCCACTGATTCCAGTCCAACGACAGGGCGTCCGTGGCATAAGCCAGAGGATCCAGGTTGGGGGCCACATAGCAAGGGAGCTTGTGGTTCGCTTGTGAGGCGAAGAGATCCACTTGGAGACCTGGGACTCTCAGGCTACCCACTGGAATGACCCGTCGTCTAGAGACCATTCTGATTCCAGAGGAACTGACCGGGACAGGGCGTCTGCTATCACATTCCTTACTCCTGCCCAGTGTGAGTGGCAGATAGATGCCATTTGTGTTTGTTTGCTAAGGCAAAGATGGCTATCATGACATGATTGACATGCTTGGACTTGGACCCTCCTCTGTTGATGCAATGAACTACCACTGCACTGTCCAAAACTAGCCTTAGATGAGACTTCTTCGGGGTTGGGAAGCAGTCTCTTCAAGGTAAGAAATACTGCCATTGCTTCCAACACGTTTATGTGGAGCTGGCGAAAATTGAACTGACCAAGTCCCCTGAACCTGTTTGGAACTGAGAGTATCCCCCCCACCCGGACAGGGAGGCGTCCGTGTGAATGGTTAACACTGGAAGGGGATATGGAAGGGGTACTTTCTTGGCTAAGTTCTTTACTTTTGACCAAGGACGGAGTTGATTGCGGAGGATCTGTGGGATCACTGGACAACTTGTCTCGATATTTGGAGTTTGCTCTTGATTGCCAAATTCGATTTAAATCTTTCAGCCTTGCCTTCAGGAGGATATCTGTTACCGAAGCAAACTGGAGGGACCCTAGGATTCTTTCCTGGTTTCTCCTTGACGTTTGTTTGCATTTGAGAAATTGCCTGACAGATTTTGCTATTTCCTTCCGTTTGGCCACTGGAATTGACAGATTGTGGGAAGACAAATCCCATTGGATTCTAGCCACTGAAAACGAGACTCTGGGGTGAGTCTGGATTTCGTTTTGTTTATCTGGAACCCCAGATGTTCCAGAAAGTAAAAACTACCTTTTTGGTGGCTTTGAGACATTCCTCGACTGTTGGTGCCCAAATCAACCAATCGTCGAGGTATGCTGCTACCATGATTCCCTGAGCTCTCAATTGATGTACAAACACTTCTGCTACTTTGTGAATACCCTGGGGGCTACATTCAGACCGAAGGGCATCACTTTGAATGAGAATGTTTGATTTCCTAGCCTGAATCCTAGGAATGGGCGGAAGTGCCTGGCTATAGGGATATGATAGTATGCGTCTGTAAGATCGATGGAGCATGTGACGGCTCCACGCGGAAAAGTAAGGTCCTTACTTGCGAGAGGGTAAGCATCTTGAACTTGTCGCAACGAATGAAAGAGTTAGCTTTGACAAGTCTAAGATTACCCTTCTTTTGTTGAGCCTTTCTTTGGCACGCTGAATAAGCGACCTTGAAATTTTAGATGCTTGACTCTCGCAATAGCTCCTTTCTGAAGGAGTTCTTCTGCGTAATCTGTCAATTCCTCTGATGGTATCTGGTGGAATGATTTGATTGGAGGAGGCTCTTTGATCCAACTCCAACCCAATCCTTTGGACACTATGCTCTGTGCCCAATTGCTGAACCCCCACCTGTGGCGGAAGAGGAACAGCCTCCCTCCTACCTGGGGAGCCTCATTGTTGATGGGCGGGTTGACCACAACGCCCCCCTCTGAACTGCCTGCTCCTTGTTGCCCTTCCTGCGCCACGCTGACGAAAGTAACTCTCGCCCTACCTCTTGGTTGTTTGTAACCTTGAGCCTCATATGAAGGGTTGAAGGCTGGCGAGATTGCGTAGGAGGTGGACGGCTGAGATTGAGGGGACAACAGGAGGATAGGCTGGTTTCTGCTTCGAACTAGCAGGTTGTCCTTGTTGGGTAACTGGGACAGCTTGCACAAATTGCTGCTGTTGCTGGTGTTTCTGATACGGCTGGAACCTCTTACCAGCCTTCTTTTGCTTCTTACCAGCAG
>NC_087212.1:67824908-67848774 GCF_015104395.2 Macrobrachium nipponense | reverse complement strand
TAGTGGGATGTTTGACACTTTGCTGATGAGCCTGCTGTAAGATATATGGGACGATTATTGTAATGGCACCTCTTACAACTTTTGTAAAACCCACTCTCATAAATATTTATACATATATGTATATGGGTGTGACACTCATCTTTATGTATGTATGTATGTATGTATATATCTATATAAATATATATATATATATATATATATATATATATATTATATATATATATATATATATATGAATATATATATAATAGATACATTATACTTGTGCATAACTTATTTTTCTGTAAATAAGGAAATGGTCACTCTATTCCTTTGTTAAAAAAATATTAAATTTCATACCATCACATTTTCATTTGAACTCTCCTTCAACATACGTACATGCATACATTATGTATTTATGATGTATGTATGTGTGTGTATGTGTATTTATGTGTATATATACATGCATACACAAACACGCACATTATATTTAATATATATATATATATATATATATATATATATATATATATATAAATGTATATATGTATATATATTATATATAATATATATATATATACATACAATATTTATATACATATATCACTGACATCCTCTGTAGTAACTGTATTATTATTATTATTATTATTATTATTATTATTATTATTTTATTATTATTATTATTATTATTGAACGTCGGGCTTTTTTTTTTTCATCACAAATCCTGTTATTGGATTTTGCAAAGCAATTAACTGTTACTATGAGATTCAGGGCCTCTGTAACACGGTTTTTTCGCAATAACTTTTTATCTATGTATTTCATAAATATAACGCTTATTCAGAATACATATTATATCAACACATAAATTTTGAGTGTATTCTGCACTACATAGGTTGAATAAATTGGTACTTCTAATGTAAAAAGTGACCTTTTTTGAGACGGGCCAACTTTACTCAGAGAAAAGGTTTCGAACGCACTCGTTACGTAACTTATGACATCATTTCTTCCCATCTTTCTCGATGGATGATTGGCTATACGTAACGAAGGCTAAACCTCTGGCAACAATGACATACAAATTTTAAACTACAAGCAAAGCAGTACACCTTTATGAACTCTGGAACCTCCCCACGATAATTGTCATAATGAACAAACCAACAAATATGTTAATAAATACAAAAACACTTCGATTATTAGTCTAACTCCCAAAATAAGTTTCCAAACAATTACAGTCTACTTTATAGGTCACAATCAGATTGACAAGATGTAGGGAATAGTTGGTAATTACCAAAAACATAGTAGACAAGCTTGATCTGATAACTGCTATATCCAATGTCAAGCAATTTTTATTTATTGGCTATCTACCTATTTACTGAAAAAAAATAGCCGGTACCGTATATTGGCTTTAAACCTTCACCAATAATTATCGTCAGAATGGTGACTTAATGAGGCTCCACCCACTTTCGCCTCGTTATAATTCAGGATAACACTGAAGGCTACCATGGGCATTGTTGGATTAGAAAATTTAACTTCTGGCTATAAAAACTAATTTCTCGAGTAGTTGTAAGAAGTGCTAAATGATCCTCAAGGATCCCAGCAGTTGGTCTAAACGTGTTTAATTCATTTATATTACTGCTATACTGTTGCGGCACTACTGCTACAGTAGTATTACTACGCTAGCACTGATACCCCACCCACATCTATGTATCGTTCCGCCATTCATAAACTCTTTGGGTTTCAGAGCCGATGGCATTTCTGTCTGGTGGATGGGCGGGGCAACATTTAGTCAAAAGGTGTTTGTTTACCTTGCTTACGTAATGAATCTTTTTCGACTCTTGGCTCGTAATCATTGGCCATGGCGTCGGCTAGTTCATTTTTACTCTATAAAAATCAAAACTATCGGGTTTAGGTTATTGATAATGCTGACAAAATTTGTGTGTGGTTGTAAAATATGCATATGTCAACTTTCAGCTACATCTGATGCTTTGACAAGGAGCAAAGTCCAAAAAACCGTGTTACAGAGACCCTGAATTTCATAGTAGGTCAGAATAAAAAGTTAATATTGTCATTTATCATAGAAGAAGATATAGGTTTAGAGTGACGAAATGGTCATTAATCTTTAGCCATTAATTGACTCCTTTTACGTTGGCCTTCTTGAAATCTTTACGTGAACGCCAAGGCTGTTTGAACTTAGCTTTGAAGCACTTGAAGATGTAAATCAGGAGAATGACGCTGAAAGCACTTAGCTGTAATCCGGTAATGGAGAGTCGCGCAAAGTCGTCAAAGTAAGACTATAATGGTTCAGGAAAGCATATGGAATAGGGTACAATTTTTTCTAACCTAAAGTTAGATTATCATACGTATGTTATTGGTTTCTCCATTTTTCATATCTATCCTCATACCTACGTCAGTTATCCTCAGCTGATGCACTTTTAGTATCCTGCTCCCAACTTGTTTATTTCGAGATTCATAATATAGTTATGGCTGAACGTCAATTCATGAATTATCTTTATATTGAACTTTCTCATCTTCGTTTGTCATATTTCTTAACATGAGTGTCTGTTCTACATTTTTGTGCAAGTTTTACCTTTATCCTACCAGTTTCCATTTCAATTTGATTAAAGCGGTGTGTTTTATATCTTGTTGAACACTGTGGAAGTCACTTTTTCCTCGTGAGACTTTCCTTTTTTGCATTGCCGGATTTCATTTCTGGGAAGGTACAAATATTTTGAGCCATAGTTTCAGGATTATTTTTTCTTTCTTTATTCTAATACCCAAGGGATGACGCTGGCGTCCCCTGTTTGGCCTCAGGCATTACCTCTTGGTTCAGTTTTG
Organism: Macrobrachium nipponense; assembly: GCF_015104395.2. Lineage (NCBI taxonomy): Eukaryota > Metazoa > Arthropoda > Malacostraca > Decapoda > Palaemonidae > Macrobrachium > Macrobrachium nipponense. The sequence continues at coordinate 67,845,963 of NC_087212.1, read as the reverse complement.
TCAATTCGTTTTTCCCTTCTTTTTTATTTTATATTTTCAGGATCTGTTCAAACATGGTTCATTTTGGTCATGTTTCTTACGCTGCATAATACATACTTCTGCTTTCGTATAGTGATTTGATTCTATTAAATCTGCTGCCGTTCTCTTCAATAAATTCTAACACTACTAATAATCTGCATTGTGTTACTTTGAAACGCACGTTGGAAATTTACCTAATATATATCACGAACAAGTTCAAAAGAAGTTAGTGATGAACGAACCTTTTGGAAATGCAAGATAATTGTATGAAGGAATAGTTTGGACTGTCCATAACGTGTAATCAACATTTTCGTGATGTGTATAATTGGCCGATGTGTGTTTTAGACCGGCAGCCCGGACCATTGAGATATAACGAACGAGATACCGACTGTAAGCCCTACCGGTATTTAGGAGTAGACTTGTAAACTGTGAAACTGACCGTCTGCCGAAAATATATGGGTGGCTTACTTAACAAGCACCACTAATTGCTCGTTAGATTTTGGGTCTAGATCCAATATATGAGATACCAGATGAAACTTAATATATAATATATCTGCAGACTCTACTGATTATAGAATGACCAGTGACAGACATTTTGGAGGGTGGGTTCCCCCTGACAGACGCACTGAAAAGGGGGGTTTAATTGGATCTAGATCCAACTTAGGAGATACTGAGTAAAATTTACACTACAATAGCACTGCACATCCTAGAATGCTGTGATGGTAATGCCAGACATTTTAGTAGGTGGTTACCCCCTGACAGACATCCCACAACGAGTGGGGAGGGGGAGGGGGAGACAGGATTTGCATCTAACATGGAGATACCAAGTAAAAGCTGTACTACAATAGTTCTGCACATCCTAGAGTACTGTAGTGGTAATACCAGACATTTTAGTGGGTAGTTACCCCCTGAGAGACACCCCACAACGAGTGGGGGGAAGGGGGAAGGGGAGGGGGAGACAGGATCTCCATCCAACATCGGAGACATAAGTAAAAATTTGTACTACAATAGCACTTGCACATCCTAGAATGCTGTGATGGTAATACCAGACATATTAGGTGGTGGTTACCCCCTGGCAGACACCCCACAATGAGTGGGGAGGGGGAGACAGGAACTGCATCCAACATTGGAGATACTAAGTAAAATTTGTACTACAATAGCACTCATATCCTAGGAATGCTGTGATGGTAATGACAGACATTTTAGTGGGTGGTTTCCCTCTGACAGACACACCCTAACAGGTGGGCAGCGGGAAGGGCAAGCCCTGATAATGAATGTCTAGATTAGTATAGTGGGCTACTATTGACCCGTATTATACATTATCGTGATATATTTAATAAATATTTTTATCCTTTTTATATCCTTTGTATTTATCTAACACAGTGGTTTCCCAACCTTTGACACTTTGAGGAACCCCTGAGACAATTTTCCTCATCCCAAGGAACCCCACATACACACACACACACACACACACACACACATATATATATATATATATATATATATCCTATATATATATATATATATATATATATAGTATGTATGTTAAGCATTTGTATTAATTACCTTTAGTAAAACAGAGGCAAAAAATCTCGCACGATACGTTACGATAAAATAAATTATAGGACTTCGATTTCACACGCCATGTTTAACGAAAAATATATACTTATAATAACAAATAATTAAATAAAACATGAATTCTTACGGAACACCTGGCGATCGTTCACGGAACCCTAAGGTTCCACGGAACCCCGGTTGACGATGGCTGATCTAACACAAAAATTATTTATTTGTTTCATATAAATTACAGTCATCTGTAGGCCCATAATAATTCAGTCATATTATTATTTTGTCAAGCAAGCAACTGACTTCAATTATAGTAGGGGAGCCCGGGGCTAGTTGGCTACAGTGGTAAGTTGGCATACTCGACATGACTTTAAAGTTTACCAATAGGATGACTCTAATACATATACTGTGTAATTGCCACGTGGTTCCTCAATTACCAGCAAAATTCTATAGAGATAGAACGTAGGAGCTCGAATTTATGAGACAAATTTTGATTTTGATGGTAGTAAGTAAATATTTCAATCTTTCTGTTATTTGCTATAACATCTATACATTCATAAAGATTAGTTTTCAATGATAGCATAATTTTCCTTATGGTTTAAAGATACTATAGCATTAAAATTATTAATTCAAGGCTTCTTGGTGTGGACTGGTACTCGTTTTTGTACCAAATGGTAGGGATGGGCAAGTTGGCTCAGAATAAATGGGGCAAGTTGGCACACGTTATTTGATAACAATAGTAAGCCTATTTATTTATATAATTTACGTTTCGTTCTGGATTTTGGAAGGATAATGAGATTAGTGTCCTATCATTTTCCTCCACATTGTTCTCACAAGTTGCAGCCCCTGGATTTTAGTGTTTATAGACCTCTGAAGAAATGTGTTAACAGGGCATGTGATTCGTGGATGACTGGTAATCCAGGATCAAGTATCCCCATCTGTGACATTCCTGGTAAAGTTTCCTCGGCTTTACCTCTAGCTGTCACTTATTCTGATGATTTCAATTGGTTTAGGATTGATGGAATTTCAACTTTGAATTACAGACTATTTCAAGATCAGTCATCAGCGTGATACAGAGTTTAAGAACTGCTCTTGTTGATCAAGAAGAAAGCTCAGCTGAAGAGAGCCTGTGTTTGGTAAGCCAGGAGAAGTGTGGGTCCAGTGCAGGGCATGTAACATGTGGGAGCATGAAGACTATGACGAGGATTTACTTCACACCTGCCACAATTACAACTAGATGATGACCTGAAGTAATACTAATGACTTATATTTTGTATTTTGGAAATTCAGTGGGTATTTTTGCTATTTGATTTAAATGCAATGTAGTAATTTTCTTTTAATTATCAATGTGCCAACTTACCCCATAATGTGTGCAACTTTACCCGTGGGGCAAGTGGCACGAAAAGTTATTTTTTTCTAAAGCTTATTGTTATATTATGTTGAAAGCAAACAACAATTATTTTGCTCTATGATAAAGACGAAAGTTAATATTTTTCAATGGTGGTAAGAATTTTGCAAAACGTTTGTTTATATTCGCAATGACCAAAATTGTAAAAAGTGTGCCAACTAGCCCCGGTCTCCCCTATTCGCTTTAGCTTTGTTTACGATATGAAAATTAATCTTGCGATGGTTGGAAGACTGACACTATAAAGTAGCATATAAGTTCTTATCATTATTAGAGTTATTGCTGTAAAATGTCTATGTACATAACATTTGTTAAATAGAGTTACTCACCCATTAAATAGATAGTAATACATATGTAATATATACGCTATAGTCAGGGTGCAGATCATAATAATTGTGCTACAGCCTACTCGGTTTGTTTTATCGAAGCAGGACTACCTTCTTTTGGTTTCAACTGACTTTCATACTAATGAAATCATGGATACATTTTTGTATTATCAGTTTTATGAATGAATATTGTTGTTACTATAGTCGATTTTTTTTCGGCTGGTGTAAAATTCGTCAGACATAATACACCTGGTTGAGGAAGGACACAGAGGATCTCTTTTTTTTTAAACAATATCTCTACACACCAAGTTATTTCGAACATTTCCATTCTCTCAAGAAGATTATGAATAAATACAAGAGCAAACTAGACCAAAAAAAGAAAATAATCACCTTGCATTAATGTAAAGAAAACAAGAGAAATGAAAAATTAGTGCGATTGTCAATTTTTTCTATCGTTATTGTTTAATGAGTCAGTGTTTACCGAATTGTTAGGGTTTAGTGAGTATGCGTTTAGTGAATGTTTATGAGTAAGTGTTTGATGAATGTTTAAAGTTTAGTGACTGTTTAATGTGTCAGTATTCAGTGAATGTTTACTGAGTCTTTAGGGTTTAGTGAATGTTTTGTGAATGTTATTGAATGTTTATTGTGTAAGTTTTCAGTGAATGTTTTGTCTTAAGGGTTTTTAGTAAAGTTGTGAATGTTAAGTGAACGTTTAGTGAATGTCTTGTGAATGGTAGTGTTTAGTGAATATTTAGTGTGTAAGGATTCAGTGAGTGTTTAGGGTTTTAGTGAAAGTTTTGCGAATTTTAAGTGAGCGTTTAGTGAATGTCTTGTGAATGTTAGTGTTTAGCAAATGTTTAGTATGTAAGTGTTTATTAAGTTTTAATGAGTGGATGTTCATTCACTGTTTAGTATTTAATAAGTATTTAGGGTTTGGTAAGCTAGTATTTAATGAGTGCTTGGGGTTTAGTGAATGTTTAGTGTTTAATTAATGTTTAGGATTAAGTGAGTGTTTAGTGAATGTTAACCGAGTGTTTGGGGTATAATGAATATTTAGTAAATTTAGTATTTCAAGTGTTTAGTGAGCATTTAGTGTATAGTGAGTGCCTAGTGAGTGTTGGGTATTCATAGTGTTTTGTGTTATTGAGAGTGTGTGTGAGTGTATGTTAAGTGTGTGAGTGTGTGTGTGTGTATAGTGAATGTATGCAAGTGTGAGTGCTTACTGAGTAAGTGCATTGTGAGTGTTGGTGGTTAGTGATTGTACATTACTGTTTAGTTAGTGCTTCGCTACCATATGCAAAGAAAGTCCTATATTTACACAGGAACCATTTATGATTGACACTGCTTAGATCCAAGAGCAGATGCTTAGGCCTGACCACAATGGTTGGAGTGCTTAGGTGTGTTTTCGTGAGGTAATTTTTTCTCTGTGAAATTGGGTCGAATAATAAAATAATAATAATAATAATAATAATAATAATTAATAATAAAATAATAATAATAATAATAATAATAATAATAACAATAATAAAGATTAAAAAAAGTAATAGTAATAAAATATAGTACTAAGAGCTGGACCGAGACCTTTCAAATATGGCCTTCCGAGATCACTCTCGGCAGGGAGATCGCTACTCCAGTGATTGACGCCCTATGCCTTGCACACAGCTGACATATTTGCACATTCGGCTGTCAAATTTTTATGACTGTTGGAGACGCATTATAAATCATATTAACAATGGTAAATGCATTGAACAGACGTGAGGATATAATATGATGTTAGTGCCTGTCTACTGGATATAATGAACAAATAAAGAAAAAATATTACTAGGGAGAAAATTAGCCGAATAATGGTCGTCAAAGCCAGCATCGATAGAATGTATTGAAACACATTACATAGGCTGCCTGTGGTGCGTGCCGGCGGGAAGTTAAGAGACAAACGCACTCGGCTGGCTTTAAACATCAAACTGTGTATCATTTTTATTTAAGTTTAGATTTTCTTCCCTGAATATATATGGTACCTGATACTTGGTGATAGTGTACAGATCAATTTGAGTGAGGCAGCCGAAAATAAGTGGACTATTAGATAACTGACATGATATTATAGGCCAACTTAATTTGGGAGTCAGGAGCTCCAAGTTGTATGATCGTCAACTTCGGGAGGGGGAATAAAATGGGGGAAAATGTTTTAATCTTTATAGTTAGCTTATCCTGAACAATGCATTCACATTTCCGTTTCCAGTAATTATTTGTGTTGTGATACATCATCTCTTTGTGTGAAATGCGGGTGTTAAAACGGATCTTTATGATGGGACTTTGGTCTTAATATCAATCGAATTCACATATCCGATAAAAAATCAAAAATTTCATTTCATCCACACGAACCAACAGCAACTAAAGAACAATTCATTTATGGTAAGACACGTTGGGCTACGAACCTCGACATGGCTGCAGTGTCCTAAAACTATAGGCAAGAAAAAAGAAAATGACCAAAGACGCTATTAAAGCGAGGATACTTATCTTACATTTCTTTTTTTAAAGGAACTGAGAGTGGCACCATATGACTGGTTTGCACCATATGACTGGTTTAATTATTCAAAAATGGCTCAGCACACATACTTGTAGCTGTTGCCAATTGTGACCCCCTCCCATTCAGATAAAATACTTTGTGTGAAGTAAATAACTCCAATCCAAAGGATAGTGCTAATATTATATATATAGTATAATATATATATATATATATATATAATATATATATATATATATATATAATATATATATATATATATATAAATATGTGTGTGTGTGTGAAACTATAGAAAGTAGACCAAGCCTAGGAAGTCTCACGCATAGTCTTTATATAGATGTGACGGAATTAATGAAGTGAAATATTCCATACTTCAATAGGAAATTGTAAAAAATAACTCCGGCAGTAATTCTTATCCTGAAACATCACAATATTTCTTGAATTTTTTGCCTTTTACATTTTATCAGGCTCACGATTTTCAGATACTTACCATATTTCTAATATTATATTGCCTATGATAGATTTTGAAATATTTCAAGGTGTCCTCACCTCTCCCTTCCAATCGAGGTTATGTCTGTCTGTGAAAGGGTAACCACCTACTAAAATGTCTGGCATTACCATCACAGCATTCTAGGATATGAAGTGTTATTGTGGTACAAATTTTACTTTATATCTCCAATGTTGGATGCAGATCCTGTCTTCCCCTCCCAAGTCGTTGTGGGGTGTCTGCCAGAGGGTAACCAACCTCAAAATGTCTGTCATTACCATCACAGTACTCTAGGATGTGCAGTGCTATTGTAGTACAAATTATACTTGGTATCTCCAATGTTGGATGCAGATCCTGCCTCCCCCTCCCCCTCCCCCTCCCAAGTCGTTGTGGGGTGTCTGTCAGGGGGAAACCACCCACTAAAATATCTGTCATAACCACCGCAGTACTCTGAGATGTGCAGTGCAATTGTAGTACAAATTTTACTCGGTATCTCCAATGTTGGATGCAGTTCCTGGCTCCCCCTCCCCCTCCCCCCCCAATCATTGTGGGGTGCCTGTCAGGGGGTAACTACCCACTAAAATATCTGTCATTACCACTGCAGTACTCTAGGATGTGCAGAACTATTGTAGTACAGCTTTTACTTGGTATCCACGTTAGATCCAAATCCTTTCTCCCCCTCCCCCTCCCCACTCGTTGTGGGATGTCTGTCAGGGGGTAACCACCCACTAAAACGTCTGTCATTACCACCACAGTATTCTAGGATGTGCAGTGCTATTGTAGTGTAAATTTTACTCGGTATCTCCTAAGTTGGATCTAGATCCAATTAACCCCCCTTTTCAGTGCGTCTGTCAGGGGGAACCCACCCTCCAAAATGTCTGTCACTGGTCATTCTATAATCAGTAGAGTTTGCAATTATATTATATATTAGTTTCATCTGGTATCTCATATATTGGATCTAGACCCAAAATCTAACGAGCAATTAGTGGTGCTTGTTAAGTAAGCCACCCATATATTTTCGGCAGACGGTCAGTTTCACAGTTTACAAGTCTACTCCTAAATACCGGTAGGGGTTACAGTCGGTATCTCGTTCGTTTATCTCAACGGTCCGGGCTGCCGCTCTATTTATGACATGCTGTACTGCAGTGTTGACATAATTTACGACTTTACGTTACTTTAGAAAAAGACTTGGATTTGAAAACCAGTTTACAATAACCTTTTCATTAGGTCTATAAGAATAGGTCATTATTTAGAAGTCAATACACTGGCAGTCAGTTTCAATCAAAAGAAAAAGAGAGAGAGAGAGAGAGAGAGAAATTCAGGGGTTGTCTTTTGGGAACTCATTAATATATAGTAATAATTCACCTGGGGAATGCTGAATTACTAAAATATGAACAGAGCATATTTATTTGTTCAAAGAACGATGCAATAGCGCTTAATTAATTTTAGACTCGCGTCAATCTCACATACCGCCCATTGTTCAAGGTATGGAATTACTTTATGAACTTAATGATACTGAGTGATATATTTTGAGTGATATATTTTCACCTTCAAATAAACCCCACTCCAGTCTTCTCACCAACGCAGTTAGTTGGATGATTTGTAATTCCGTCTAAAAGCTGTTATTCAAATTCCGATAACTGTAATTAGCAAATCAATGAAACACAGCGAGCGGGGTAGTTGTGTCTAAGCAACAATAATCAAGGACAACACTTCATAACAACAACGCATCGCTACCCATCGTTGTTCATCTAAACGGACTTCAGCAATGACGCGCTCGCTGAAAGAACAATTATCCGTCTTCCGAAAACGAGATATATCTTTAGTTGAAGTTGTTAACGCGTTTGATTACGTTCTTGTTTTGAGGGAAATTGTTAACAGGGCAATACTTAAAGATAAATGAAAAGATTAGGCGTTGGTTATTGTAACCTTCAGTTGCTGGATGACGTCAAATGATGTTCATCAGCTGTGGGAAGATACTGTGACTACCTTGCAGCGAGCTACTAGCATTTGAAGTGATAATACTGTAGGATGTTCCCCAATGAAATACTGTAATCAAGTTTTTATTAAGTGAAGGAATACTGGGAACTTGAGTTACAAATCCCAAGTTTAAGAGTTCTTGTACTATATATACGCACACTCAATATCATTATATCTACACTATTACCTAAAATAAAGAAAACAAAATAACATTCGTCTGCTAAAACAGACCTGAGTTCCGTTTAAATGTGTACAATCATGGGAAGAGTTCTACCAGGTACTCCTCATCCCATCTGGGTCAAATTGAGCATTTGATAATCTCTCTCTCTCTCTCTCTCTCTCTCTCTCGTCTCTCTCTCTCTCTCCTCTCTTCTCTCTACATTATATATTATATTATATATATATAAATATATATATATATATATAATAATATAATTATGGCATGCGTCATGCGTCACTTCATGACGCTTGCATTTTCACCCTCATTTCAATTTTCAGAAAAGTCAAAGAACTGATAAAGAAGTACGCGAAATTATGGCGTGTTTTGATTATAGAACATCCTGGCGTTTTTTCTTAAGCCATTTCAGATAGGGGTGCCAGGGAAAATAGGCCCATTTCGCCTTGCTGTTAAATAAATCATGCACCTCGCTTGTCATCCCTTAGTGCCATCATAAATCAGATTAGTGTCAAAATAAGTTCAGCGTAGTTTCACTTAACGGGTGTTCAACCTACAAATTTGTTTTAAGACTACGTGAATACAATAGCTCTACAGAAAGCTACCCCAAACGAGTATCCTATGGGATTCGCGGATTATCGACGGAAACGCAGCGGCACACCCTTTGAGAACATCTGCAGAGCCATAATGATGTCCTTCAGATGAAATCCCAGGGATCTCCGTCCATAAGTCTTTTGTTTAATTCCCTACCCAATTCCGTATAATCCCCTTTAACGAATTCCAGCCTTCTCGCCACCCAGAATCGCTGTCCACCTGCAAATGACACCTGCATTCGGATCATTTAACTTTGACCTGAACTCAACCCTTTTCACCTCTAGTGACTCTACCCACTCTCAACCTCTCTCCTTCCACAGCAACACCCCTTACTATTGTTGTGCATTATAACACTCGTTTCTGTAGGGAATTTTGTTGTCTTCCAGCACGTACCTGGAACTTGAAGGATCCCTTTTTTTGGCAGAACAAAATAGTCGCTATTTCAAAAACACCTAGGATGGCTGCCACAGAGGGATGTAAGGGCCTTACAAATCTGTACAGGAGGTTCCTACAGACCAGAACAGTAGGAAGTCGTATTAGAGGAAGGTAGCTCTTACCACGATAGTCCTACACCAGCAGCTATCACTCAGACCTCTGTTGTCCAACTATAAAGTTGAGAAAGACTCATCCAGCCCAGTGCCTTTCCTTACACGGACTCATACTGCAAACGAGTCACACACTCAACACCACAACCACGCTCTTCCATCCAGCGGCCTGTTGCGGTCAGCATACCAATCGCACACCTGTTTGCTGCCTTCATTGGCAGTGAGAAGATACTAGCTGCATCGCCCATTGCCCCCCACTGGTTCACAATATACCAAACGTCAAAGTTCACTGACATATCCGGTAATGTGCCAAGACAACTGTATTTTAGATTTAAAACCAGTATCTGTAATCCCAGCTTCCATTCCTAACCTAATTCTCCACCCGTGTTCACATATCTTCAAAACCTCCCTTTTGAATTTGCTTCCTCACATTCCCAGTCCAGTGAAACATGACCCCCATGAAGTGACATAGTAAATTAACTCTTTTGCAGTAATATTCATATTTTCATGATTTAAGTTGCATTTCTTTCTTGGCGTCAAGTTGTCAAGTAATATTTTGCTTAGTCCACTCACAGACGTAAATGGAGTTCTGCTTTGTGCTTGCGCCTCAACAGCAAAGTAAAAATATTTGTAACATTCCTAATGTTCAGTCACTACAACTTTGAATATTTTGCACATTGTACTAAGGGTTACAAGCGAAAATGCCAAACAGGACTCAAAGACGCTATTAACTTTGAGTGTTTTTTCCTGAACTGTTCTGTATCAGACCTGCCGAAGAAAATCCTGTTTAACAACTTATAGGATTAGCTTAGCTAATTTAGTTATCACTCTCCTACCTGGTGTGACACTAGTTAATTGATGTCACCTTGTTTAACGTATCCTACAGTACCACGAGGTTAAAGTGTAGCCCCTGCATTATCCCTTTCAATTTAGTGAAATTATACTTAATTTTAGTGGATGCATAGTGTCTTCTTTAAAACCAAATATCTCAGGGCGACTGGTAGATTTTCAGACCACTAAAACGACTACTTCCTGTTTGCAGTCTTCCTTTTTCGTTGGTCCTACGTAGTCACTGATTTAGTTATACCGCTGCAAAATAACCCGCATTAAGCCATGTCGCTGATCTAGTCAATCAATTGATAGTTCAACGCTTGGACACAACGAGATTGCAGATGGCATGCCAATATATATATATATATATATATATATATATATATATATATAATATATATATATATATATATATATATATATATATATATATACATATACATATATATATATACATATATATATAATCTACTATATATATATATATATATATATATATATATATATATATATATATATATATATATATATATATATATATATATATATATTATATATATATATATATATATATACATACATATATATATATATATATATATATATATATATATATACATACATATATATATATATATATATATATATATAATATATTATATTATATATATTGCTACTTTCAAAATGCATATATCTCCTCTGTGACTGTATAAAATGTTATGTAGAATTGTGCAACATTTTTTCAGATTCCTGGATAGCTTAGAGATAGGATGTTTTAAAATGTGTATTCAGATTTCGTATTACATATATTATAAAAGAATATATATATATAGCGTACAATGTAGATAGAGAGGGATTTTCTTTGTCCATTTGAAACTACGATTGCTTCCCTATTATGTCAGCACTGTGAGATTAGAGGAACTGCGAGATATCCGTTTGCTTTCCTAATCTGTCAAAGCGTTTGATAAGCGAGTTCGAGACTTCATTTGTGTTTTGAGAATCTGTCATCGCGTAAGATAAGGGCTTCTGCTTCGGTCGATCGAGTAGAGTACATGTCTTTTTTTTTAACAGACTGGACTCATACGTGTATGTCTTTGCCGAGTGCCACGTGCAGATTACACATTTTGTATATAAAGCTGCGTAAGATTTCGAAGCTTCTAGAAGAATTATTGCCCAAAAACGTTTTGTCATCTCCCCTTTCCAGCTTCCGTAAGGAAGAGAGATTCATTAGATCTTAGATTCTTGAGGCGTTAACATCTCTCTCTCTCTCTCTCTCTCTCTCTCTCTCTCTCTCTCTCTCTCTCTCTCTCTCGACATCCTTGAGATTATATTAACATAACGTAAATTGGTCACTCATAACTTGAGAATTTCATATTTGATATTTCTTAGAGTTTATTTAGTGTTAAATAGTGTTTTTTGTGGAATCTGAACAAACATTGTTGTTGTAATGGCACCTGGTTTTTGTGAAAGTGTAAAACAAGACTGCAGCAAAGAAAGAAGTTGGTATACCTAAAAGGTAAAGTGTGTTATATTTTTATTAGTTGCAACTAATAACTAATAATGGATAGGAACAGTGGTTAACTAATAACTAATAACAGATGGTTACGAAGGTTTGGTAAAAACTGATGGTTACAATGTTTTGAGCGAAAAGATTTACACTTTTACACATTGCAAATTTTTTTTGTTTTGTGTTGGTTTCATTTTGTGCATTTTTTCATTTTCTTGTTGAAGTGTACCTTTTTATTTTGATACTGTCCACATTTTTCTGTATTTTCATTTACATTCACAGTTTAATTGACTTAGTTATTTTCATTAATTAGTCGTTGCACATTTAATTAAATTTAACACTTGTGAATTAATTTGCATTTACTTAGAATTCTTTTCAAGTTTTATTATTGTTTACCACTTGTGAATTAATTTCTAATTTTCAATTATTACCTAACACTTTTGAATTTCAATTGAATTAATTTTCTTGAATTTTGTGATAAATTAATTTTGATTTAATTTTACTTAATTGATTCAAACATAAATTAAACTTTACTTTGTTTTCAAGTAACAGTAATTTTCCCTGATATTGTGAATTTCACTTATAAATTTTGAGTTTAATAATAAATTTTTGTATTTAAAATTTTTATAAGCATTTCATTTCTAACCAGTATATTTGCATTTGATTATATTGATGTTAGGTAGAAACATAGAGTGGTAATTGATCTGCTTTCCTTCAATTTACTTGAAGTGACTTAGAACCAGGGAAGTACTTAGACTTCTGAAATCAGGGAAATACTTAGACTTTTAAAGTTGTTGATGGAGTGATGCCCTTTGATTGAATTTAATTACTTACAAGATTACCTCACACCTGTTTTGATGAACTTAGTCTGATTTTCTGCAATACTGTAAGTTGTTAAGGGATCACTGTTGCCTTTAGAGTATTCAGTCATTTAATACCTGTGATGAGGGTTCAGGTGTCTGGCTTTTGTGAGGTAACAATTGATGAAAGGTTACCAGATACTTGGCACTTCGTAACAATATATATATATATATATATATATATATATATATATATATATATATTATATATCTATCTATCTATCTATATATATATATATATATATATATATATAGATATATATATATATATATATATATATATATATATATATTAATATATTATATATATGAATATATATATATATATATATATATCTTCGTATATATCTATATTTATTTTTACCTATCTATGAATATTTGTTTGACATGAGTGACCTTGGTTTTTGCGACGACATATAAAGCACACGAGGAAAATATTAACCTTCCATTATGGACAGAAAATTATACTAAATGGAAAGAGACAAAAGAGATAATAGTGAAGAAGTTGGATATCAATAGAAAGAGGATCTACACGAACCAGTACTCTATTCCGTGTATAATAGCTTTTAGGTCTTAACGAATTTTGGAATCGAATCGGCTAAAAGGATTTTGTGGATTACCTGTTATTCGATGAAATATATAGAACTCCTAATAGAACTTTAAAATCCTATTCAATTGCTGGAATGTAGGAGAAAGGAAAGCTATTAATATGCTGTAAAAAAATGATCAGCCAAACTTGGTAGAAAGGCGAGAAATTTGATCGATCCTATATTGGAACCTACATTGTGTTGCCTCTTAAAACCATTTGTTAAATGCAAATTAAATTTTGTATAACGTATATGTGTTTTAGTGTAAACATGTCTAATTTGGGCTTCTGAAACGTTTTTCCTTTTCTTTGCTGTATATAAATGAAGTGTTACCGTTCAATGGATCTTACGGTAACATTATTACTCAATAAATGGAACTAGCAGATGCAAAAATTCAAATATTACTCAGTTTATTACTATTCACTTAAAACTTGAACTGACTTTATCACCATGTTATTCCTGTTCTGCCCAAGTCTCTGAAGATGAGTTTGCAAGCCCAACAACGCTAAGCCGCTTATCATGTACGGAAATCGCGCAATAATTTGCTCTCAAGGCGAAAAATATAATATATATGCTGTACCAGTATGAACCTCCAAAGCATACTGTGACTGAACTCTTATAGTCATATGAAACTGAGTTTAGTATCCTCTCTCTCTCTCTCTCTCTCTCTCTCTCTCTCTCTCTCTCTCTCTCTCTCTCTCTCACATCCGAATTTTCAATGAAACTTTATCATTTCTTTAGACTCGAAACCAGGTGTTTCTCTGTTTGGGAAGATGCCGTGAGGCGAAGCGGTTTCTCCTTATTAGATTTACTCATTGCGTTCCTTTGGTCAGAATTTATTGCCGCATTTCCTGAATCCCGATATTTTTGCTGCCATGAATTTGAGTTTTTTTTTTTCAAAAAACTACGTTACAATTTCTTTGCGTGTTGATTTTCTATTTATATAATAAGCTAGAATGTCTTTCTGCATAGATTTATATTTTAAGATATACAGAGACGTGCATACTTATGCAATATTATGGTTGTACATCTACTAAAAGTATGCATGTATGTATGTATTAGACAGATATATATACTATATTTATATCATACATGCGCTGTGGAAAGCATATTCCTCTGCCAAACCCTTCTTCTCCAAATCCTCTTTCACTTTATGCACTCAATTAATTCCCTGCATCCCCCTAAACCTTTTTCCCATGACAGGTTCCAAGCTTTCACTCACTCTTACTATATGCCCGTATCATTTCACACTTTCCACTGTTATCGCATCTGTACTTTTTACCACACTGACACTTACAATTCCTTTGATATCTGGTTTGCCAAACAGAGAGGCCCCCAAAGTCCACCCCATACATATGTATACGTTTTTTTTCACTATCCATTGTCTCCAATACTTCCTCTTTTTTTTTTTTTTTTATAGAACTGACCCCATCCAACTGTTCTATTCATCGATATCTAGTTCTTTATCAATTCTTTGTTATGTTATCTGTCTCAACTTTTCGCACCTTATCCCACCTTTCTTAATGCGCATGCATGAACAGTCCATAAGAACACCTTCCACCTTTCTTTCATTTGCGCTCACCCTCTAATCACTCCTCTTCTCACCATTACATCCAACAACATGTTCTTGATCTGGTTTGCCCTAACATATAAGATATTTTCCTCGCCATTTCTTTCAGAATATTCTTATTCAACCTTTTTCTGAACCATTCTCTCATATTCTTCTTTCTCTTTTCCTTTGGTTATTCCATATTTATTTCATTGTCACCAAACTTTTCATTTAAAGCTACCACCAAAATCGTTCTTTCTAGCTGTTTTTCTATTACTGGGCCAAGTACAGTAGCTATTACGTAACTTTTGTCATGCTCTTATCCTCACTCGCACAGCCTTCCACCAACTCATTACACATCCACACCAACACCCAACAATCGGAACTCCTTAAGAAATTTATTTTGTGTTTTGTAATACCAATACACGGTACATACGTAGGTTTCAAACACTTGTACGGTATGCTAAGAGATTTTCAAGCAACCAGACAAGTGAAATTAAAGGTATCTGAATTTATCATCTTGCTCAAAGGTTAGAATAGTTGCCAATGACAAGAAGAAAAAGCTAACCCTCTAACGGCAAAGTGGATCTGGTGCCCATAGCCTAAACCATAGCATACATGGGTATACTATGTGTACGTGTGTACGATATATACATATGTACTCGTAAATATATATATATATATATATATATATATAATATATATATATATATATATATATATATATATATATAATATATCGACTACAACGGATCACTTGGGTAAACAAAAATTATGATAAAATTAGTGAAGTACTTGATTTCGGACTTTCAAACGAACAAATTATATGGTGATTCGAAAAAAAACAAGTATGTCAAGTACATGTGTGCGTGAGCGTGTGTACTGGAACGACCATCTTCACTTCGCAGCGTAACGGTAAGATTCCACGACGAAAAAAAAAAAAAAAAAAAAAAAAAAAAAACCTGAAAATAAAAGAAAGAGATTGGCCTTGGTACTAGGCGGGGAGCCAAGGTTGGAGGCCGATAAGAGATTGACTTTGGAGATCTGTGAGGATAACGTAGCTGGAAAGGGCGATAGGAGAATAGGTATTCGAATGGTGAGAACCATTTGATTGGGGAAGGGAATAGGCAGTTGTTGGAGAGAAAGAAGGAATAATTGACTGGAAGAAAGGAAAAGCGAAAACAATTCGGTGTGACAGAGACTCGCGTTAATAAAACAAGTCTTTCTGTTGGAATATGGTCAAACGTCTAAATTTTTTCTTTTCCTATGCCATAGAAAAAATTAACGCTTTGAAGTGAAATACTATGAATATACGGAAGTTGCTATGAAGTATGCCGATGAGGAATTAAGGGAATAAGTTTCACTTTTTTTCTTTTTTTACACGATTGAGTAAAATGACCGTCCATTTTCCGGAAATCCCTTCTCGATTGTCCTTTATTTTGTCATAAAGAAATTAAGTAGAGTTGTACACATAAGTCACCGGAGTAAAATTTTTATTTTACTGTATTGAATTATGTTATTAAAACTCATGGATTAGTGATGTGGCTACCCCTCGTGAGCTAGTAATTAAGTTTCATATATATATATATATATATATTATATATATATATATATATATATATATATATATATATATATATATATATATATATTATATATATATATATGAAACTTAATTACTAGCTCACGAGGGTAGCCACATCACTAATCCATGAGTTTTAATAACATAATTCAATACAGTAAATAAAAATTTTACTCCGGTGACTTATGTGTACAACTCTACTTAATTTCTTTATGACAAAATAAAGGACAATCGAGAAGGGATTTCCGAAAATGGACGGTCATTTTACTCAATATATATATTATTATATATATATATATATATATATATATATACATACATACATACTACATCATACATACATATCTATATATATATATATCCTATATATATATATATATATATATACATGATACATACATACATACATACAATACAATACATACATATATATATATATCATATATATATATATATGTATAATATATTATAAAGTTGAAAGTAGTACCTTAAAACGAGATAAACAGTACAGAACATAAAAAGAACAAGAGATCGCAAAATCTTTTCAATGTGATTTATTGCGTTGGCGTTTCAGGGTCTTGTGTCTCATTTTCAAAGCTACAAATTAAAAAGACCAACAGAATTAAAATAGATTCACATTAAAACATGATAAAAGCTTATTTTTAACATGAAGGGGTATAAATGGAGGTACAACAGAAGGGAACAGTGATTACCGGGTAGTGCGGAAATTCACGAGAGCTACAGAAGGTTTGACATGGATTGAATAGTTAATTGGGGATTCAGTTGCTTAATAAAACATTCGAGTATTGGCAATCGGTGTTCGTTTGGAGCTTTGCCTATTATTTTGAAATCCTTGTAATTAATATATTTACCCAGAGGTAGAGCGAATTAGATATGTAAGGACATTTATTGCTTAATGAGTGTATGAATTACGGTGATGTGATAAAATATACATATATATATTTTAATAATATATATATATATATATATAAATATATATATATATATATAATATATATATATATACATATATTTCGACAATGCTAATGCCATTATCATCAGGGTAATGAAACGGAAGTGAATTTAAAATTTCATAAGCAAATGAAGCTGACGACAGCAAGGTAAAAGAGAGGTAGAAAAAAACGGAGTGAACATAAAAATACATAATCTGATACAGGAAACTTTTAAAGATATTGACATTTGTAAAGAAGCATCAAGGATTCACGTCTAAATCTAAACCCCACGAGTTGCCTGTTAAATCTCATAGGGATCCAGAAAACAAAAAGTAGAAATACCATGCGGTGATGAGTTACCGCCTGAATTTTTAGATTTTATTTGGTTCAAATCCAAATGACCTACCTATTCATATTTCTGTAGTTGTAATGGTCCAGGCGTTATCACGCTCTTAAAAATTAAACTTTATCGCTGGTAGATTTTTATACTTGAAGGCAAGAGTTGGAATTGTGGTGGGAATATGAACCATTCGAAAATGTTTGCACCTAGTACCAAAGAAAGAAATGACCATTTTCAGAATGATATCTGATATCTCATTGTGTGCATCTAAGATCAAGGAAATATAATGCTCATTAGTATTAATATCTGTGGTGAAATTGTCATCTAGTGGTATCCCCTCGTTTCCTGGTATGAACCAGTTCTTGAGGTAGTAATCTAATAGTTCTACAAAAGCGGGGATGACTAGTCTTGTAATGTTCTTTGTTTCATCATATCACTTCTGATGACGGCACTCAAACTGCATTAAAAATAACCTCGTTGAGAAAAAGGTTCGTCAAATCTCAATGATTTCATCTTTACAGATGGTTGCAATTATAATCACAGTGTTGGATATAAGGTTTACAGTAGGAAATTTAATAGCAAAGGTGGTCTTCCTTTGGAACTGTGACTGTACTGCACAATTAGATAGCAGTTTTACTAAAGGTTGTGTGTGTGTGTGTGTAGAAAGAGAGAGGAGAGAGAGACGAGAGAGAGAGAGCCCTTCCGAGAGAGAGAGAGAGACTGGTTTCCCATGCTGATCTCAGTATCTAATGTCATTTCCAAACTCTCATTCCCTCTCTCTCTATATATATATATATATATATATATATATATATATATATATATATATATATATATATATATATTATATATATATATATATATATATATATATATATATATATATATATATATATATATATATATATATATATATATATATATATATATATATATATATATATTATATATATATATAATATGTATATATATATATATATATATATATATATATATATGTATATATATATATATATATATATATATATATATATATATATATATATATATACACATATACATATATATAATGTATGTACTTTTTTTAAAAGGCATACATCAAAAGTCACGTAGAAAAGTGCATGTGTGTACAGCTCTCTGACGAGTATAGCCTCTTACATACAGGTGACCCATTAATGTTAAAGGTTTTGCAAATTCTTTACTAACTTTAAAAAATACAGCTCTGCTGTGGGAAAGAATTTTACCTCCCCCAAACCCAAGTCGTAATGACCTGTAAAAGCTAAGCGTTCCCACGCTCCAGATAGCTTTAGAACCACCTCAGAACAGATTTTTCCTTCGTTTTCCTCAAGTCTGGAGTATTATTCTAACATTTTTCAATACATTTTTTTTTTCTTATTTCTCCGAAAGGCCGTTTTAATCAGTCTCAATGAGAGATAAGCACACCAATAAATAAATATAAATAAAAAGGCTCAATACCCACATCAATAAGCACAAATCTCGATAAAAATAAAAGTGGTAATCTGACGTAGGATGACATGCAATATAACTTTTGAAAGAAAACAGCAAAGCATTACAAATAAAAACTGCAAGAGGAACTGTTCCTTAAGACTCCGAAGAAAGAATGCAGCTCCGAATCTTCATTTCATCTAATGTTAACTTTGCTATTAAGGCTGTATTGAACAATTGAAATTTTTCATTAATACTATTTGTACTCAAATTTTTCACGAACTGCTTCAGGAAAACGTCTATGTATGTATGTACGTAAATATATGTATATACATATATAGATATATACTTTTTATGCACATATTTTATATGCATACTTATATATACAGATATATATGCATACATATATATATGCATACATATATATATACATACATATGTATATATACATGTATATAAATGTATTTATGCATGTAAGCATCTAATAGCCAACTATAACAACCCAGACGCTAAAACTGGCATGTAAAATACGTTAAGTATAATGGCAGCTTATACTTAAATATCGAATAACCACAAAAAATTACATTAATAAACATGAAGGTACGGGCGAAAAATGTGTTCAGACAATAATAGCATACAAATATTTATAGAAAACTTCTGCACTGATCTCTCTCTCTCTCTCTCTCTCTCCAATTATGAATTTGGATACATAATCTGAATTTCAATTTAGTAACATGAACGAAGAGGGATGCGTCAAAGACGCTAATGATAATGTCACACAGGAAGACACAAAGCTAGAACCGAACAATCTCAAGAGGCAACAGGGGCCGAGACTCAACAAGGGCAATTAAAATGAGTATATGAGAATCCGGTAATTGTCGGGGTCTTTGCTGAAGCGATGAAGAAGTCAGATATGTCATATAAGATGGAGGAGACCGAAAGTTAATGAATAATCTACCCCCATGTCTCTCTGTCTCTCTTGGAAAGACTGATAAAAACGAGAAATTCCTGTTGTTTTCTTCTTGTCCTCTAGTCTAAGAAACTCCGAAGTAAAAGGGGATATTATTCCTTTGCTATTTCATTTACTACCTTGTGGAAAAACTGTCTTAACCATAAACAGAAGCTGTCATCATATTCTACAATAGTTTTACAAATCAACTAACACTTGATATAAATGTTTTTAGAGTAAAAATCAATTATAAAAACAAAGTAACTCCATTAGCTAAGAAATCTTACCAATGTACTGTTTCATCTTGATTATGTCTTCTAGACACATTGTGGTTTTCTCGTATTTATGACGGGAGACCTTCTGTCGGACAAGCTTTTTGAATTTTCCTAGTTCTTGCTATCCTACACCTAAATGAGGATAAAGGTGCCTTTGGGAATATTTCTCCAAAAAAAAACAAACCCCTTGCTAATTTCACATTTACTTGACTAACTTTTGATGGTTTTTAACGATACTGCGGTTTATATAAACTAACATTGATATGTATAAACAGCGTAGAGCTTACGATACCCATGAGTTAATACTTGAAGCAACAGCCGGCTAAACAAGATGAATGAAAAAAACAAATTAACGTCTTTTACAACAGAAATTTAGCCTTAAAAATAAGCTGATATAAAAGAATCCAGAATTTTTTTTTTAAAGCGATGGATCAGCGTAAGCGCTCAATAAGAATGAATATATATATATAAAAATATATATATAATATATATATATATATATATATATAATATATATATATATATAATCTTACACTATTATACACCTATATATACACAC
>NC_087212.1:67803314-67815814 GCF_015104395.2 Macrobrachium nipponense | reverse complement strand
TTTATGCGGTTAACAGACCGTTTTGTTCACGAAGCTTGTTTGGATGATACACACACATATGCATGTATATTATATGCATTGTGTGTATATATAGGTGTATAATAGGTGTATATATATATATATATATATATATATATATATATATATATATATATATATATATATATATTCTTATTGAGCGCTTACGCTGATCCATCGCTTTAAAAAAAATTTCTGGATCTTTTATATCAGCTTAAAGGCTAAATTTCTGTTGGAAAAGACGTTAATTTGTTTTTTTTATTCATCTTGTTTAGCAGACTGTTGCTTCAAGTATTAACTCATGGGTATCGTAAGCTCTACACTGTTTATACATATCAATGTTAGTTTATATAAACTGCAGTATCGTTAAAAACCATCAAAAGTTAGTCAAGTAAATGTGAAATTAGCAAGGGGTTTGGTTTTTTTGGAGAAATATTCCCAAAGGCACCTTTATCCTCATTTAGGTGTAGGATAGCAAGAACTAGGAAATTCAAAAAGCTTTGTCCGACAGAAGGTCTCCCGTCATAGATACGAGAAAACCACAATGTGTCTAGAAGACATAATCAAGATGAAACAGTACATTGGTAAGATTTCTTAGCTAATGGAGTTATTTTGTTTTTATTTTTTATTTTTACTCTAAAAACATTTATATCAAGTGTTAGTTGATTTGTAAAACTATTGTAGAATATGATGACAGCTGTTTATGGTTAAAACAGTTTTTGCACAAGATAGTAAATGAAATAGCAGAGGAATATTATCCCCTTTTACTTCGGAGTTTCTTAGGCTAGAGGACAAAAAGAAAACAACAGGAAATTCTCGTTTTTATCAGTCTTTCCAAGAGAGAGACAGAGAGACATGGGGGTAGATTATTCATTAACTTTCGGTCTCCTCCATCTTATATGACATATCTGACTTCTTCATCGCTTCAGCAAAGACCCCGACAATTACAGGATTCTCATATACTCATATTAATTGCCCTTGTTGAGTCTCGGCCCCTGTTGCCTCTTGAGATTGTTCGCCTCTAGCTTTGTGTCTCCTGTGTGACATTATCATTAGCGTCTTTGACGCATCCCTCTTCGTTCATGTTACTAAATTGAAATTCAGATTATGTATCCAAATTCATAATTGGAGAGAGAGAGAGAGAGAGAGAGAGAGAGAGAGAGAGAGAGAGAGAGAGAGAGAGAGAGAGAGATCAGTGCAGAAGTTTTCTATAAATATTTGTATGCTATTATTGTCTGAACACATTTTTCGCCCGTACCTTCATGTTTATTAATGTAATTTTTTGTGGTTATTCGATATTTAAGTATAAGCTGCCATTATACTTAACGTATTTTACATGCCAGTTTTAGCGTCTGGGTTGTTATAGTTGGCTAATAGATGCTTACATGCATAAATACATTTATATACATGTATATATACATATGTATGTATATATATATGTATGCATATATATGTATGCATATATATCTGTATATATAAGTATGCATATAAAATATGTGCATAAAAAGTATATATCTATATATGTATATACATATATTTACGTACATACATACATAGACGTTTTCCTGAAGCAGTTCGTGAAAAATTTGAGTACAAATAGTATTAATGAAAAATTTCAATTGTTCAATACAGCCTTAATAGCAAAGTTAACATTAGATGAAATGAAGATTCGGAGCTGTATTCTTTCTTCGGAGTCTTAAGGAACAGTTCCTCTTGCAGTTTTTATTTGTAATGCTTTGCTGTTTTCTTTCAAAAGTTATATTGCATGTCATCCTACGTCAGATTACCACTTTTATTTTTATCGAGATTTGTGCTTATTGATGTGGGTATTGAGTCTTTTTATTTATATTTATTTATTGGTGTACTTATCTCTCATTGAGACTGATTAAAACGGCCTTTCTTTCGAGAAGAAATAAGAAAAAAAAAAAACCTGTATTGAAAAATGTTAGAATAATACTCCAGACTTGAGGAAACGAAGGAAAAATCTGTTCTGAGTGGTTCTAAAAGCTATCTGGAGCGTGGGAACGCTTAGTTTTACAGGTCATTACGACTTTGGGTTTGGGGGAGGTAAAATTCTTTCCCACAGCAGAGCTGTATTTTTTAAAGTTAGTAAAGAATTTGCAAAACCTTTAACATTAATGGGTCACCTGTATGTAAGAGGCTATACTGTCAGAGAGCTGTACACACATGCACTTTTCTACGTGACTTTTTGATGTATGCCTTTTAAAAAAAGTACATACATTATATATATATATATATATATATATATATATTATATATATATATATATATGAGAGAGGGAGAGAGAGTTTTGGAATGACATTTTAATACTGAGATCAGCATGGGAAACCAGTCTCTCTCTCTCTCTCTCTCTCTCTCTCTCTTCTCTCTCTCTCTCTCACCACACACACACACACACACACACACACACACACAACCTTTAGTAAAACTGCTATGTAATTGTGCAGTACAGTCACAGTTCCAAAGGAAGACCACCTTTGCTATTAAATTTCCTACTGTAAACCTTATATCCAACACCGTGATTATAATTACAACCATCTGTAAAGATGAAATCATTGAGATTTGACGAACCTTTTTCTCAACGAGGTTATTTTTAAAGTAAATGCAGTTTGAGTACCGTCATCAGAAGTGATATGATGAAACAAAGAACATTACAAGACTAGTCATCCCCGCTTTTGTAGAACTATTAAGATTTACTTACTCAAGAACGGTCCATACCAGGAAACGAGGGGATACCACTAGATGACAGTTTTTTCACCACAGATATTAATACTAATGAGCATTATATTTCCTTGATCTTAGATGCACACAATGATGATATCAGATATCATTCTGAAAATGGTCATTTCTTTTCTTTGGTACTAGGTGCAAACATTTTCGAATGGTCATAGTCCCACCACAATTCCAACTCTTGCCTTCAATATAAAAATCTACCAGCGAAAAGTTTAATTTTTAGAGCTTGATAACGCCTGGACCATTACAACTACAGAAATATGAATAGGTAGGACATTTGGATTTTGAACCAAAATAAAATCTTAAAAATTAAGGCGTAACTCATCACAGCATGGTATTTCTACGTTTTGTTTTTCTGATGCCTATGAGATTTAACAGGCAACTCGTGGGGTTTAGATTTAGACGTGAATCCTTGATGCTTCTTTAAACAAAATGTCAATATCTTTAAAAGTTTCCTGTATCAGATTATGTATTTTATGTTCGCTCCGTTTTTTTTCTACCTCTCTTTTACCTTGCTGTCGTCAGCTTCATTTGCTTATGAAATTTTAAATTCACTTCCGTTTCATTACCCTGATAATAATGGCATTAGCATTGTCGAATATTATATATATATTATATATATATATATATATATATATATATATATATATATGCATATATATTATATATATGCATATATTATATATATATATACATATATATATATTAAATATTATATATATGTATATTTTATCACATCACCGTAATTCATATACACTCATTAAGCAATAAATGCCTTACATATCTAATTCGCTCTACCTCTGGGTAAATATATTAATTACAAGGATTTCAAAATAATAGGCAAAGCTCCAAACGAACACCGATTGCCAATACTCGAATGTTTTTTTATTAAACAACTGAATCCCCAATTAACTATTCAATCCATGTCAAACCTTCTGTAGCTCTCGTGAATTTCCGCACTACCCGGTAATCACTGTTCCCTTCTGTTTGTACCTCATTTATAACCTTCATGTTAAAAATAAGCTTTTATCATGTTTTTTAATGTGAATCTATTTTTAATTCTTGTTGGTCTTTTTAATTTGTAGCTTTGAAAATGAGACAGAATGATCCTGAAACGCCAACGCAATAAATCACATTGAAAGGATTTTGCGATATCTTGTTCTTTTTATGTTCGTACTGTTTATCTCGTTTTAAGGTACTACTTTCAATTTTATATATATATATATATATATATATATATATATATATATATGTATAATATATATATATATATATCATATATATATATATATATATATATATATATACATATATATATATAATATATATATATTATATATATATGTATGTATGTATGTATGTATGTATGTATGTATGTATGTAGTATATATATGTAATATATATATATATATATATATATATATATATATATATATATATATGAAACTTAATTACTAGCTCACGAGGGTAGCCACATCACTAATCCCTGAGTTTAATAACATAATTCAATACAGTAAAATAAAAATATTACTCCGGTGACCTATGTGTAAAACTCTACTTAATTTCTTTATGACTAGATAAAGGACAATTGAGAAGGGATTTCCGAAAATGGGACGGTCATTTTTACTCAATCGTGTAAAAAAACAAAAAAAAAAAAAAAACAGTGAAACTTTATTGCCTTAATTCCTCATCGGCATACTTCATAGCAACTTCCGTATATTCATAGTATTTCACTTGAAAGCGTTAATTTTTTTTATGGCTAGGAAAAGAAAAATTTACACGTTTGACCATATTCCAACAGAAAGACTTGTTTTATTAACGCGAGTCTCTGTCACACCGAATTGTTTTCGCTTTTCCTTTCTTCCCAGTCAACTTATTCCTTCTTTCTCTCCAACAACTGCCTATTCCCTCCCCAATCAAATGGTTCTCACCATTCTTGAATACCTATTCTCCTATCGCCCTTTCCAGCTATGTTATCCTCACAGATCTCCAAAGTCAATCTCTTATCTGCCTCCAACCTTGGCTCCCCGCCTAGTACCAGGGCCAATCTCTTTTCTTTTATTTTCACGTTTTTTTTTCTTTTTTTTTCGTCGTGGAATCTTACCGTTACGCTGGGAAGTGAAGATGGTCATTCCGGTACACCACGCTCACACACACATGTACTTGACATACTTGTTTTTTTCGAATCACCATATAATTTGTTCGTTTGAAAGTCCGAAATCAAGTACTTCATTAATTTTATCCGAATGTTTTGTTTGGTTTACCCAAGTGATTACGTTTGTAGCCGATCTATATATATATATATATATATATATATAATATATATATATATTGCTACATTTATAGATCGTTTCGTCTACCCCGAAATTAATTAATTAGTTTGATTTGGAAAACTGCAGCCATTTCCTCCAAATATCAGCTGATTTTAGGAAACGCGGGAACCAAAACCGCCAGCCAGAGGTAGGGAGTTCCCAGTTGGGGGAATATAGTCTTTTGTCAGCTTTAGGGACGTATCTCGAAGGGAAGGATGTAGGCAGATTGGTACTTCTTAGACCTATATCTTAAGCTCTTTTTCCTGTGACCCCTCTGCTGGCTGTATGTTCTGTTTCCAGGATTCGCCTTGCTCGTGGAGGGTTAAGCTGAATCCCACACCCAACCCAAGCAAACCGCCTGCGATCTGCCTCAGTCGACTGCAAGACGCGACCTCGGACGGATGTCCGACCACCTGCCTTCCTCTTAGGCCTATCCAGGGCGTGAGTAGAGCGCCAATAGACCCAGGCCTAAGACAAAGCCAGGCCACGCTTTTCTACAAAGATCCACTGAACACGACATCCAGGTACGTCTTGTGAAACAGTATATTGCCAGTCCCTTACCTACCTTTATATCTATTTGATCCTCATTTTTCCCAATTCAATTTCAAAACAAAAACAAAAGGACTCATCCTTTGTCCCTCTCACTGCCTCATGGCCGCATGCTTCCCCTTGTGTGATCGTCCCCAGACAAATGAAGTCATTGCATACCTCAGTGATACATTAAAAAGTTCCTTTTACCCAGTGTTAGAGAACTAAACAAATGAAATTGGGCAATTAATCCTTTTTCTTTTATCTTGTTTAATCTGGGATTCTTTTTCCAGATTCCCTGAGTCACGTGTCACGTCTCTCTGCCCGGAAGTGTTGCATTACCCAAGTTTATGAAACCAGCTTGTATGAATCACATCTTAGCCAGCTATCCATTTGTGAGAGATTATAAGTCCCAACGTGGGACCAATAGCATTTACTTTTCTCCCCAGGCCAGTACGAGCCTTTTGTAATAAATAACTGTAAAGTAACGAGTTGAGTTTCTGGCGACCTATTCCTCTAGATTAAATATTCATTAATAATCAGTTTTACGGTAAGTTCCATTAATTTCCTATTGTCCTCCCTCAATTATTTCTGTTTACGTATATAGCCTCTCTCAAGGCCGGGCTAATGCGTAAAAGTGGCGACTCTTGCCAGTCTCCTGGCTTGTAAATCGAGTAAAAGTGACGACTGCTTGCCAGCAGCGAATCTGGGCTTGCTTAAAAAAAGCTTGTAAATCGTGTTATCCCTTGTAAAACGAATGTAAATGTTTTTCAAAGCGCAAATCAAAGCACACTTGCAACGGAAGGCAGACACTGACTCACGGTAAGGTATACCATTCATTAATATGATTATTTTATAACAAATGTTAGCTTAAGGTACGTTTAAGTATTTTGATTTTTTATTTTCGAAGTGTTTAAAAGAGTGTAGTTAGAAATATTATATTGTAACGGCCAGAGCGCCGAGCGAATTCTGTTATTTTGTAAATCGCATTGTTCTCGTCGGACGAGACAGAGCACGTGTATTAGCTGCCAGAAAGTACCAGATAAAACTAGGAAGTGCTTTGCCAGGGTTTATTGTTGTGTAGAAAGCCTAGCTAGTTAGGAGTGTTTTACTAATAGTTACGGCAAAAGAAGTGTACAATTCTTTTGTCTGTGATATGTTAGGGAATTCATTTTAACTTAGTTTCATTCCAAGTGTTGGTAACCGCTCTCTCAGGCTAGCTTCTCAGCTTCGCGCACGCGCGCACTCATGCCTGCCAGCCAACCTTCGGCTCACTCACAGCGGCAGCCATGTTTGTTATCTCTTTAAACATTATCTAAACAATTTAAGCAAAGTAACGTAAGTCTTAAAGTTTTAACGTAAATAATATTAGTCTCGGTACTAGTATCTATCGTTCTGCCAGAGAAATTAACTTAATTCGCCTTGAATAAGAAATTAGAATTTCGTGTTGTAAATCGCCTCGCATTTACAGAGAATCAGCTGATTCGCCATCACTGCTAGCACACCGCTTTGCTAGCCCGCGCTGCCCAACCCGCTCACACGTTTCACCTAGCATCGTTCACTCGCTCGCGGAGCGAAAGTTTCATTTCACTTTGTACTGAACTTAACCTTTTTTCCATTTACAAATGTTTGCTAACAATTCCTTTTAAAATCCTTACCGTCATTTCACTGTTCACAGGGACCTAGTATACTTACGTAAGGTTAACGTAAATCTTAAAAGTAGAGTAAATTACAAGAATTGTTAACGTAAAACGCGTCTGTGAAATTCATATTGAAACGCAAATCATTTCATAAGCCAGCCGCTACTATAACGTAAAAAATCGTTCACCGCGAGCGCGTTATCACTTTCATAAAACGTTATCCAAAGCAATTCTTTCATTACACGTTAACGTAAGTAAATCATTTAATGCAAGTTGCGTCATCTTAAACTAACATTAGTAGTTCAATTCAATATAAGGGAGTTCATTCATATATCATTTTTCACCCTCTCCGAGAGAGAGAGAGAGAGAGAGAGAGAGAGAGAGAGAGAGAGAGAGAGAGAGAGAGAGAGAGAACCAGAACCCAGTATTCACGAAGCCAAGAGTACTACATCTTACCATTAATTGTAGCATGCAGAATTAACATTGATTTAGTCTCTTGTGTCTTTCATTTACACTGAGCGTGATACGTACGCGCCCATGTCCATTGCAGTTTGCAAGCATTTATTTATTTCATTTATCAAGTACTTCAGCGAGGGACTGAGCATTTCTAAAATTTCCATTACCTGTCGTTGCCCGAGTGGTCTTTTCATTTTCTTTATCACAAAAGACTTGCGTATACCGCAAGCACAACCCGCACAGTGTGCCACGCAAATTCATTACTTCCAGACAGGGAAGTCGTTACCAGTTTAGGACTGGCCACCACCAGTGCACGTCAGGTCTTACCATTTTACAGTGCCACTAATTCTTGACACTGTCCATCGACTGGCTGCTGAAGTACTCCCACCTTTTACTTTCTCTCCTCCACTATTACCCTCTGCCACGAACAGAGTACCATTTCACTTCAGTATATTTTAAGTATACTGCATGTAGTGTCCAAACGCTACCAGTGCCCAAAAAGGAACGCCTCCTCATAAGTGCCATTGCACCTGTACAGGCCGTACAGGCAGCCATTAAACCTGCGTGTCCGTCCTTACGGAACGCCCAAGTAATTAGTGTGTCCGTGTACAAGGGTCAGTGATCCTTTGAACACTCAACAAGGGAACACCTCCCGAAGTGCCGCAATACCAGCCCTAAGTGCTGTCAAACCTGCGTGTCCGTCCTTACGAACGCCCCAATTCAGTTAGTGAATCCGCTATCCCGGATCACCCAATCAAGGGAACGCCTCCAGTAAGTGCCGCAATACCAGCACTACTAGTGCTGTCTCAAAAAGGAACGCCTCCTGAAGTGCCACGCACCTGTACAGACGTACAGGTAGCCCTATACCTGCGTGTCTGTCCTACGGAACGCCCATTCATTAGAGTATCCACCATTTTGGATCACTGAACCAAGGAACGCCTCCGAAAGTGCCGTGCACCTGTATTGGACCTACAGGTAGCCCATTCCAGCGTTTCCCAAGTTGGGAATGTGTGACGTATGCCGCACACTATTTGATTTCTTCACCTCATCAGAAGGTGCCACTCACAAAGTGCCGCCGAGCACCCCGTCTTTTCGGACTTTTCATTACCATTATCGCAGAACCCATTTCCAAGTGAGTGCCGCTTTCCACAGTAGGCACTCCCATTCCATTCAGTACCCTTCCTGGCCATTATTTTCATTTTCATCAGGCCTTTACTGCAGCCTGACCAGTGGATAAAGGCGCAGCAGGCTGCTGCGCGCCTGCAAAGAAAAGGAAGAAAGAGAAGCAGAAAGGAAGGCACGTGAAGAAGGGAGAAAGCATGAGCTAGCTCTCATAGATGATGCAATCTCTCGGCAAGTTTCCAAGCCCCAGACCATGAGCTGGACTCCCGGTAAGATGGGGGTTGCGGAGGTTCTGCACACTTGTTGTGTGCGTGGGCGGGATGCTGTGGATTCCGACCTTGGGATGAGAGCTTCCAGGGTGAACTTCTCCAAGGCTACCATGTAGCCCTGCCTGATGAACAGTCTCCTGCGGCCTATCAGTGGGTACAAGTCATGGCCGACACCGAAGCCCAGGTCTCCCTTATTTCAAGAAAGGCATTGCCTAGGGGTGCCAAAATCCAGACGGACGAAGAAATTCAGTTTGAATGGATTGACGGTAACCTCTATTCTGTTCCTTCGGTCCTTATGAATGTTGAAATGCCCTTTCTGGACCAGGAGACCAGGGAAACCACATTGTGGGCCGCCTGGGCGTAGTTGACCCATTCAATGATGTTTATCAGGCGTGATAATTGGGTGCCGAGATCTACTTAAGCCGTATCTCCCCTGGACGCAGCTCCACTACCAGATGCACCGGATCCCTGCAGCATGCCTCCTAATCAAACCTCAATTTTAGGTTCAGAGGCTAGTGCCTCTGATGTCCCCGACATCCTTTCTATTTGCGAACCTGGCCCTGACCCAGTGTCAGAGCCTGAAGTTTCTTCCGCACCATCTCAGCCTCTTACCATTTTACCGCCTACCTCCTCCACTTTGGGAGAGGTAAGCTCACCAGGTAACCCCGGACTTGCTTCCGAGGGTGATTCAACGGAGGTTTCCTTAACCTCCCCACATCAAATCACTGCCAGAGAGGACTCTTCACCTGTGCCAGAGCACACTGCCAGCCTTGGTGACTCCAAAGATTCACAACCTGTGGGGCCATCTCGGCCTTACCGTCCAGTGCCACGGAAGAGGTTCTGGAACAAGTTCTGCCGGGACTGTGGCCGCAAGGGTCACATGTCTGCAAATTACGGAGGGTGCGCAAATTTTAATATTCCTGCCATCGCAATGGCCGTTACTAATCCTTCTTCACTAGGACCCCCAGCTAAGGGCCCTATAAAAGTCGCACCCCTCCAAAGCCATTATCCGCCAAGCCACGTCAGAGCCTTCGACGACTCTGGCGCTCAAATCTCCCTGATACGGGAAGATCGAATCCCCCGAGGGGCTAACGTCGATAGACGTCACTTAATAACCATAGAAGGTATCAACCATATCAAGCTGATCCTTCCCCGACCGTACCCGTCCCGTCCAATTGAGGGTCACCAGACCTCATTTTTCCAAAAGTTTGTACCCTTGCAGTTGCAAGCTACATTCCAGGAGGTTGGGAACGACCTCCTCCTAGGCAAAAAACAACACATGAAGTCTCCCTCGCATTCCAAAAAGCCTAGGGGTCCTAACCCCTCAACAAATCACTCCAAAGCAAGGAGTCATCGAAATGCTACTTCCTCCAGGAAGTAGGTCCACCAACAGTCTCCCCCGTTACCAAGGAGGGAGATTGATCATTCACAGTTCCGTTGCAAAACCTGCAACGTAATAGGGCACTCTACTAATTGGCCTAGGTGCCCACTAGCCGACTACCAGCAGCGGGCGGACACTGTCCATTTTCCACAAGGCTTAGCCTTCCACAAGAGACAGGAGCCTCTGTCTCCCATTTCCAAGGGCACGCTGAGAGGTATTGCACCTCCGGTTACCCGCCACAAGGTCCCGTCGACCTCAACTCTCTGCCAGTTGCCACTTGGCAGCACTGAGCAGTGCCAAGCTCCATCCAGCCTGGACGTAGAGCCACCACCGAACTTGACCTCTGCGCCTGGCCCGAGCTAGTGCCGGCGCCCTAACCTAATCAAGGATCTCCCTACAGGAGATCCTCCCACAGGCAATGGAGCTTACCGCAGCCCATGGCCAATCTCCAGCCCATAATTCTTCTTCAGCCTCACCTCTGTCGCCCGAGGATGAACCTCCGGCAGACCTTACCTTCATACCTCCTCTGGAAAACCAGGAACTGCCCGACCAGGAGTCAGCCTGGAGTTTTCCCCTTACGATGGCTGTCGCAGCAGCTGAGTTGAGGGCCTCCCCTGCAGTAGGTTCCACCTCTACGACGGTTGCTGCAGATACCGAAGTAGGGTGTTCTCCTGAAATCCCTCAGGCTACCCACTGCCTCTGCTCCTGCCGGCCGTTTCTCCCTGGCTTTTCCCCAGAGTCGGTGCCGTCCGCCTCTACTCCTAGGACTGGTATAGACAGGTCCTGGAGGAATAAGAAGAAGAAGAAGAAGGGACGTAGCAAATCATTAACACTAACCAAAGAGCCACATGCTTTCCTTGACACCTGTGCCCGAGGTACAGTGTCACATTCATTTGCAGAATGATCCTGGCACCTACCCAGAGAAGGTAGCCAGCCTGATCTCTGCCAGTAAAACTAACCCTCTAACCCCTAGCAATTGTAATACTAACCCTCACTTAAATGTAATCACCTCATTACATTTCCATCCTGGTAATGCACTAACCACTCATCATCCTCACGCATCATTACCTCACCTCATGTATTTTAACAATTCCGGCGACACATTACTGCGGTGCGTACCACACTCTGGAATGATTGCGTCCCCAATTAACTGTATTGAGTAGGTTAGGCTAATGATTTAGTACCAGGGCATTAGGTTAGTAGCAAGTAGAATTTTCAAGTAACCTTATCTAGGGGTAGAGTAGACTGTCGTCACAAGACAACCCGTAGTTATTACTTAGGCTAGACTACATTACTCCATTAACCCTTTCCGGTCTTGGGGCTTCTGAGAGAAGCCCACCATCTCTCTCATACTAGGTATCGAGGGCTTCTGACAGAAGCCCACCCCAACACCGTGCATATCTTTGTAATAACTCGATATAGCGTCCCCAAAATTTATCCAATCCATAGTCTGTTTTCTCTACTTGACGTGTATAAATCAAAGAATATCTTTCCCAACCAATCAATCCACATGTGGGTCCGAAATAATATTCAAAACTTACGCCAAAAACTTGGCTTGTTTCTGGCG
The DNA here is from genome assembly GCF_015104395.2 of Macrobrachium nipponense. Lineage (NCBI taxonomy): Eukaryota > Metazoa > Arthropoda > Malacostraca > Decapoda > Palaemonidae > Macrobrachium > Macrobrachium nipponense. Next base: position 67,803,767 of record NC_087212.1, on the reverse strand, counting down.
AGATCACCTCATTTCGCCCGCGAGTTTCTCAGGTGAAAGTCGCCTCTCGCTACTTCTAACTGGCTTCATTTCCTCACGTTGTTTGTAACACTGTCACCAAGTCGCCCGACATCCTAATTTGACTAAGAAGTAATTAGTGCTCTTCCCTCAGATCCGATATATAATTTTCTGTCTCTGACGAACAATATTTCACTGCAATCCATATTTCTAAAAAGTATTAAAAAAAAATCAGTCGGCATACGATATGTAGCTGCGTTCAATCTCGTGATGAAATCGGAAAACATTTCGATTTCAGAATGATGCCAATTAGTAAATTACCAATAAATCATTTGTAATTTTCCAGAAATAAATCCTTTATCAAAGTTCTTATATATATAGTAATGTTATTCAATGTAAAACGAGAATGCAGAAAACTGCAAGTTTACTGAGAGAACCATAAAATATAAATTTGAA
>NC_087212.1:67775814-67798314 GCF_015104395.2 Macrobrachium nipponense | reverse complement strand
GCACTTCTGAGGTATCCTCCACAAAAATATATGTTTTCTATTTTATTGATATTTGTTTAAGAACCAAGCAAGGATTCATTTTTCATTTACAGTAATTATCATCTACGTATATCACTGCAATATTATTTGCTCACTTCATGAATATTATTTATCTAGGATGTAATCCTATTATCTTATTCAATTCTATGTATTTATTTGTTTTACATATCAGAGCACAGAAAAAATATGTATACAAAACGTTTGCTTAATTTCACATGAAATTTCACAGGAAACAGAACTTTTATGCCATAAAAATCATTATGAGCTTTTCTGGGACGTTTTTATCTGTGACTTTATTACCTGGATTCGTTATAGTGAACTGAACTGAACTACACAAAAATTGCTTGACTTATTGATCCCCATCTTTGTTTATTGCCGGAAATGTGATAAACAGCAATTTGTCTTTTCGAACTTGCTATGGTATAACTTGCTATTAGTAACATCATTTGTTACTGAAGCAGTTTAAGTTGCCACAAGTTCAACAGACATTGTAGAATGAGAGAAGCGTTATGCCATGTGTGTATATATATATATATATATATATATATATAGTATATATATATATATATATATATATATATATACACACACATGGCATAACGCTTCTCTCATTCTACAATGGACTGACGGTGTGTTACAATAGTATTATAGAAAGCATAATTAATTGTGGCAATAAGTCTCTGATGGTATGCATACCTAGCAGAGACTTGACTGCTACAGCTACTTATGCTTTGTAACACCTCCATCGTCCATATTGTACCAGTGAACAAGGGCACAGAAGGAAGTGCTCGGAGTATGCGGTTGCAACGTTCAAATAGTGTTTCATGGGCCTTTTATCTTCATATATAAATATAAACATATATGTTTGTTTTTAAATCGCAAAAAATTAAAAGTGAGATGATTATATGAACAAAGTTACAGCCACGAAGGAAAACTGAAACACTGGAGATGTTAAGTATTTTCGTCTTATTACTAAGACATGGTCACCATGACTTGTAAGCCGGAAGTACTTAGCATCTCTAGTGCTTCAGTTTTCTTTCGTAGGTGTAACTGTATTTATATATATATATATATATATATATATATATATATATATATATATATATATATATATATATACTTACTTCTTTCACATAATATATATATATATGTGTGTGTGTGTGTATATATATATATATATATATATATATATATATATATATATATATATATATATATATACATATATTGTGTGTGTATATATATATTATATATATATATATATATATATATAATATATCTATATATTATATATATATATATATATATATTTACTTTCACATAAAATGAAGACATTGCATCATAGATTGAATCTTCCGTTACAAAGTTAAGAAGTCTGTTCTTTTAATAAATAATTCATTGTTGAAAACAAAACACTATATATTGCTTATTTGGTATGATTTTAAAAGAGCCCCAACTACTGAACAAGAGCATAACGACGATATACTTTATTACTGACCGGCGGAGTTCGTTGAGGATATGGAATCGATGGTTATAAAATGTATACTTGTTAGGCAACTATCCATAATAAATTAGCTTTTAAATCACCCTATAACTACTGATTGTTCATTTTAAGATGGCTTTTCGTTTTTGCTTAATATTTAATTTTATATTGAAGCATGTTTGAAAACATACGAAAGCTCAATAAATTCTATTACAAAACCCGAGGGAGAAATGCCAGTGAGGCTTCTATGCCCTGGAAGGTGAAAGGCATGGAGAGGATTATTTTTCATTATTTCAGTTAATTTTTTAACAAAAGAGTGAATGTAGAAGTGTGAAAATATGAAAAAGTAAGATAAGCACGACAAGAAACTAGCATTACAAGAACTGATAAGACAGCACAAGAATAAAGCAGAAATCCACCACGTGGCGGGATCTAACTATGACCTTGGTTGTTGTTTATAACAACAGGCCGACGCTGAACGTAAAGACAGGAGGAGGAGCTAAGACGATGAGGAACTTACCTAGCCATCAGTGCTGCCAGCGTCGGCTATAAACTAACCATCCATGAAATGCTTGATGGATGCTTCTGTTTATTGCCTTGCCATTCATAAAATAACAATTAATGTTGACTGAAATATTCACCATCACTGTAAGTCATAAATATTCTATCTACTTACGTAAAATTTATTACATTTGATTAACCAGAAAATATATTTTTCGACCTTTGAAATCAGAGGAAGAGAATAAGAAACGCTAAAAATTATTTTTGTTCCTATTTTATCACATCTAAAACGGTGGTAGTTGTGATTTTATTTTTAAGAAGTTTTTATATACGCTAGAATAAACGTTCAGCTTTCCATTGGTACCACTTTAGTCATGATAAAAAATACAGGGGTAATATTAGAAAGCATTTTGTGGGAACTTTCAATGCGTCTATCTCTTCAACTATTCACCAACGGGTAAGGTACCAAGACCGGAACGTAAACAAGAGGTTCCACCCGTCCGGACCGGAGAGGGTTAAGTTAGTACACTTAGCATCTCCAACTATAAGTTAGGTAGGCCACTGTAGTTAGCTGTATCGCTGCTTTAAAAACTTCAAGTTGGAGTAGGAGAACTGGGTAGTCGAGACGATCAACTTATTTAAGCCAAGACCTTCACGCCCGAAAGGGAGTGAATGCCTTCTTAACAGGGGGAGCTGCTACGTTTATAGATCGTTTCGTCTACCCCGAAATTAATTAATTAGTTTGATTTGGAAAACGGCAGCCATTTCCTCCAAATATCAGCTGATTTTTAGGAAACGCGGGAACCAAAACCCGCCAGCCAGAGGTAGGGAGCTCCCCAGTTGGGGGAATATAGTCTTTTGTCAGCTTTAGGGACGTATCTCGAAGGGAAGGATGTAGGCAGATTGGTACTTCTTAGACCTATATCTTAAGCTCTTTTTCCTGTGACCCCTCTGCTGGCTGTATGTTCTGTTTCCAGGATTCGCCTTGCTGGGGGGTGGTTAAGCTGAATCCCAACACCCAAGCAAACCGCCTGCGATCTGCCTCAGTCGACTGCAAGACGCGACCTCGGACGGATGTCCGACCACCTGCCTTCCTGTTAGGCCTATCCAGGGCGTGAGTAGAGCGCCAATAGACCCAGGCCTAAGACAAAGCCAGGCCACGCTTTTCTACAACGATCCACTGAACACGACATCCAGGTACATCTTGTGAAACAGCATATTGCCAGTCCCTTACCTCCTATTATCTATTTGATCCTCATTTTTCCCAATTCAATTTCAAAACCAAAAAGGACTCATCCTTTTGTTCCCTCTCACTGCCTCATGGCCGCATGCTTCCCCTTGTGTGATCGTCCCCAGACAAATGAAGTCATTGCATACCTCAGTGATACATTAAAAAGTTCCTTTTCCCCAGTGTTAGAGAACTAAACAAATGAAATTGGGCAATAAATCCTTTTTCTTTTATCTTGTTTAATCTGGGATTCTTTTTCCAGATTCCCTGAGTCACGTGTCACGTCTCTCTCGCAAGTGTTGCATTACCCAAGTTTATGAAACCAGCTTGTATGAATCACATCTTAGCCAGCTATCCATTTGTGAGAGATTATAAGTCCCAACGTGGGGACCAATAGCATTTACTTTTCTCCAGGCCAGTACGAGCCTTTTGTAAATAAATAGCTGTAAAGTAACGAGTTGAGTTTCTGGCGACCTATTCCTCTAGATTAAATATTCATTAATAATCAGTTTTACGGTAAGTTCCATTAATTTCCTCTTTTCCTCCCTCAATTATTTCTGTTTCCGTATATAGCCTCTCTCAAGGCCGGGCTAATACGTAAAAATATTTACCGAGTAAATATGTATATATCGTACACACGTACACATACTATACGCATGTATGCTATGGTTTAGGCTATGGGCACCAGATCCACTTTGCCGTTAGAGGGTTAGCTTTTTCTTCTTGTCATTGGCAACTATTCTAACCTTTGAGCAAGATGATAAATTCAGATATCTTTAATTTCACTTGTCTGGTTGCTTGAAAATCTCTTAGCATACCGTACATGGGTTTGAAACCTACGTATGTACCGTGTATTCGTATTACAAAACACAAAATAAATGTCTTAAGCAGTTCCGATTGTTGGGTGTTGGTGTGGATGTGTAATGAGTTGGTGGAAGGCTGTGAGTGAGGATAAGAGCATGGCAAAAGTTACGTAATAGCTACTGTACTTGGCCCAGTAATAGAAAAACAGCTAGAAAGAACGATTTTGATGGTAGCTTTAAATGAAAAATTTGGTGACAATGAAATAAATATGGAATAACCAAAGGAAAAGAGAAAGAAGAATATACGAGAATGGTTCAGAAAAAGGTTGATTAAGAATATTCTGAAAAAAATGGCGAGGAAAATCTCTTATATGTTAGGACAAAGGAGATCAAGTAGCATGTTGATGGATGTAATGGTGAGAAGAGGAGTGATTAGATGGTGAGCGCAAATGAAAGAAAGGTGTAAGGTGTTCTTATGGACTGTTCATGGACTGTTCATGCATGCGCATTGAGAAAGGTGGGATAAGGTGCGAAAAGTTGAGACAGTTAACATAACAAAGAATTGATAAAGAACTAGACATCGATGAATAGAACAGTTGGATGGGGTCAGTTCGATAAAAAGAAAATGGGAAGTATTGGAGACAATGGATAGTGAAAAAAAAGTATACATATGTATGGGGTGGACTTTGGGGGCCTCTCTGTTTGGCAAACCAGATATCAAAGGAATTTTAAGTGTCAGTGTGTTAAAAAGTACAGATGCGATAACATTGGAAAGTGTGAAATGATACGGGCATATAGTAAGAGTGAGTGAAAGCTTGGAACCTGTCATGGGAAAAAGGTTTAGGGGGATGCAAGGAATTAATTGACTGCATAAAGTGAAGGAGGATTTGGAGAAGAAGGGTTTGGCAGAGGAATATGCTTTCCACAGCGCATGTATGATATAAATATAGTATATATATCTGTCTAATACATACATACATGCATACTTTTAGTAGATGTACAACCATAATATTGCATAAGTATGCACGTCTCTGTATATCTTAAACTATAAATCTATGCAGAAAGACATTCTAGCATATTATATAAATAGAAAATCAACACGCAAAGAAATTGTAATGTAGTATTAGAAAAAAAAAAAACTCAAATTCATGGCAGCAAAAATATCGGGATTCAGGAAATGCGGCAATAAATTCTGACCAAAGGACGCAATGGGTAAATCTAATAAGGAGAAACCGCTTCGCCTCACGGCATCTTCCCAAACAGAGAAACACCTGGTTTCGAGTCTAAAGAAATGATAAAGTTTCATTGAAAATTCGGATGTGAGAGAGAGAGAGAGAGAGAGAGAAGAGAGAGAGAGAGAGAGAGAGAGAGAGAGGATGCTGAACTCAGTTTCATATGACTATAAGAGTTCAGTCACAGTATGCTTTGGAGGTTCATACTGGTACAGCATATATATTTATATTTTTTCGCCTTAAGAGCAAATTATTGCGTGATTTCCGTACATGATAAGCGGCTTAGCGTTGTTGGGCTTGCAAACTCATCTTCAGAGACTTGGGCAGAACAGGAATAACATGGTGATAAAGTCAGTTTAAGTTTTAAGTGAATAGTAATAAACTGAGTAATATTTGAATTTTTGCATCTGCTAGTTCCATTTATTGAGTAATAATGTTACCGTAAGATCCATTGAACGGTAACACTTCATTTATATACAGCAAAGAAAAGGAAAAACGTTTCAGAAGCCCAAATTAGACATGTTTACACTAAAACACATATACGTTATACAAAATTTAATTTGCATTTAACAAATGGTTTTAAGAGGCAACACAATGTAGGTTCCAATATAGGATCGATCAAATTTCTCGCCTTTCTACCAGTTTGGCTGATCATTTTTTTACAGCATATTAATAGCTTTCCTTTCTCTCCTACATTCAGCAATTGAATAGGATTTTAAAGTTCTATTAGGAGGTCTATATATTTCATCGAATAAAAGGTAATCCTCAAAATCCTTTTAGCCGATTCGATTCCAAAATTCGTTAAGACCTAAAAGCTATTATACACGGAATAGAGTACTGGTTGTGTAGATACCTCTTTCTATTGATATCCAACTTCTTCACTATTATCTCTTTGTCTCTTTCCATTTAGTATAATTTTCTGTCCATAATGGAAGGTTAATATTTTCCTCATGTGCTTTATATGTCGTCGCAAAAACCAAGGTCACTCACGTCAAAAAAATATTCATAGATAGGTAAAATAAATATAGAATATATACGAAGATATATATGTATATATATATATATATATATATATATATATGTATATATATATATATATATATATATAAATATATATATATATATAAATATAAATTATATATATATATATATATATATATATATATATATATATTGTTACGAAGTGCCAAGTATCTGGTTACCATTCATCAATTGTTACCTCACAAAAGCCAGACACCTGAACCCTCATCACTGGTATTAAACGACTGAATACTCTAAAGGCAACAGTGATCCCTTAACAAGTTACAGTATTGTAGAAACAGGTGTGAGGTAATCTTGTAAGTAATTAAATTAATCAAAGTGCATCACTCCATCAACAACTTTAAAAGTCTAAGTATTTCCCTGATTTCAGAAGTCTTAAGTACTTCCCTGGTTCTAAGTCACTTCAAGTAAATTGAAGGAAAGCAGATCAATTACCACTCTATGTTTCTACCTAACATCAATATAATCAAATGCAAATATACTGGTTAGAAATGAAATACTTATAAAAATTTTAGATACAAAAATTTATTATTAAACTCAAAATTTATAAGTGAAATTCACAATATCAGGGAAAATTACTGTTACTTGAAAACAAAGTAAAGTTTAATTTATGTTTGAATCAATTAAGTAAAATTAAATCAAAGTTAATTTATCAAAAAATTCAAGGAAATTAATTCAATCAAAATTCAAAAGTGTTAGGCAATAATTGAAAATTAGAAATTAATTCACAAGTGCTAAACAATAATAAAACTTGACAAGAATTCTTAGTAAATGCAAATGAATTCACAAGTGTTAAATTTAATTAAATGTGCAATGACTAATTAATGAAAATAACTAAGTCAATTAAATTGTGAATGTAAATGAAAATACAGAAAAATGTGGACAGTATCAAAATAAAAAGGTACACTTCAACAAGAAAATGAAAAAATGCACAAAATGAAACCAACACAAAACACAAAAATTTGCAATTTGTAAAAGTGTAAATCTTTTTGCTCAAAACATTGTAACCATCAGTTTACCTTTTAGGTATACCAACTTCTTTCTTTGCTGCAGTCTTGTTTTACACTTTCACAAAAACCAGGCGCCATTACAACAACAATGTTTGTTCAGATTCCACAAAAAACACTATTTAACACTAAATAAACTCCAAGAAATATCAAATATGAAATTCTCAAGTTATGAGTGACCAATTTACGCTACGTTAATATAATCTCAAGGATGTCGAGAGAGAGAGAGATGTTAACACCTCAAGAATCTAAGATCTAATGAATCTCTCTTCCTTACGGAAGCTGGACAGGGGAGATGACAAAACGTTTTTGGGCAATAATTCTTCTAGAAGCTTCGAAATCTTAAGCAACTTTATATACAAAATGTGTAATCTGCACGTGGCACTCGGCAAAGACATACACGTATGAGTCCAGTCTGTTAAAAAAAAAGACACGTACTCTACTCAATCGACCGAAGCAGAAGCCCTTATCTTACGTGATGACAGATTCTCAAAACACAAATGAAGTCTCGAGCTCGCTTATCAAACGTATTGATAGATTAGGAAAGCAAACGGATATCTCGCAGTTCCTCTAATCTCACAGTGCTGACATAATAAGGAAGCAATTGTAGTTTCAAATGGACAAAGAAAATCCCTCTCTTTCTACATTCTATGTTATATATATATATTCTTTTATAATATATGTAATGCAAAATCTGAACACACATTTTAAAACATCCTATCTCTAAGCTATCCAGGAATCTGAAAAAATGTTGCACAATTCCACATAACATTTTATACAGTCACAGAGGAGATATATGCATTTTGAAAGTAGCAATATATAATAATATATATATATATATATGATATATATATATATTATATATCTAGATATATATATATATATTATATATATATATATATGTGTGTGTGTGTGTGTGTGTGTGTGTGTGTGTGTGGGGATATATTAATATATATATATATATATATATATATATATATATATATATACATATATTTATATCTATATATATATATATATATATATATATATATATATATATATATATATATATATATATATATATGTATATATATATATATTGGCATGCCATCTGCAATCTCATTGTGTCCAAGCGTTGAACTATCAATTGATTGACTAGATCAATGACATGGCTTAATGCGGGTTATTTTGCAGTGGTATAACTAAATCAGTGACTACGTAGGACCAACGAAAAAGGAAGACTGCGAACAGGAAGTAGTCGTTTTAGTGGTCTGAAAATATATCAGTCGCCCAGAAATATTTGGTTTTAAAGAAAACACTATACATCCACTAAAATTAAGTATAATTTCACTAAAATTGAAAGGGATAATGCAGGGGCTACACTTTAACCTCGTGGTACTGTAGGATACGTTAAACAAGGTAACATATCAATTAACTAGTGTCACACCAGGTAGGAGAGTGATAACTAAATTAGCTAAGCTAATCCTATAAGTTGTTAAACAGGATTTTCTTCGGTGGGTCTGATACAGAGAACAGTTCAGGAAAAAACACTCAAAGTTAATAGCGTCTTTGAGTCCTGTTTGGCATTTTCGTTTGTAACCCTTAGTACAATGTGCAAAATATTCAAAGTTGTAGTGACTTAAAATTAGGCATGTTACAAATATTTTTACTTAGCTGTTGAGGCGCAAGCACAAAGCAGATATATGTACTATATCTGCTTTGTGCAGATATAGTACATATATGTACTATATCTGCACAAGTGATATAGTACATATATGTACTATATCACTTCACGGGGGTCATGTTTCACTGGACTGGGAATGTGAGGAAGCAAATTCAAAAGGGAGGTTTTGAAGATATGTGAACACGGGTGGAGAATTAGGTTAAGGAATGGAATCTGGGATTACAGATACTGGTTTTAAATCTAAAATACAGTTTTCTTGGCACATTACCGGATATGTCAGTGAACTTTGACGTTTGGTATATTGTGAACCAGTGGGGGGCGATGGGCGATGCAGCTAGTATCTTCTCACTGCCAATGACCAATGAAGGCAGCAAACAGGTGTGCGATTGGTATGCTAACCGCAACAGGCCACTGGATGGAAGAGCGTGGTTGTGGTGTTGAGTGTGTGACTCGTTTGCAGTATGAGTCCGTGTAAGGAAAGGCACTGGGCTGGATGAGTCTTTCTCAACTTTATAGTTGGACAACAGAGGTCTGAGTGATAGCTGCTGGTGTAGGACTATCGTGGTAAGAGCTACCTTCCTCTTATACGACTTCATACTGTTTTGGTTTGTAGGAACCTCCTGTACAGATTTGTAAGGCCCTTACATCCCTCTGTGGCAGCCATCCTAGGTGTTTTTGAAATGGCGACTATTTTGTTCTGCCAAAAAAAGGGATCCTTCAAGTTCCAGGTACGTGCTGGAAGACAACAAAATTCCCTACAGAAACGAGTGTTATAATGCACAACAATAGTAAGGGGTGTTGCTGTGGAAGGAGAGAGGTTGAGAGTGGGTAGAGTCAATAGAGGTGAAAAGGGTTGAGTTCAGGTCAAAGTTAAATGGTCCGAATGCAGGTGTCATTTGCAGGTGGACAGCGATTCTGGGTGGCGAGAAGGCTGGGATTCGTTAAAGGGGATTATACGGAATTGGGTAGGGAATTAAACAAAAGACTTATGGACGGAGATCCCTGGGATTTCATCTGAAGGACATCATTATGGCTCTGCAGATGTTCTCAAAGGGTGTGCCACTGCGTTCCCGTCGATAATCCACGAATCCCATAGGGGACTCGTTTGGGGTAGCTTTCTGTAGAGCTATTGTATTCACGTAGTCTTAAAACAAATTTTTAGGTTGAACATCCGTTAAGTGGAACTACGCTGAACTTATTTTGACACTAATCTGATTTATGATGGCACTAAGGGATGACAAGCGAGGTGCATGATTTATTTAACAGCAAGGCGAAATGGGCTTATTTTCCCTGGCACCCCTATCTGAAATGGCTTAAGGAAAAACGCCTGGATGCTCTATAATCAAAACACGTCATAATTTCGCGTACTTACCTTATCAGTTCTTTGACTTTTCTGAAAATTGAAATGAGGGTGAAAATGCAAGCGTCATGAAGTGACGCATGACGCATCATGCCATAATATATATATATATATATATATATATATATATATATATATATATATATATATATACATATACATATACATATAAATATTATATATATATATAGAATATCTATATATATATTATATATATATATACATATACCATATATATATTATATTATATATATATATAGTATATATATATATATATATATATATATCTATATATATATATATATATTGAGAGAGAAGAGAGAGAGAGAGAGAGAGAGAGAGAGATTAGAGAGAGATATCAAATGCTCATTTGACCCAGATGGGATGAGGAGTTTACCTGGTAGAACTCTTCCCATGATTGTACGCATTTAAACGGAACTTAGGTCTGTTTTAGCGGACGAATGTCATTTTGTATTCTTTATTTTAGGTAATAGTGTAGATATAATGATATTGAAGTGTGCGTATTATATAGTACAAGAACTCTTAAACTTGGAATTTGTAACTCAAGTTCCCAGTATCCTTCACTTTAATAAAACTTGATTACAGTATTTCATTGGGGAACATCCTACAGTATTATCACTCCAAATACTAGTAGCTCGCTGCAAGGTAGTCACAGTATCTTCCCACAGCTGATTGAACATCATTTGACGTCATCCAGCAACTGAAGGTTACAATAACCAACGTCTAATCTTTTCATTTATCTTTAAGTATTGCCCTGTTAACAATTTCCCTCAAAACAAGAACGTAATCAAACACGTTAATAACTTCAACTAAAGATATATCTCGTTTTCGGAAGACGGATATTAATGCTCATTTCAGCGAGCGCGTCATTGCTGAAGTCCGTTTAGATGAACAACGATGGGTACCGATGCGTTGTTGTTATGAAATGTTGTCCTTGATTATTGTTGCTTATACACAACTACCCCCGCTCCACTGTGTTTCATTGATTTGCTAAATTACAGTTATCGGGAATTTGAATAAGAGCTTTTAGACGGAATTACAAATCATCCAACTAACTGCGTTGGTGGAAGAGATTGGAGTGGGGTTTATTTGAAGGTTGAAAATATATCACTCAAATATATCACTCAGTATCATTAAGTTCATAAAGTAATTCCATACCTTGAACAATGGGCGGTATGTGAGATTGACACGAGTCTAAAATTAATTAAGCGCTATTGCATCGTTCTTTGAACAAATAAATATGCTCTGTTCATATTTTAGTAATTCAGCATTCCCCAGGCCCCAGGTGAATTATACTATATATTAATGAGTTCCCAAAAGACAACTCCTGAATTTCTCTCTCTCTCTCTCTCTCCTCTCTCTCTCTCTCTCTCTCTCTCTCCCCCCCATCTTTCTTTCTTTTGATGGAAACTGACTGCCAGTGTACTGACTTCTAAATAATGACCTATTCTTATAGAACCTAATGAAAAGGTTATTGTAAACTGGTTTTCAAATCCAAGTCTTTTTCTAAAGTAACGTAACGTGAAGTCGTAAATTATGTAAACACTGCAGCTACAGCATGTCATAAATAGAGCGGCAGCCCGGCACCGTTGAGATACAAACGAACGAGATACCGACTGTAACCCTTACCGGTATTTAGGAGTAGACTTGTAAACTGTGAAACTGACGTCTGCCGAAAAATATATGGGTGGCTTACTTAACAAGCACCACTAATTGCTCGTTAGATTTTGGGTCTAGATCCAATGTATGAGATACCAGATGAAACTAATATATAATATAATTGCAGACTCTTACTGATTATAGAATGACCAGTGACAGACATTTTTGGAGGGTGGGTTGGGCCCCTTCCCCCTGACAGACGCCCACTGAAAACCCCCTTTTTCAGTGCGTCCCTGTCAGGGGAACCCACCCTCCAAAATGTCTGTCATTAATTGGATCTAGATCCAACTTAGGAGATACCGAGTAAAATTTACACTACAATAGCACTGCACATCCTAGAATACTGTGGTGGTAATGACAGACGTTTTAGTGTGGTGGTTACCCCCTGACAGACGCCCCACAACTCGTGGGGTAGGGGAGGGGGAGGGGGCAGGGGGGTCTGCATCAACATTGGAGATACCAAGTAAAATTTGTACTACAATTGCACTGCACATCCTAGAATGCTGTGAGGTAGTGCCAGACATTTTAGTGGGTGGTTACCCCTGACAGACATCCCACAACGAGTGGGGAGGGGGAGGGGGAGACAGGATTTGGATCTAACATGGAGATACCAAGTAAAAGCTGTACTACGATAGTTCTGTCACATCCTAGAGTACTGTCCGGTGGTAATACCAGATATTTTAGTGGGTAGTTACCCCCATGAGAGACCCCACACAACGAGTGGGGGAGGAAGGGGGAAGGGGAAGGGGAGAGACAGGATCTCCATCCAACATCATAGTACCAAGTAAAAACAAATTTTGTACTACTACAATAGCACTGCACATCTCAGGAGTACTGCGGTGGTAATGGACAGATATTTTAGTGGGTAGTTACCCCCGGACAGACCCCCACCCCACAACGACTTGGGAGGGGGAGGGGGTGGGGGTGGGGGAGCCAGGATCTGCATCCAACATTGGAGATACCAAGTATAATTTGTACTAACAATAGCACTGCACATCCTAGAGTATGTGGTGGTAATGACAGACATTTTGAGGGTGGTTACCCTCTGGCAGACACCCCCACAACGACTTGGGAGGGGGGGAGACAGGATCTGCATCCAAACATTGGAGATATAAAGTAAAATTTGTTACCACAATAGCACTTCATATCCTAGAATGCTGTGATGGTAATGCCAGACATTTTAATGGCTGGTTACCCTTTCACAGACATAACCTACGATTGGAAGGGAGAGGTGGGGGACACCTTGAAATATTTCCAAATCTATCATAGGCAATATTAATATTAGAATATGGTAAGTATCTGAAAATCGTGAGCCTGATAAAATGTAAAAGGCAAAAACTTCAAGAAATATTGTGATGTTTCAGGATAAGAATTATATATACTATATATAATATTAGCACTATCCATTTGGTTTGGAGTTATTACTTCACACAAAGTATTTTATCTGCAATGGGAGGGGTCACAATTGGCAAACAGCTACAAGTATGTGTGCTGAGCCATTTTTGAATAATTAAACCAGTCTAATGGTGCCACTCTCAGTTCCTCTAAAAAAAAGAAATGTAAGATAAGTATCCTCGCTTTAATAGCGTCTTTGTCATTTTCATTTTCTTGCCTATAGTTAGGACACTGCAGCCCATGTCGAGGTTCGTAGCCCAACGTGTCTTACCATAAATGAATTGTTCTATTATTGCTGTTGGTTCGTGTGGATGAAATGAAATTTTTATCGGATATGGGAATTCGATTGATATTAAGACCAAAGTCCCATCATAAAGAGCCGTTTTAACACCCGCACATTCACAAAGAGATGATGTTCACACACAATAATTACTGGAAACGGAAATGTGAATGAATTGTTCAGGATAAGCTAACTATAAAGATTAAAAACATTATCCCCCATTTAGTTCCCTCTCCCGAAGTTGACGATCATACAACTGGGAGCTCCTGACTCCCAAATTAAGTTGGCCTATAATATCATGTCAGTTATCTAATAGTCCACTTAGTTTCGGCTGCCTCACTCAAATTGATCTGTACACTATCACCAAGTATCAGGTACCATATATATTCAGGAAGAAAATCTAAAACTTAAATAAAAATGATACACAATTTTGATGTTTAAAGCCAGCCGAGTGCGTTTGTCTCCCGCCGGCCACGCACAGGCAGCCTCCATGTAATGTGTTTTAATACATTCTATCGATGCTGGCTTTGACGACCATTATTCGGCTAATTTTCTCCTAGTAATATTTTTTTCGTTTTATTTCTTCATTATATCCAGTAGACAGGCACTAACATCATATTATATCCTCACGTCTGTTCAATGCATTTACCATTGTTAATATGATTTATAATGCGTCTCCAACAGTCATAAAAATTTGACAACCGAATGTGCAAATATGTCAGCTGTGTGCAAGGCATAGGGCGTCAATCACTGGAGTAGCGATCTCCCTGCCGAGAGTGACTTCGGAAGGCCATATTGAAAGGTCTCGGTCCAGCTCTTAGTACTATATTTTATTACTATTACTTTTGTAATTTTTTATTATTATTATTATTATTATTATTATTATTGTACTTAGGAAGCAGACCCTCTCTCAAGCATACTTTATTAAAAGTAATGGCTACTTCAGCAGCATTACACTTGTAGAGATTCTTCTCTATTTTCCGAATAGCGGCTTTTTCCGTGCTACTTAGACAGGCTAGTAGAGCGCCTATGGAGGTCATGATCAATACAGAGTCAAAATTGGTGTATATATTTTGAATTTTACAGATAAACTATGATACCATAGTTATCAAAGTCATTAACGATATACATATATATATATATATATATATATATATATATATATATATATATATATATATATATATATCTCTCTCTCTCTCTCTCTCTCTTTTTTCTTGAAGCAAGCGAGCTTCGTCTGGAGTCTGCCGGACATCCTCGGGCTGGGAGCTGAGGGTGACTGATCTTGAAGCGGTGTCCGCTCCTCGTTTATATTTGGAGTTGACAGCAGGGGGTCTGCCCCATGCTGATCTACTATTGGCTGGTGGCGGTAGGTCTTCGTTTTCATTGGTGGCTTGAACCGGGTCTCAAGCCACTTTCCATGCGTTGATGGTTGCGATACTGTAAGTCCTGCAGCCGCCTAGACCTCCTTAGCGGCGCGGTTACGTCGATGGGCGTTTCGCTATGCTGCGGGGACGTCACGGCTAACTTGATTATGATTGGCTGCGGGAGTATCTCGTTCGGGGGCGTCGTCTTCCGTGGAGTTTGTCGTGCTCGGTGGTGTCATTGTTGGTGGCAGGTCTTCTCATACTCGTAGGGAGGAGAAATTCTTCCTGCGTCGTATGAGAAGACCTGCCGCCAACAATGACACCACGAGCACGACAACTCCACGGAAGACGACGCCCCCGAACGAGATACTCCCGCAGCCAATCATAATCAAGTTAGCCGTGACGTCCCGCAGCATAGCGAAACGCCCATCGACGTACCGCGCCGCTAAGGAGAGGTCTAGGCGGCTGCAGGACTTACAGTATCGCAACCATCAACGCATGGAAAGTGGCTTGAGACCCGGTTCAAGCCACCAATGAAAACGAAGACCTACCGCCACCAGCCAATAGTAGATCAGCATGGGGCAGACCCCCTGCTGTCAACTCCAAATATAAACGAGGACGGACACCGCTTCAAGATCAGTCCACCCTCAGCTTCCAGCCCGAGGATGTCCGCAGCTCCAGAACGAAAGCTCGCTTGCTTCAAGAAAGAGAGAGAGAGAGAGAGATTAGAGAGAGAGAGAGAGAGAGAGACGATATATATATATATATATATATATATATATATATATATATATATATATATATATATATATATATCGTTAATGACTTTGATAACTATGGTATCATAGTTTATCTGTAAAATTCAAATATATACACCATTTTGACTCTGTATTTGATCATGACCTCCATAGGCGCTCTACTAGCCTGTCCTAAGTAGCACGGAAAAAGCCGCTATTCGGAAAATAGAGAAGAATCTCTACAAGTGTAATGCTGCTGAAGTAGCCATTACTTTTATTATTATTATTATTTATTATTATTATATTATTATTATTATTATTATTATTATTATTCGACCCAATTTCACAGAGAAAAATAACCTTACGAAAACACACCTAAGCACTCCAACCATTGTGGTCAGGCCTAAGCATCTGCTCTTGGATCTAAGCAGTGTCAATCATAAATGGTTCCTGTGTAAAATACAGGACTTTCTTTGCATATGGTAGCGAAGCACTAACTAAACAGTAATGTACATCACTCCACCACCAACTCACAATGCACTTACTCAGTAAGCACTCACCACTTGCATACATTCACTATACACACACACAAACTCACACACTTAACATACACTCACACACACTCTCAATAACACAAAACACTATGAATACCCAACACTCACTAGGCACTCACTATACACTAAATGCTCACTAAACACTTGAAATACTAAATTTACTAAATATTCATTATACCCCAAACACTCAGTAAACATTCACTAATCATCACTTAATGCTAAACATTAATTAAACAACTAAACATTCACTAAACCCCAAGCACTCATTAAATACTAGCTTACAAACCCTAAATACTTATTAAATACTAAACAGTGAATGAACATCCACTCATTAAAAACTTAATAAACACTTATATACTAAAAATTTGCTAAAAGACTAACATTCACAAGACATTCACTAAACGCTCACTTAAAATTCGCAAAAACTTTCACTAAAAACCCTAAACACTCACTGAATACTTACACACTAAATATTCACTAAACACTACCATTCACAAGACATTCACTTACGTTCACTTAAAATCACAAAACATTTACTAAAACCCTTAAGACAAAAACATTCACTGAATACTTACACAATAAACATTCAATAACATTCACAAAAACATTCACTAAACCCTAAAGACTCAGTAAGCATTCACTGAATACTGACACATTAAACGTCACTAAACCCTAAAACACATCATCAAACACTTACTCATAAACATTCACTAAACGCATACTCACTAAACCCTAACAATTCGCTAAACACTGACTCATTAAACATTAACGATAGAAAAAATTGACAATCGCACTAATTTTTCATTTTCTCTTGTTTTCTTTATTTACATTAATGCAAGGTGATTATTTTCTTTTTTGGTCTAGTTTGCTCTTGTATTATCATAATCTTCTTGAGAGAATGGAGTTGTTCGAAATACATTGGTGTGTAGAGATATTGTTTAAAAAACAGAGATCCTCTGTGTCCTTCCTCAGCCAGGTGTATTATGTCTGACGAATTTTACACCAGCCCGAAAAAAAAATCGACTATAGTAACAAACAATATTCATTCATAAAACTGATAATACAAAAATGTATCCATGATTTCATTAGCATGAAAGTCAGTTGAAACCAAAAGAAGGTAGTCCTGCTTCGATAAAACAACCGAGTAGGCTGTAGCCATTCCAATTATTATGATCTGTACCCTGACTATAGCGTAAATATACATATGTATTACTATCTATTTAATGGGTGCGTAACTCTATTTAACAAATGTTATGTACTAGACATTTTACAGCAATCTCTAATAATGATAAAGAACTTATGTTGCTACTTTATAGTGTCAGTCTTCCAACCATCGCAAGATTAATTTTCATATCGTAAACAATCTAAAGCGAGTAGGGGAGACCGGGGCTAGTTTGCACACTTTTTACAAATTTGGTTATTGCGAATATAAAACAAACTTTTGCAAAATTCTTACCACCATTGAAAAATATTAACTTAAACTCTTTATCATAGAGCAAAGTAATTGTTGTTTGCTTTCAACATAAATATAACAACTAAGCTTTAGAAAAAAATAACTTTTCGTGCCACTTGCCCCACGGGGTAATTTAGCACACATTATGGGGTAAGTTGCACATTGATAATTAAAGAAAAAATTACTTACTACATTGCATTTAAATCAAATAGCAAAATAACCCTCTGAATTTCCAAAATACAAAATATAAGTCATTAGTATTACTTCAGATCATCATCTAGTTGTAATTGTGGCAGGTGTGAAATAAATCCTCGTCATAGTCTTCATGCTCCCACAGTTTACATGCCCTGCACTGGACCCACACTTCTCCCCTGGCTTACCAAACACAGGCTCTCTTCAGCTGAGCTTTCTTTTGGATCAACAAGAGCAGTTCTTAAACTCTGTATCACGCTGATGACTGATCTGAAGCCCATGTGTCTTTTTTCGGACATCTCTCAATCTGTTACATAACCACCCGTAAAATCAAAATCTTGAAGTAGTCTGTAATTCAAAGTTGAAATTCCATCAATCCTAAACCAATTGAAATCATCAGAATAAGTGACAGCTAGAGGTAAAGCCGAGGAAACATTACAGGAATGTCACAGATGGGCATACTGATCCTGGATTACCAGTCATCCACGAATCACATGCCCTGTTAACACATTTCTTCAGATGTCTATAAACACTAAAATCTAGGGGCTGCAACTTGTGAGAACAATGTGGAGGAAATGATAGGACACTAATCTCATTATCCTTCCAAAAATCCAGAAACGAAACGTAAACTATATAAATAAATAGGCTTACTATTGTTATCAAATAACGTGTGCCAACTTGCCCATCCCTACCATTTGGTACAAAAACGATTACCAGTCCACACCAAGAAGCCTTGAATTAATAATTTTAATGCTATAGAATCTTTAAACCATAAGGAAAAACTATGCTATCATTGAAAAACTAATCTTTATGAATGTATAGATGTTATAGCAAATAACAGATAGATATTTACTTATTACGATCAAAATCAAAATTTGTCTCATAAATTCGCTCCTACGTTCCCATCTCTATAGAATTTGGCTGGTAATTGAGGAACCACGTGGCAATTACACAGTATATGTATTAGAGTCATCCTATTGGTAAACTTTAAAGTCATGTCGAGTATGCCAACTTACCCCTGTAGCCAACTAGCCCCGGGCTCCCCTACTATAATTGAAGTCAGTTGCTTGCTTGACAAAATAATAATATGACTGAATTATTATGGGCCTACAGATGACTGTAATTTATATGAAACAAATAAATTATTTTTGTGTTAGATCAGCCATCGTCAACCGGGGTTCCGTGAACGATCGCCAGGTGTTCCGTAAGAATTCATGTTTTATTTAATTTATTTGTTATTTATAAGTATATATTTTTCGTTAAACATGGCGTGTGAAATCGAAGTCCTATAATTTATTTTTAATCGTATCGTATCGTGCGAGATTTTTTTTCCCTCCCCTGTTTTACTAAAGGTAATTAATACAAATGCTTTTATATATATATTATATATATATATATATATATATTATATATATATATATATATATGTGTGTGTGTGTGTGTGTGTGTGTGTGTGTGTGTGTTGTGTGTGTGTGTGTGTGTGTGATTGTTGGGGTTCCTTGGGATGAGGAAAATTGTCTCAGGGGTTCCTCAAATCGTGTCAAAGGTTGGGAAACACTGTGTTAGATAAATACAAAGGATATAGAAAGGATAAAAATATTTATTAAATATATCACGATAATGTATAATACGGGTCAGTAGTAGCCCACTATTACTAATCTAGACATTCATTATCAGGGCTTTGCCCTTCCCGCTGCCCACCTGTTAGGGGTGTGTCTGTCAGAGGGAAACCACCCACTAAAATGTCTGTCATTACCATCACAGCATTCTAGGATATGAAGTGCTATTGTAGTACAAATTTTACTTGGTATCTCCAATGTTGGATGCAGTTCCTGTCTCCCCCTCCCCCTCCCCACTCATTGTGGGGTGTCTGTCAGGGGGTAACCACCCACTAATATGTCTGGTATTGCCATCACAGCATTCTAGGATGTACAAGTGCTATTGTAGTACAAATTTTACTTATGTCTCCGATGTTGGATGGAGATCCTGTCTCCCCCTCCCCTTCCCCTTCCCCCCTTCCCCCCACTCGTTGTGGGGTGTCTCTCAGGGGGTAACTACCCACTAAAATGTCTGGTATTACCACTACAGTACTCTAGGATGTGCAGAACTATTGTAGTACAGCTTTTACTTGGTATCTCCATGTT
This sequence comes from Macrobrachium nipponense, assembly GCF_015104395.2. Lineage (NCBI taxonomy): Eukaryota > Metazoa > Arthropoda > Malacostraca > Decapoda > Palaemonidae > Macrobrachium > Macrobrachium nipponense. The sequence goes on along the minus strand of NC_087212.1, from coordinate 67,778,152 downwards.
AGATGCAAATCCTGTCTCCCCCTCCCCCTCCCCACTCGTTGTGGGATGTCTGTCAGGGGGTAACCACCTACTAAAATGTCTGGCATTACCATCACAGCATTCTAGGATGTGCAGTGCTATTGTAGTGTAAATTTTACTCAGTATCTCCTAAGTTGGATCTAGATCCAATTAAACCCCCTTTTCAGTGCGTCTGTCAGGGGGAACCCACCCTCCAAAATGTCTGTCACTGGTCATTCTATAATCAGTAGAGTCCTGCAGATATATTATATATTAAGTTTCATCCTGGTATCTCATATATGGATCTAAGACCCAAAAATCTAACGAGCAATTAGTGGTGTTTGTTAAGTAAGCCACCCATATATTTTCGGCAGACGGTCAGTTCACAGTTTACAAGTCTACTCCTAAATACCGGTAGGGGTTACAGTCGGTATCTCGTTCGTTATATCTCAATGGTCCGGGCTGGGCCGGTCTAAAACACACATCGGCCAATTATACATATCACGAAAATGTTTGATTACACGTTTATGGACAGTCAAACTAATCCTTCATACGATTATCTTGGCATTTCCAAAAGGTTCAAAAGTTCGTTCATCAGTAACTTCTTTTGAACTTCTTCGTGATATATATTAGGTAAATTTCCAACGTGCGTTTCAAAGTAACACAATGCAGATTATTAGTAGTGTTAGAATTTATTGAAGAGAACGGCAGCAGATTTAATAGAATCAAATCACTATACGAAAGCAGAAGAGTATGTATTGATGCAGCGTAAGAAACATGACCAAAATGAAACCATGTTTGAAACAGATCCTGAAAATATAAAATAAAAATAAAAAAGAAGGGAAAAGGAAAAACGAATTGACAAACTGAACCAAGAGGTAATGCCAGAGGCCAAACAGGGGACGCCAGCGTCATCCCTTGGGCATTAGAATAAAGAAAGAAAAAAATAATCCTAAAGAAACTATGGCTCAAAATATTTGTACCTTCCCAGAAATGAAATCCGGCATGCAAAAAAGGAAAGTCTCACGAGGAAAGTGACTTCCACAGTGTTTCAACAAGATATAAAACACATCGCTTTAATCAAATTGAAATGGAAACTGTAGGATAAAGGTAAAATTTGCACAAAAATGTAGAACAGACACTCGTGTTAAGAAATATGACAAACGAAGATGAGAAAGTTCAATATAAAGATAATTCATGAATTGACGTTCAGCCATAACTATATTATGAATCTCGAAATAAACAAGTTGGGAGCAGGATACTAAAAGTGCATCAGCTTAGGATAACAGACGTAGGTATGAGGAAAGATATGAAAAATGGAGAAACCAATAACATACTTTATGATAATCTAACTTTAGGTTAGAAAAAATTGTACCCTATTCCATATGCTTTCCTGAACCATTATAGTCTTACTTTGACGACTTTGCGCGACTCTCCATTACCAGATTACAGCTAAGTGCTTTCAGCGTCATTCTCCTGATTTACATCTTCAAGCGCTTCAAACTAAGTTCAAACAGCCTTGGCGTTCACGTAAAGATTTCAAGAAGGAACCAACGTAAGAGGAGTCAATTAATGGCTAAAGATTAAATGACCACCATTTTTCGTCAATCTAAACCTATATCTTCTTCTGTGATAAATGACAATATTAACTTTTTATTCTGACCTAACAGTTAATTGCTTTGCAAAAATCCAATAACAGGATTTTTGTGAATGAAAAAAAAAAGCCTGGCGTTCATATAATAATAATAATAATAATAATAATAATAATAATAAGTAATAATAATAATAATAACAGTTATTTCCTACAAGAGGATATCAGTGATTTATGTATATAAAATTTGTATGTATGTATTATATAATATATATATATATATATATATATATATATATATATATATATGTATTAAATAGTAATGTGTGTGTTTGTGTATGCATGTCTATATATACACATACATACCCACACATACATCATAGATACATAATGTATGCATGTACGTATGTTGAAGAAAGGAGAGTTCAAATGAAAATGTGATGGTATGAAATTTAATATTTTTTTAACAAAGGAATAGAGTGACCATTACCTTATTTACAGAAAAATAAGTTATGCACAAGTATAATATATATATATATATATATATATATATGTGTGTATATTATATATATATATATATATATATATATAATATATATATACATAAAGATGAGTGTCACACCCATATACATAATATGTATACATATTTATGAGAGTGGGTTTTACAAAAGTTGTAAGAGGTGCCATTACAATAATCGTCTCATATATCTTACAGCAGGCTCATCAGCCAAAGTGTCAAACATCCCACTA
>NC_087212.1:67754578-67775314 GCF_015104395.2 Macrobrachium nipponense | reverse complement strand
TTGAACCGTCACATTCGTAGCGATTATTCAGTTTTCAAGTAGAATTCATGTAGATTGGTTTTAATTTTTTCGAAGAATAGAGCTCACCTTGTCGATCCGTTTTACTAGAATTTGTATAACAGTTATATTTCTATATTTCCTTAAAAAGTGTTTTTATATATATATATATATATATATATATATAATATATTATATATATATATATATATATAGTGTGTGTGTGTGTGTTGTGGTGTGTGTGTATATGTCATTTCTCATTAAAGTATCAGTTCAATTAATTTGCGTTATTTAGTGCACGTTCTTGTTCATTTAAAAATTTTAAAACAACACTAAGATGGATATATGACATACACTTGAATCCTTCACCAAATCTTTTTTACAAAATTGAATAGTTGTGGAAGCAGTTTCAGTGCCAAGCATAAACTTTGTCTGTATGATTTACATCTGAAATGTGTACAAATTTGGAGTGTTTTGATCAAGAAAACATTTCAAATAGAAATTATCCATGATAGGTTATTGTACAACACATCATTGGCCCTTGACCAAAACTATGTCATCAGCCTATCATTCCTTCTTAGTTTTATTGTATAATTGTCAATAATTCCCTTGGAGTTTTTATTTTGTGTTTAAGGCCAAATTTTCAGGTATTTGCATCCATACCGCACTATTTTCCAAATGACGAAACATTCTTAGTGTTGCATTGCTCAACATTAACTCGAGTACCTTTACTAACAGAGTTAGGTGTCAAGGTCCAGGCTGTAGGGCGAGAAACAAAGAAGTAATACAAGCTCGTGTGTAGCATCAGTGCCTAGTTTAGAATTTCCTCGTGTTCCTGTTTGGAGGATGTTAATTTCTCTCTCTCTCTCTCTCTCTCTCTCTCTCTCTCTCTCTCTCTCTCTCTCTCTCGAACGAACGAACGAACGAACGAACGAACGAACGATTAACACAATCCTAACTGCTGCTGCCCCTTCTTTTTTATTTTCCCCTCCCCGTAGTCGTATTTTTTTTTACCTTGGAACTTTAATAATATGGACAGATTCGATAATACTTGCCAGTTATTTTGCTCGTAAATAGAATACAAAACAAGACTTATACTGCTAATCCTTTATTTCAGACTACAGATTTTTCCTAACTGGAAATTCCACTTGCTGACTTACGATTTTATTCCCAGAGAGCAGAGTTTCATATGCTAGTATACCAAATGTAATTTTGATAATCCTTAATGGGGTTAGTAGTGTCTATGTATGTTAGTTAAAATAAAAATTTGCCTTTCAAATTCCAGAAGTAATAGAGGTGCTTCTTTTGGATAAGGAATAAACGTCATTAGTATTCCCTTACAATAATGGCTCTCGAAAATCGACCAAAATACCCAGTAATCGTGGATACTTTGGTTTATGAATATAGCTCAAGTAACAATGCGTGGTGCAATATTGCTTTTAAGATCTAGACTTTAGAATAACCTGTTTACTTATGGACCTTAGGACTACCCTTGTGGGACTAGGCTTTTATAAGGAAACGCCAGTCTTGCTTTATTTATTTATTGATATTAGTATACATGCTTAGTTATATTCACATAATGTCCTCTTGCATGTGCTTGTACACGAGTTCATTTCACATAAAATATATCTATATGGCAGTGACGATTTTATCGAAATTTTGGACTCCACAGCAATTATAATGTTGGGGAGGCATTTGGGAATTTAAAAGAATCCCCGCACGAAATGCAGCGTCCATCTGGGTTCACAAATTGTTCCCAGCTGCGATAACAAATTTACTGGTAATCAATGTCCGACATCGGGATGCTGGCTTTGTGCTAGACCAGTTGGCTGCATCTCTCCCTTTAATATTTTAGTTCTTCTGTGTGTGATGGATATTTTTCAGTTTTTTGCGGTAGATACTTTACTGTTTGTATGTTTAAGGAATCGACCAAGCAGTTAAATTTTTCAATTGAATTTCTTTGTCATGTAAAGTTATGCTGAATTGATTTTCTTCATTGGACAAAATATTGTTGATTGTGTGTGTATGTGTATGTGTATATGTGTGTGTATATATATATATATATATATATATAGTATATATATATATATATGTGTATATGATATATATATATATATATATATATTATATATATATATATATATATATATATATATATATATACATATACATATATATATATATATATAGCACGAAGGAACACGTGCTTGAGAATATCCGTTAAATCCACAGTAAAAATGTGAATGAAACAATTAGAAATAACACAATTTTTTTAAAGAAAATATAGGAAACCCACGAATTACTTGTCATATATTTATTTTTACTCTAAACATGCTAAACAAATTAAGATGTCAACATTTTCCACTTTGTATCTCAGAGCTCTTAGAAGTTGTAGTCCTGAATTTTTTGAAGGTGAGTTTAAAATTATTGATAAAATAGGAGATTTATTATGTTACCCTCCATATAATTTAGGAATTTTGTAAAAATAAAACAAAAAAAGACATATTTCAATCCAATCAGTATCAAAAGGTATTAAAATGCGATGCCTACTTCACAAATATGCCATTTCAAGAGGCTTAACGACTAATGGTATCGTGGATCATCGGCTTAAGACAGGTCATGCCATTAACTGGAATAAGGCATTGAGAATCCACATTGTCAATGACCCAAGGAAAAGGAATCTGTTGGAGTACATTTATATTAAAGCCATGTCAACGAGGAATATAAATCGCCACCTTGGATTAACTATTGATCCTCTTTCCATGTCTTTTTTGCTCAAAGCACATTCTGCCAAGATTTAACTAACTGGTACCGTGCCCTCCCTCTCATTTTCATTTCCTAGAAGATTCGACAGCTGGTTAGGAAGCACAATCTACATACGATTTTTTGCGGGTGCCGGGGGCGGGAGGGGGAATGCTAGACAAGCTATTTTTTACCATATGATGACAAAATGCTATTTTCATATGCCAGTCTTTTTTCACCTTTAACAAGATATTGTATTTATTTAGCTTCTTATTTATTTATTTTTTTGGATTATTTTGAAACCTACACGTGTAATTTAGGCCACTGTTATAACAGGTGACCTTGTTGTCCATGTGGTTATGTATGGGTGAACAGGGGCCAAGGACAGACGTAATTTGGCAATACGGACACATGATGTAAGCGCTTTAGCAATCAGAAAGGTACGATGGGATGAACTCGAAGTCTCGTCATCTCTGAATGAATTGAGCAGGGTCTCTGCAATTTTTATCCACAGTCCTCCAATTCGACTGGGTGGTATTTATAGTGTGGGGTTCCGGGTTGGATCCTGCCTCCTTAGGAGTCCATCACTTTTCTTACTATGTGCGCCGTTTCTAGGATCACACTCTTCTGCATGAGTCCTGGAGCTACTTCAGCGTCTAGTTTTTCTAGATTTCTTTCCAGGGATCCTGGGATCGTGCCTAGTGTTCCTATGATTATGGGTACAATTTCCACTGGCATATCCCATATCCTTCTTATTTCTATTTTCAGATGTTGATACTTATCCATTTTTTCCCTCTTTTTCTCTTCAACTCTGGTGTCCCATGGTATTGCGACATCAATGAGTGATACTTTCTTCTTGACTTTGTCAATCAACGTCACGTCTGGTCTATTTGCACGCATCATTATTATTATTATTATTATTATTATTATTATTATTATTATTATTATTATTATTATTATTATTATTATTTTAAAAACTATTGTTACACTGTGAAAATATAATGGTATCATTAGAGTTACTAAAACCGGGCTCACGGTCAGTTTAAGCGAAATACAATCTATGTGTTGCTGAGTTAACAGGTTTGTCTCATAAATCTATTTTTAAGCTCTTACTTCATTGACGTATCTATATGTTCTGTTTGAACCGTGGAAGTGGAGAAAGGACAAAGAATTTTATCACAGGGGATTACTATACAAACGGTAATCCAGTTCTTGCTTAGTATTTCCAGTAGGTGTGTTACTAGCAGAAGTAGCAATATCAGTCACACACGAAGTAACGGCAGTAGTGGCTATAGCAAAGGTAACGGAACACCAACAGTCGTTTCCGGAAACACTGTAAACCGTTGCCACCGGAACTGGAGTAATTCCATCCAGAAGTGGAAAGAGGAGAGTGTTGATCGAGGGAGGGTGGAGGATGACTTTGTAGGAGTTCAGATGGTGGAGTACCAAGTGGTGAGGTGTGGTATGTGGCTCCTGTGGGACTGGGGTGGTGGGGAGGTTGATGGATCTTAAGGCGGGATTCGGTTGGAAGTTGGAAGGTATCGCTTTGATTGCCAAGAGTAGCGGTGCGGAGGTTGAGAAGAGATTTGCAAAGTTTCTTGCTTCGTTGGAGAGCGTCGGGTTTTGGCAACTTGGGATATTGAATTGCTTAAAATTTCATTAATGCATTCGACTTCTAGGTGTGTGTGTGTGTGTATGTTTTTATTATATTTGTTTATTATTGTTTTGGCGCATGACAAGTTACAGTTTTAATGAATAATCTGCTAAATTGTAATAAGTTAATCCATTACATAAGCTCTTTATATTCCATGATTGTTTATCCAATGCTTCCCTTTGGAGATGTGTTTTGAAAATGCATGATAATCATATTGCCCTGAGTGTTCATTTTACCGCAGCTATACAATGCATTTTGAAACTTACTTGGTTATTCCACCTGTCTTTCTCTAGAAAGTCTTAAAGAATATTCTGTCAACTAAACTTTCCATCTCCTTTAAGTTCTTAAAAACTTATTCATTGCCCAGCCATCTTTCTACGATATTCTTTGAAATGTGTTTATCTTGAGCTGCCATCACGTGGTGTATTTACGCTACGGCATAGCCATCTATTCAGTTTCTTCCCCGATCTATCCAGTTTCTTGTCTATTACTATATATATATATATATATATATATATATATATATATATATATATATATATATATATATATATCTGTGTGTGTGTGTGTGTGTGTGTGTGTGTGTGTGTGTAATTCTTTGCAATAGACTATTTTTACACCATGTCTGAAAACATTCACCTACACCCCCACATTGTTGAAAACTTTTTGAATAGCGCGCCTGCTTCAATGTCTTTATGGCCAAGTACTCTGAACTTTACAAATTTCTTTCCTTCATAACAACACGAAATTTTGTCCCTGATGGAAACGGAAGACTTTTAACGATAAACTTCTTTTTTTTCCTTACCATTCTCTGAAACTGGAATTTTAGTCTTCAATGACTGCTTAAGTCTGCCTGTCATATAAACCTTGTATCTTTGTCCATTTCTTTATCATGCAGAAATAATTACTTGACGCATCCAAGAACTTCAGCCTTTTATTAACCTGTGGTGTGTGTGTTGTTTTTTTTATTCCAACAACATTTTTATTTGTAAACATTTAAGAATTTTGCTTATGGCAAATTCTGTTAAATTCTCAAACATGCTAAAAGGATGGCGATATATGTAAATAGAAATATAATTTATTCCGCTAGGAAACGTGAAATTGGTTACATCTAAAGTACATTACTTTCTGTATTATGGGAAAATTGTACTGTATCTTGCAGTATCTTATTGATAGTTACTGTTTTATTTGCCGTGGATTTCTTTATTTGGTGGCATTTTCCTAATTTTTCATGGCATTATTTTTGCTTGTTATCCGCGCTATATTGGGTAATATTTCCGTTCGCTGTCGAGTCTGTGGTAAAAGTTTATGCACTGCTACTAAATAATCGTTTTAGTGCTGAGCCATCGCGCATAATATTTTTATAGGCTATTCGTCGCCAGGAGTCATGTGGGGGAGCGACAGTGAAATTAGGCAAGAAGAGAAACGTGCATGCTTTACTTAACAGCTGGCAGACAAATAATCCCATTTCATTCTTATTTCTTTTGTTTTTTAATTCTTCAAAACTTTCGTCGGTGAATGAGGTGAAATTGTGCTCTGAATGTGAGGTCTGTAGAATTCTCAATATGGAGGTATCTGAAAATTGAATGGTCCATGGTAAGCATTCATTCTTGTTTCTTTTTTTTTTTAAATCTTCAAAAGTTTCGTCTGTGAATGAAATATCAATTATTTTTAGATACCTCCATAAGGTATCTGAAAATTGAATGGTTCATGGGACTAAATATGTGAGCTTATGAGAAGCCTTCCAGAACATAAACACAGAGAGGGAAAGAAAAGAGAGACCTCACCTGCTGAGAGAATATTAAAGAAATCCGTAGATGGCTTTGGAACTTGAGTGCCTGTACTCCTTGGTATGCAGTTTAAATGAAAGAGTAGCTGTCAATTTTCCTCTGGTCATGTTTATATTTCGTGAACGAAAAAAGAAATGTTGCAGATCAACCAGTACTGCAATGTAAAAACGCTATATATTGGCTTTGGTGGCAAGCATTTTTTTCTGAAGTGTAGTATCGAGAGCTTTCCTATAGTCTGGAAATCCCCCCACTCTCTCTCTCTCTCTCTCTCCTCTTCTCTCTCTCTCTCTTTCTCTCTCTCTCTCTCTCTCTCTCTCCAACTATCCTTTAAACTAAACTTTGACAGCCATTGTGATCATATCAGCCAGCTGAACTTTGTGATGCTTCAGTTTCCAAGGATATCTCATGGGAAAAATGGAACGACGTGTCGTTTGTACTGATTAACATTAGAATTCAGAAACTGCCGTCCATTTCCCTTATCTAGTATTCACATGTCGAAACTTAGGACACCAGGCCCAGATCTCATTTAGTATGTATCAACTGATTTAACGTGCTGAAAAGGATTGATGAATGGGGTGGGCTTTAGATATGAGAAAACTTTTCGAGGAAATAAACGAATGACGCGGGAGGTTTAACGATAAAATAATGGTAACATCCGTCAGCAGAGTGGTCAGAAACGCACCTCTTTTGTTTTCAGTCCAAAGAAAAGTCCCTCCCTTCCGCTTCAAAGTATGTGATGTTTGAAAGGTTTGGGTTAAATGGATCGGGATCTAGTTTTGAAATGCTGGAAATCTCCCTGAGGACCCATCGAATTTTTATAGTGTTGGAGACGATATATGAGTGCAAATGCGCGACCATAAATATTTCCATACATACGTACTGTACACAGATATTCTATATATATATATATATATATATATATATATATATATATATATATATATATATATATATATATATATATATATATATATATATATATATATATATATGTTTGAAATTATTTTTTGTATATAGTTTGCGTGTAATATCAAATTTTCAGTCATATCGGATGTGTGTGTATATATATATATATATATATATATATATATATATATATATATATATATATATATATATATATATATATATATATATATAGTTTGAAATTATTTTTGTATGTATGTAGTTTGCGTGTAATATCAAATTTTCAGTCATATCATTTTTGAAGCTCTGAACTCATGATGCAGTAATTCGCACGTTATAATATGACGGCGGTATTTTTAATTTTATGCGACTATGGTTCTGGAAGTTCATCTGAATATGGTGTATACGAAGTTGTTAGAGTAACCGTGTCTTGAAGAGACCGACAGTGTCTTTCTTAGCTTTCATTGGGTATTGGTACTTTAGAAGGTGCTGATACGAGTGAGGGTTTAAGTACAAGGAGTTATTCAAGTACATGTTTCATAGGTCTGTTCTGTGTGTCTGGAGTAAGAGAATCTTCACGAGAAGGATCCTACGACGTAACAAAAGTATTTTTTTCTGTTAACTGAAATCAAGGGTTTATATTTCTCCTGAAGTGAATGTATCAAAGAATGATCATTCATTAAAATTTTCGGTTTCTCTTGTTTATTTAATATTTGTAAATTATTTTTAAAATTGTGGATCAGTTTTCAAGTATGGCCAAAGCATTTTCCGCATGTGATATAACAATCTAATATTGGATAGCATGGTAGAACAGTAATTTTGCCTATAGTTTTCCAATAGCAAGCAAAGAGGAGGAAATTACGATTAGAATTTGGCTGTTGACAAATAATTTTGAGTAGTATTTAAAAATAAACAGTATTTCTTATCAGGTCGGTTTATCAGTACAATTCAATGAGTTCAGTTGTCTGGCCAAACTCAAATAACTTGTACTTGGGAACTGAAACTCGTAAAGTTAAATATGGAGGTTTGAATTGTTTTATGTTGAAATATGTTAGTTTTGCGAGTGAATGTGCCTGTTAAGCATATAGTAGCTGTCAGTGAAGTGTTTATTGCTGTAAATTTCTATAAATATATAAATTAGGCTAATCCGTGATCTAAATGCATAAATAGTATCATATATTTTTCTGCCAGATTCTCGTAAATCATACATAAACTATTTACCGTGTTATAAATAACTTCATGACCCTAGTCCGCGACTGATATATTTTAATTAATTACATTGGAAACAGATACCCTACTCTTTCCATGAATATTAATTGGGCATATCTAACTTTATTGCTTGTTAATATTAATTTTCTTTTGTTACAGGTAAGTCTACCGAAATGGAAATTGATCTCATCTTCCAAGAACCATTAAGGTAAATTGTGATCTGTTTTTTCTTTTTAGTATATGTATGTTTTATTTTTGCTCTATTTTGCCTTTGTTTTGAGAATTTTAATTTAATTTACATGCATGTATACGACTTCGCATTGTTTGATGTTTTATTTTTTCTTTCTTGTGACAATGTTTGGCGAAGTGACATCAGTATGTTTGTTTGATATACTCCAGGGGTTCACACTAGGCCTCTTATACCTTTCACAACGTACCACTTTCACTGGTCCTTTGGGAAAGGGGCCCATGCTGGCATAAAGCGTGGTTATAATCGTAAACCATCCATCAGCCAGTGGACATCCACAAAATATTGTTGTTCTAAATATTTTACTTACCCCATCAGTGGCGTTGAGAGGCGTAGAAATCTGGAGCTGATTTCCGAATTGGGTGTCGTATTTCTCGTGCCTACTCGGTTACTTGATATGGTTTTCCTCATTAGCCAGAGTTCATGCAATTTGCAGGATCATAACTCTTGATATCTGTGCATATTAGTGATTGATAAAGCTGTTTTAGTTTGATAGGTTGATATCATTAACAATATTTTAGATATTTTTTAAGGTGAGAGAGTGCCCTTTACTAAAGGACACAGACACAGGCACACAGAGTTAATTAAGTTTGTTTGTGGTTAACAATTTACTCCTTTGAGAGTCTTCATTACCTACCAGGAGTCTCTTTCACAAGCACGAACATACCCACACACACACAAGCAGATACGTCAGAAAGCACTCAGGCACCTCAAAGACAATATTGGCAAACGCATATTGACGACTAATCTCCGAGTCGTACCATGACACTCCTGACAGCAGAATGGAATATGGCGTATATTTCCTTTCATGGTCGGGTGGCAGGTGGATGAAAAACACAAAGGAGGCTGGTAGATATTGGAATTGTCAAACAGTACTTTTTCTGCGTTCCCCGTATCTTGACTTAATTGAGAAGGTTTTGTTTGTGGCTGAAATGGTTGCTGTCTTTTATTTGTAGGAACTGTTGGTCAGATAAATTACTTTTAGATAAAATACATAAAGATTTATGAAATTTAAACATTTTAGTTGCACTGGTTGGCAGTGTTGTGAATGGACTTTTAATTGTGGTTGCCTTTAGAGTAGTTGCAATATCTTCTTAAAATACTCTTACAAGGGGACCATTAAATGTGATGTTTTTGCTGCTAAAGATGATAACATAGAACTTTATATAGGAAGGCAGGTAAATAATTTGTGCACGACTATTGATTGGTTTTCCATATCCATACTCACTCACTTTCCTTCAGATAATTTTTTTTTAAGTTACTATCGGAGTCAGACGTTTTCTATAACTTTAATAATTTTCACTTTTTTAATGATATTGTCTAATAACTTTTACAGGAACATATTTCCTAAAATTGAAAGTAATTAGTTTTAAATCGTACACACACACAACACACACACACACACACACACACACACACACACACACACACACACACACGTACGTGCGCGCCAGCTAACACACAAGTGAAGGGCATGTTATTTGTTTTTATATGTTTATTTTAATATCCAAAATTGGTATGTGACCTTATGCTCCGGGCAATGATAATTTGGATTTAAAAGAGGATATTGTTTTTGGAATTGCAAATGAATTTTATTCAATTTTCATAGTTTGGACTATCTGCAGCACGCACATTCACCCACGCTCTCTCTCTCTCTCTCTCTCTCTCTCTCTCTCTCTCTCTCTCTCTCTCACACACACACACACACAATTAGCTCTCTAAGCAAAGGACTAATGTGAGGAATAAATGATATATAGATTCTTTCAGTGGACACCTCTCTCTCTCTCTCTTCTCTCTCTCTCTATTCTCATCTCTCTCTCTCTCTCTCTCTCTCTATCCCTATATATATGACATATATATATATATATATACATATATATTATATATACTAATGTATAAATATATATATACTTATAATAATATACATATATATATATATATATATAATATCATATATATATATATATATATATATATAAATGTATATGTTAAACAGATATCTATACTGTATATATGTGTATGTGTTTTAAATATATATTCCAATATAAGAAAATATCCAAAAAAGCAATACCTTTTTTGATCCAGAGAGAGCTGCATTGAAAATTTCATACCAAAAATGTAAAAGAATTATGTATACATAAAAACAATAAGAAAGTGACATAGTTCATAAGTCTTCTAGCCAGTTATTTTCACTCATTTATGGGGAGATATAGAGTCGGCAATAGCCTATGCCGTATTACCAATGTAATATTAGTTGCAAGTAGGTACTGGGGAAGAAACGAAGTTGGACGAAATACCATTGGTATAGAGAACTGCGAGTAGTGTTCACTAAATGAAGTCTTTTCTATCCGACACCTGAAATGAGAATCCTACCATAAAGAGGATAGCTATTAAGTACGTTAGTGGTTTAATGAATTTGGACATTGTTGTCGGAAAGAAGTTGTTTTTAAACTATACAAACTACTATTTCTTAATCAGATGTCCCATGCTAGTCGCCCATTACCTTCTAGAATATCATATTTTATTTGGGAAAATATGTAGATTTTGAGAGTAGAAAAAGTCGTAAACGTACTATACTGTTCGGGATTAGAAAGCTAGGTTGGATTAGATGTAAACTATGTGGCTGTTGCTTTTCATGTTAATGTCAAGGAGGAACATAAATAAACTCGATTGAATATCTTAAGCTTTTGCATGTAAACGTTGGTATCTCAAATTTTGCCTTCTAAAAATTGGTTGAATACCTTACAATACTTTTTCTGTTTCCAAGAAAATCTTCCAAGGACCGACTGGAAGAGTAGCAGAATTTTTCCTTGCTTTTTCTTTTCCCACTGATGCCCCCGTTCTTCTTTTACATAAAAAAATCTGTTCCTGTGATGCATATATACATAAATATAACTTTTAGGGAAGAGAGTAAGATGTCCGTCACTTCCAGACGTCTTCATAGATTGTATCACGACTCCTGCAAATTGCCTTCCTTGGTATTACACAGCGAATGTGAAGGAGCCCTCCGGCAGTCAAGCGTTATGAATCTCTTCCACCTCAATAAAAGGTGTAGGGGGAAAGTGAGGAAGAGGATCTCGCAGTGGGACTCTCTCTCTCTCTCTCTCTCTCTCTCTCTCTCTCTCTCTCTCTCTCTCTCTCTCATATATATATATATATATATATATATATATATATATATATATATATATATATATATATATATATATATATATATATATATGATAAGAAATAATGAAATATCATTGTTTTATAACAAGGAAGAAATGTGTTTTTTTTTAATATGAATATCTTTGCGCAAGGGAAGATGGTTAATCCCTCTTCATTGAGCCCAGACTGTATTGATGTGTGAGGCATAAATTGGTATCTTTAGACAATTTTGAGTTTGATTCAGCCATTGACTTAATATTTATTGGAGAAACAAAAAAAAAAGAAGAATTTAGTCTTTTATTATACATACAAAGTACTGTACTGTCACTTAGTAGGAAAGTAAATACCTAGTATGAATTTGAGTAGATAATTGCAGTACCTAGCTACTACAAAATATTTGTATCATTTTTCCTCAAACAAACTGCTTATCGTTCCTTAGGTGTTTTAGCCTTTCTCCACTGTCTTGCTTCTTCAGATGAACCTCTTGTTTTACTGAGAATATATTGAAACAATTGTTGGACAGTCTAAAGTACTGGAAAATTTTGTTTCATCATCAATTAATTCCTTGTACAGAGTAGCAAACTCCTCTTCACTTTCTCTTTTCTTCTACGCCCACTTTCTTTTCTTCACCTTATGTTCACTCTTGCTCTTCATCAAGAATTATGGTAATCTTTGCCAACTTCACGTCTGAAAACTTTGCCTTCTGGGAAATCACCGATTTCACGTGTATGGAGTCACTACGGATGTGTGTGCATAGACGTCACTGAAGCGTCACGGATATCACCGACAAGGCACTGATGCTGCAGTTTCGACTCCTGACTGAAAGTTAGTTCGTCCTTGTCCCAGTTTTTTTTCTACCTGACTCCGCCGATAGGCAGATAATTGAGAAATTCCCTCAGTTTTTCTCTCAAGTTTTTCCCTTTTTATCGCTTAGTGAACTTTGCTATTTTATGCAGTGACATTTTTTTCCGGAACTTTGGAAAACGTATTTAGTGTCAGAGGGCTTTTTTAACCCCCCCTTTTTTTCAGCCAACTCAGATGCCGCGGAAAAGTTACCAATTAACTTGACGAACTACTTAAACTTTAAAAGAAACAGAGAGAGAGCGAGAGAAAGAGTGGCTTGATTTTAGTCTTCTAGAATTTCCTTATTCGTATCGGTTTAATGTCTGTATATTATTCTGTTATCTAAGTTTCGTGTTGGATTCCTATCGTTAAAATTAGTGTCTTTCTGAGTTTATGGAATAGAACTTTTTTTTCCGGATCAACGAAGTGGAGATAGAAAAAATCTGTGGGTCTTTATGAAATATTAATTGAAAGTCATTTGTCGCTATTTTTAGACGGTAATATGTTGGGAATTGGAAAGTATATTTAGGATTTTTTCCTAAGGAAGGAATGCAAGGCATCATCTCAAAATGTGTGTTTTGCTTTTGACAAAGGATGTTAATAGATCTGCTGCTTATTGCCTGTTTACTTAAACGAGACTGATCTTTGTTTATATATACAACTCTTGGTATTTGTACAGACGATGTAACTATTGAGGTTAATAGCCCCTTAAGTCAGTGACTCAATCAATAATTTTTACGTCTCATGGCTCTCCTCTTTACCCATTCCCCAAGTAGGGAACACTAATCTCTGATTAATTTTCCACCAGTTATGATTCATCAAGATTTCTCGGAACTTGTCATTCAAGTCTCATAATAGAAATAGGATGTCTGGACTATTCTGGGCGAACCTAAATTTGATATTATTCAGACTTCTGCCATGAAATGTGCAGGACATCAGGACATATGAAATGGTCCCTTTGAAACACTTCAGCAATTTTGTTGGATAGAAAATCGGTAATCTGTGAATCACGTTACGGATTAAAGCGGAAACTTCATAATAGGCAGGTAAGGGAAATGACATTCGTTGATTGTGCAGTAGTTGCTGCATCATTTTCGGGATTAGAGAAAGCATTTATCGTTGTGTTGTGTAGG
Organism: Macrobrachium nipponense; assembly: GCF_015104395.2. Classification (NCBI taxonomy): domain Eukaryota; kingdom Metazoa; phylum Arthropoda; class Malacostraca; order Decapoda; family Palaemonidae; genus Macrobrachium; species Macrobrachium nipponense. The sequence continues at coordinate 67,761,643 of NC_087212.1, read as the reverse complement.
GACTGCGTTGCCCACTAAGCGGAAAGGATTTCTGTGATTTTGTGATATTTTGACTGCAGATAGACTCAGCTAGCGGAATCATTGTTAGCACGACGACTTTCTTAGAACTCTGTTCATAGGAGCAACTTTCGATTTGGATGTCAGCTTTGATGATAGATACGGGAATTGCTTCATCAAAATGAAAAATTTTATATTGCGAATTCTAATATAACAGAAATGGTCATTACACTCTAATTAATCTGACGCGAGATTGATTAATTATTGGAGTGACTATGTTGATGGATTCCTTCAGCAGAAAGGAACTTTTTTATACTTATATACATACATATATACTTACTTACATACATTCATACCTTCGTACAATCATATATACATACAAATTCGGAATTTTGTAAACGAAGAGTAATGTGTAAATAAGCTTTACAAATTGCATCAGAATAAGGTGTCTATCAGCGGAGCAGCGGAGTAATATCTGTCTGCAATTATTGAAATAGGAAATAGGAAGCAAATACTGTAGTGCTTGAGACAAACTGTATTAATTCCATATTCTTTTTGTATGTGTGAGTGGAGCCATTCGACGCGGATGTTGTATTATTCCGAACGGACAATGACATTTATGCATGTGTTTAGTTATTTGACCCCTATTAAAAGGCATACTGGTGATACATCGAAAGCGCATGTTTATATTTTATGGCAGGATGCCGTGAGCTGGTTAATGCTTTCATGTTCATTATCCCATAAGCTGTGATGTTCACTCACGCGTAGTTTTGATTTTATGACTTTTGTGCTTCATTTTTCCGTGTTTATTCCACCGTAAATAATGTCTCTGGCGTTCAGTGGGAGATTTTCAGAATTATGAGAGAGAGAGAGAGAGAGAGAGAGAGAGAGAGAGAGAGAGAGAGAGAGAGAGAGAGAGAGAGAGAGAGCTTCATCAGATGTTTTTCAATATTGCTGTAAAAAATCTATGACATTTATAACGTAGATATTTTCGATACTTCTTAGTATGTTAAAAGGAACAGATGTGAAGTATTTGATAGTCATGCTGACATATATTACAATAAATAGACCATAGAAAATAAAAAAAAAAACTAAACCAAATAAATTATGTTCTCAATACCAGATTTATTGGTTTGAATGAAGTTTTGATGTATATTGACTCCTCTACCAGGAATTTCTCAAACGCCTGTTGAACGAGAACATCCAAGGGCTGCCGTGAAACACGAAGGTCTGAAGCGTCAAATAATTGATGACATAATGATTAACAGACTTCGATAAGAAGTCTCAACAACTTTGGAATGCCCTCCTTCCCAGCTAGTACTATCGTTTATTTTTATCCTCCTATATTTCAAAGGACTAACGATATTAGGTATAAAACGTATTGTACCTATACCTTTAATGAAACGTCACTTTTAGGAAAGGGATATGTTCTTAATATGATTATTTTTCCATTTATTCGTAGATCTGTTGCTGATATAGTAGAATAAATAAAATGTTGGATATCGAGACTGACATAAAGGTGCTGTTGTTCCTGAGTTTTGGAGAGAGAAATGAAAAATTCACATTCTAGAAAAGATGAATGTATGTAATTGTTCTGAAATTACTGAACGTTCAATTCATATATATAGTTTCATTGGAGCATATAACTGATATCATTGCCATCAAGAATAACTAAGTAAAATTTCAACACAAGAAACTAGATACGTTGTGTTGCAGGTCACTTCTTCAATAAAGAAAGACCTTTCTTTTATCATATGTCTGTCTTTTCCAAAATAGTCTATTTCAGTTTTTTGTTTGAGTGTAGATTTTATGTGATGTAGGTACTCGCTGTATTCTGCGTGCTTTCAAAGACTCAAATTTGATTTTTTTGGAACTTTTTTACTTCAAGATTTCCACAAAGGAAACGCTGAATTAAAATAATCTCATGTGTACGACTTCAAGTATTAGGATAGGAAGATGGGAAAAGAAATAAATAAATAAAAAAAACGGTGGGGGACTGAGTGGTATAAATATTTTGTTAGCTCTTCGGAGGAGACCGATGGAAAATATTATGTAATAACCTTTCATAAATGTTTCCGCAGCTCTAAAATGATCCATGTTTATTATTGACATAGCCATCATATTTTATGAGACAATTTTCGTTATGCAAGAATTATATTTTTTCCCTAATTTTCGTTATACAAGAATTGATATTTTCTCTCTATTTACTTGACAATTTATGACTTCTTTGACTGGCCTTTTCATTTACCTTCCGTAGAATCATATGTGACCCATATTTCAAGTTGGCATTTCGCTTTGTATATTATTTAGATAAATGAAAATTATTTAAATAATGTAATGTCCTTGAATAATTTACCATTGATGAATTATTGATTGACCTACTATAATCTCTTTGTTACATTATTGAAGGCACTTGGCAGGAGGAGTAAATTTGGTGTTACCACCCTTAAAGCAGATTCATCTGTGGTAAATTGGTTGGCCTAAAGTGACTAATTTAACAATAGTCTCTCTCTCTCTCTCTCTCTCTCTCTCTCTCTCTCTCTCTCTCTCTCTCTCTCTCTCATATATGAATCCGTGCCTTTGTACTACTTGAAAATAGTTCCTTTAACAGTTTCGTCTTCATTATAGACTGAATAATATTTTTGACACTTCAATATTAAGAGAAAGATAGATGCAATCCACGTATGATTTCTTTAAAAAAAAAAAACGCGGAATGAAGTTGCTTTTTCCTTGTAGGTGATGTCTTCCCCTTGTAAAAAAAAAGGAAGTCCGTGTAATTATAAATATTTAATCACTCACTTCTGTTCTGAATAATATGCTGATTTCGAGTCTTATGTTTATGACACAAACCTTCAGCTAAATGCGATTATCATTTCCCTGTCTGTACTGAGAAAATATATAATTGCAATCACTCTTTGCTCATTACTTCATGAAATAACGATATTAAATTAAATGCCTTCATCATTAGTGTTAAATTTACTTTAAATCCTTTTCTTTGGACTGATTTTATCCATTCGTAATTGGAGAGCAATTTATTTGAATGTAAAATCCCATACTTTAACACCACTGATTATCATTTCCATCTGGAACTGACAGACGACTAGTGTGAATTACATTTACATCTTTATTAGTATTTTTCGTGTTTGCATTATCCCTTTTAGAGTCCAGTTTTTGCCCTCTTACCTCTTAATTAAATTGCTTTGAGAATTATGTCATTCCTTTTACGACGAGATAGAATATAGATCATTTCGTACGCCAAGGGTTCATTTTTATTCACTAGAGAGGTAAGAATTTTGATAGTAAGAGTTCATTATATGAATCTTGAACGGCATTTTAGACTGCTCGTATATAACTGGTATATATGGTCGTATGATATTTAGCAGAACTGTTTGAATTATATTTCTCCCGTTATTGCCTTGAAACGTGTGATTTGTTTCTTGGATGTAGCAATAAATCTTCACATAGGCAATAGGAGAATAGAAACAGGTGAAGCAGGTAAGTAGCAGAATATACCTAGATGATTAGAAGGAAATTCAGTGTTTATTGAAGCTAAGATATGAAATAATGGGATTGTTGAGCGAATTGCCATCTCTGGAATTAAAATATAATATTAAATGCAAGTTAAAAAATCCAAGCTGTAGAGAGGAATTATTTACTTAGTATATGTGGGATAAAAAGAGTCGGAGGGATGATCTGCAGAAAGTGTTGTGAGCTTCAATGTAGGACAAAGCGTGTATCAGATTGTTTTGAGGTGATTTGATCGTATAGAAAAAAATTGGACGATAGGAAGGTGAAAAGACTGTAATATTCAGAAATATTAAGATGGGGGGAACAAGACTTAGGAAGATTTATTATAAGCGGAAGTGCTACCAAGATAAAAAGTGAAAAGCAAAGTTTGTACATAGGGTTTTATCAATGGAGAAGAACACTGTGTACATGTTTTATGAGACTAATCTTGTGGAATTATTTGGACATGATTTATATCAGCAATTCAGTTCTAGTATGAATGTGGTTGTGAGTATTGTCCTTATCTTTCTTGAGACTAGCACCTCTCATATATATATATATATATATATATATATATAATATATATATATATATATATATATATATATATATATATATATATATATATATATATGAGAAAGAGTCAAATGTGGGTTGGGGGTGGGGGTTGGATTTTGAGGTCTTACAAACGAACAGTTAGGTATCTTATTTGAACAATAACTAACTCGTGTCTCATTAAACTTATATCAGCTAAAAGCCTGATGTACAGGTCTCACAACTTCCTCATTAGAATAACATCGAGGACCTAATTGAGTCTCCAGTATAGACTTAGTAGATGTCGTTGCTTTTGTTCTTTTATCAACTTGTCTTTTTCTACGATAGTTCATTATGTCTTACTAATCTACCGGTGCTGTAAGGTATCCCTTATTGGCTTCTTCTTCTTCTTCTTCTTCTTCTTCTTCTCTTCTTCTAATTATTATATTTTTTATATTGAGGAAATTTACATCTAGGTCTATAAAGTTTCTTACATCAAACTGTAAAGGGGACAGATATATTTCCAGCACTATTATATCATTATATATTTATTTTAGTGCCAATGCATGTGATAATCTTGCTGATAAAGACTTGATGTACATCAGGCAGAGGAGTGCCTGGTAAGATTGTGGACTCCTTGGTGGGAGGATATGGCAGTTGACCCTATTATCGCGAGGCTAGTGGTTTTCTTCCCTTTAGGATGCATTAAGAATAAAAATTATATCCTCGGCGGACTACATTATTAGGAAGTTACTAACTACCGCGGGTTTTATTGTCACGCTATATTGATAATGTATTATGATTAATTAGATGTATGCAAAAAAAAATTAAGATTCGTATTGATGATAGTTTCTTTGTTAATTTTTGAATATTTGAAAACCATAAAAAACAAACGGAACTTCAGAGAAGACATTATCACTGTGAAAAATGGTGTACCTCAATTCAAGTTTCCCTTGTCTGGGATACAGGGCCAATAGACAAACAGTGAAGATGTTTTCAGAAAAGCGATTGAATTCTTCAAAACTTAGGTTGGTTTCGAAATCACTCCTAGATATTTTCAGATGCGTTCCCGCACACCGGCTGTTTTCTGCATGCAATTTATATGTATTTGTTAGAAGCTGGGAGCATGGGCTGTGGGGTCTGGGCAGGGTGGTATATGTAGGCAATTGGTGAACAAAACCTGCCGGGACAGGAGGAAACTGGGTGGAAGGAGATGGGAGTTTGCGAAATATGCCCTGATAAAGACCGTCGAAACTTGTAGTTCCCTCCATACTTTGAACAACAATCCTGAACAGCTATACCCGAGTTGCATGCCCCACCGAAACCAATATCTCCACACACACCTTCAGACATCCGCTCATACTCCTAGAAGGAACATTTGGCTACCGAAATTGGAGTTCTTTGTGCGAGCCGACTCTCTTGAAAGGTGATGCGGGTGGTTGTGATCGTCTCCCTTCCTCCTGGTAGGCGGTGGAGGTGGAGACGAGTTGCAATATTGGGAGTCTTGAAAGGAGATAAAGTGGTATGAAATGACTGAAGTGAAAGACGACGAGGAAGACGATTTATCTGTATCTTAAGCAGAAAATGGCGGGAAATCGGTTAAGGAATAATGGTGAGAAATTATCAATCTGATCAGGAAATTTGCCTTTGTAAAACTTTCATTCATGCCAATACAGAATCACAACCTCTCTCTCTCTCTCTCTCTCTCTCTCTCTCTCTCTCTCTCTCTCTCCTCTCTCTCTCTCTCTCTCCTCTCTCTCGATTGGACCATATTGTTAGCTATCCATTCTGCTTTGAATACTTTTCTCCCCTGTTTTACGAGGGCTATTTTTTTTTTTTTTTTTTTTTTTTTTACTATTCGTCTTCAATTAATTTTACAATGATTCATATTGTAATAATATACGTATTTATATTTTTTATCTCATAATTCACAGTGTAGGAACTATAGTGGTCAGGATTAAATTTGGAAGACCGAATGATCTGTGTAGTGTAAACGTTGACGTGATGGGAAATAGACAAAAGAATAGAATAATCTTACAAATTAAAAGTTCTGGGTTTCATGGCTACGCAAGAGGAAAGAATTTCACTTATAACGATCTGTCAGAGGTAATCAAATTTTGAAAAGAAAAGTATAGTTTTTAAGTGAAACAATTCCATCTGAGGTTTTTTCCCCTGATATGTCTCCAGTTTTTTTCTGATTTACATTCTATTAGCCAGTCATCTAAGAAATAAATAATTATGTGTAGACTTTAATGATATCAGTGATAAAGACTTCTTCAGCGGAAATGTTGCAGAGACGTATATGATGTTTATCATTGTAAGGTTCAAGAACATGGTTGTTGGTATATTTCATATCCTCTACCAATATAAAGATTCTGAAAGTCAATTAAAAGAATAAAAAACTGAGTAGAGCCGGGGGATGACATCATATAACACCTGAGTCAACGATCTCAAAGGCTTTTAATGAAGACGGACGACGTAAATGGAGAAGCTGGTGGCAGATAAAAGCAAATATCTGTCCATAACGTGTAACTGTACGATGGCTTGTCATTTTTCATTTGTCTGTAATCAGGTAATTACATTTCAGCCTTGCATTCAGTTTTATTTTATAGAAATTTAATGTGAATACGGATTGTGACAAACTCATGTTGACAGTGACTTTGCAGGTGATCGCCAACGGCATTTAAAAAAAAAAAAAAAAAAAAAAGTTTCTCTGATCATTTTTTAGAAAAAGATGCATATCCCAATCTTGATGTAGATTTTGATACTTATTCTTTGTAAAGTTCATTGTAAAGAGTTTTCCTCTGTTCGTTGATAATAATAATTATATCTATCTATATATATATATATATATATAATATATATATATATATATAATATATATATATGTCTGTGTGTCTTGTTTGTTTGCTTTATATAGGGATTTGAATGACTCAGAATAAAAAAAAAAAGAAGATATGGTAATCAGATGTGCACTTATTAAACTTCCCGAATGGTGACCATGGTTACAATTCTTGAACCGTCACA
>NC_087212.1:67742110-67754078 GCF_015104395.2 Macrobrachium nipponense | reverse complement strand
CAAACATCCCACTACATTTTGTGCCATTTACTCAGAATGCTACGGCTGCCTTTCTCTTTAGTCTGTCTTCTTTCTGTGAAGAATACTAAACTAGTAGATTAATTTAATTTCAATAAAGAAAATAAAGCCCCCTCCTTAAATTTCAATCACAGTTGCAAGAACAACTCATAATTGTGTATTTGGTGAAAAATTGTTTAGAAATTTCTACGAATTATTCTTCTGTTATTCGTGCAAAATCATGCAGCATAAAAATACAGCAGGAACAAGCAATATTTTACCATTGGTATTTTTAAAAGGAAAATCCATTACGGTTCAGGAAAACTCGAGTATTGTTTCAGTCGATAATCATCTCCCAAGTGATCATAAAACTAAGGATTTTTTAAAATCCGGGTAATCATGTTTTTACACTGGTTTAATGAAGTCCGGGGATTGGTTTGATAACAGGGCGCGCCATGAAGTTTAACGAGATATAATTTACTAAAGGTAATCTCTTTCTGTGTCTCTCACTGATGCTAATCAGGGTTTTCTTAAGGACTGAAAAAGATCATGCACAAGAAAAAGCAAGAGAAAAAACACGTGCGATTACTTCCCTAAAATAGAAGGGTAAGAGAAAAATATGAATGAAAAGAGATGTTAAGACGAAGAGATGAGAAATGTGACGAAAGGAACATGAATATATAATATGGAGAGGATGGATTAAAAAAAAGAAGAGCAAGAACAAAAACTTGATTCGACGTTTATTCCTTTCATCATTCAGTAATTAACTATTTTATTACATATACCCAACAAAATTCTTCACGTTCAGAAACATCAAAACGACAACTGATAACGCGAAAAGATCCTTGGTATCCTTAATATTATATAAATTGTTTGTCAAGCGATATACTGTTTTTAAAGTAGACTACTCCAACCAAATGCTGTGTATTAAGATCCAACCTATAGTTGAATCGAACTAAATTTTATGTTCATCTCAGTTCTACCTAAGTACTTTTACCAAGTTTACCTAAATCAACTGAAGTTCAGCCTGGCTTAATTTCTGTTTCTTTTTTGGTTCCCACTTAATCTAATTCGACTTGTCTTGATTTAATCTAACAATAATTTTTACTTTCGTTCAGATGATTTAAGAAGTTCCTCACCCAAGGAATCCTCGGGAGACGAATGGTGAATACTACTGGATGTGTTTCAAATTAACTTGAACAATGCTGTGCCTCCAACGTATTACTTTTCTTTCTAACATAGGCGATTTGATGTAAAATACTACTCTCATGACACATTCTGGCTTGATTCGTTACCGTACCTGTTAAATTAACAGTTCCTAAATTATGTTAACAGTTATAGTACACATTTGTTTGTAGTTTTACATACGGTAACCACAGAACTAGTAGTTATCACATAAAAATGATCTGGTCAAAGATCCTAATTATAAAATGAGGAAACTAGGGATGAGATATGAATTTACAGGCCAAAGACCATGGGGCTTCACATACCATAACTATTACCATTTCAAACCTAATGCTTTTAAAGAATGAGGGAGAAGAGGCTGTCACTTAGGAATTCCCAATTACTGAGAACCATCCCACCTACCAATCCTAAGTCGCCCCCAAACCCCACCCTCGCCACCTCTCCAAATAAAACTATTCCACCGCTGGATAGAATCCAGTTCTTGAAGCTACCTGCCAATTCCAGAGAAGAAAAACCCCCCGGGCTCTGCGAATTCTATTCCGTCAGTGACTCGATCGTTCGAGTTTTTTTTTCCGAGAAATGTCGAGGTCTCTCTCGTCTTCTCCCTAGCAATTCTCACGTTGATCTTTCGCCAGAGCTCAGCATTCAACTCGTTTGATAGGATTTCTCCTTCCACATCTCATTGAATTCTTTTCTCACATCCAGTCATTCAACATTTGCGATATTTCTCGAAATTGCAAAACTTCGGAAGCCGGAATGGTTGCTTTAGGATTTCATTTGGGGTGTAATAAAGGGTACCTTCGCAACTTTCCCTTTCATTTAGGCAGCCTAAACATATATTCTTTTTTGCCATATAACTTATTTCGTTATTGGCCGAGTTTCAGCTTTGAAGTCCAGTCACCTATTTTTTTCAGAAACCCTTTTATTTCTGAAAGTCCTGTCCTCGATCCTTGCTTCTATAATGAAATGACAAACCCCCGATAAATACATTACATATAGATATATACATATATGTGTATGTGTGTATGCATGTAGGAAACAAAATAAGACTTCATATTTCCAAGTACTCCCAAGCAGAATCCCTTTCCGACGAAAGTTTCAAAGAAAAAAGGAGAGTGAAAAACCTTAATAATTATAAAAAATAAACAGGGGAGTGATAAGATTTAGACTGAAAGAAACTGGAAGTGTTTTTGGCGGGTGGAGGGGTGGCGGGCGGTTATGGAAAATATAATGGATTTTCGTGTGGAACTACGATATCCTTTTCAGATTCAAAACTAAAGGCACAAAACGAAAAAAAAAAAAAAATCGAAATTATAAAGGGAAATATAAACTAAAAATTTCATAAAATCTAGGTGTAATGGTCACACCGGTTTCCTACTGAATGAGATATACTTGAGCTGAGTTCCCAGAAAAATAAAGTGTTCAATGAATTAAACTACTTAATTTTGTTGAGAATCAGACCCCCCAAAAAAAGAAAGAGGGGGGGGGGCAAGCCCAAATCTAAAGGAAGTACGGGGTATAACTGCATAACTACAAAATATAACGAAATCTGATTATTTTGCTGAAGAATCGTATATACTGAGCTTCACGATCTTTCTCAGAACTAAACAAAAAATAATAAGAATAGAGTGTGAGGGGAAAAAGGAAATGCAGCTTAGGTACATCATTTGTTTATTTCATAAGAAAGGAAGATCTTTTATTACAATACAACAGAAACAGGAAAGGTAACCAGCGAAATGTTTCTGATAGAGAAAATATTTGTTATATTATGTTTTACGTTCAGAATCCTATATATATGGAGTTTCTAATCAGAGAGAGAATGGGTCCATTTAATTATAAAAAAAAAATTAGTTCGAGGATGCCAAGAGCAGAAGTCTGTATGTGACCCTCTCCATAATGAAGGTCAGTGAACCTTTAGAAATAAATGAATGCCAAAATCCACACAAATAATCAGTTTAGGCATAATTTAGAATAAGGTGTTTGAATAATCCTAATTATCATGAACTTTAGCACAAAAATGGAAATGGTACAGATGAGACGATTAAAGAATTAAGAATGATTTTACATTTGTAAAAATCATGTGTATCAGAACGAAGAGAGAGAGAGAGATGGGATAATCAATTAAAATAATCAAAGTTGTATTGATTTCTGGAGATTGTGCTGTATATAAGGTAGAGTGTTTGTCAAACTTCCTGTAAGGTCTTTTTACATAATTTTCGTTTTATGTTTCCTCAGAAAACCTACTGCTCACATTCCTTAGTAACAGCCTTTGGTATTGATACAGACTATTTATGTATATACTATATAATATATAGTGTATTAGTATATATATATATATATATATATATATATGTATGTATATATATATATATATATGTGTGTGTATATATATATATATATATATATATATATATATATATATATATATATGTATATATATATGCGTGTGTGTGTGTGTGTGTGTGTGTGAAAGAGAGAGAGAGAGAGAGAGAGAGAGAGAGAGAGAGAGAGATCCAACGAATGGCATTCTCGATTTGTCTGAGCAAATAATAAATCTAGTTTTCATTATTTAAATTCATTTTTGTCTGTGGCATACTAATCTCACATTTTAGCTCCATCTGTCCTATCTTGTAGGGAAAAGTGTTCCATTGAAGATGAGTGCTTTCAAAGAGGTATTTGAAAGACGGTTATTACATTGAGAATTTTATTTCGTCTGGATTTTCTATCTCTCTCATTAAATACTCGGAAAACATTTTTAGAAGGTTTAAGGAAAATAATCAAGAATGACACTGTATCTCATTCAGAAGATGTCACCGAAAAAGAATATCAAGAAGGAAACCAGTGCAACAGCAAGTATTAATAATGAAAACAACGTTTAAAATAACCATTCCTTTTCAATAGTCTCTGAAATTGGATAATTATTCATGGGGCATTTAGCTATAAAGCAGTATTTTCATTTTGTTTTTCAAAAGATCTTCATGACTGTCCTCTTTCTCTTTCCACATCTCTCTATTGTCCTCCAAATTTCCATTTTATCGGGAAGATTTCTCAGTGAGATTTCATGATCTCAGCCTCAATTTTAGCCCCCAAAAGAAACCGACCTTTAGAAGAATACCGGCATTCATCCGGTCTGCTTGCCAGCCATTTTTCTTCTCAGAGAGAAAGCGTCCTTCAAAAACACAAAGAAACCATTAGTTAGCTCTTTCTTCCTCTCTCGGTACCTCTTTTCCTATTTTAACTCGCATGATGTTTGCTTGATGAATCTCCCTAGATTCACTCCTTAAGCAATCAAATTTTATCAGGGTATATCTCCAGCTTGGAACTAGGGAAGAAAATATAAGGTAATGTTGGCCATAAAATTTGAAAAAGAAAATTAAAATTTGTTTGGCAAGTCAAAACGCGTCTATAAAACATTAAATTAAAATTATTTTCTTTATCGTAAAAATAATAATAATAATATAGTTTTCTCTATTTTCCTAATAACTTACTTTTCTTGGTTACTGCATGGCGCCTGTAACTCCCGATACTAGAGAAGGAAATAATCGCACATCGGGAAATAATTAATTTAGTATGTAAAGTTTGTCTGGTAACTGAAATATGGGGATCATGATCCGTAGAGTTTTCTCTGGTCGGTATAGTTCTTAAATCAACTACAAGTGTTAGGCCAATGTTTCTTTCAGTTACTACTGAGCATGTACACGGTAAAGGGCGGAAGTAGACTGGCGTTGATGTTGAAGATTAAACCAGCATAATGACGGCACGGGCTCTTGCTCTCAGAGCCCATAAGGCGTTCATGCTGGGTCCTACTCTTTATATAGGTGATGGTCAGCAGGGGGTCAATTGCATGCTGACTTCTGATTGGGCGAGGCAAAATACTGGTCGTTTATTGCCCAGCGAGAAGTTTCTTCAAGCCAAAGTCTCAACCTTGATGGTCGCACTGCAGTAGCCTCGCTGACTGGCGGGGCTGGTGCGTGGCGACCAATAAAAATATTCGCAGGATAATACGAGGCAGAGACGTCACGCAACGTTACTCACCACGCAGTGACGTCACGCACGAGCCCCGTCGGTTTGCGAGACCACTGCAGCGTGACCATCAAGTTTGAGATTTTGGCTTGAAGAAACTTCCACGGCCATAAGATGATATGTGAATACTTTGTAGGGTTGACGATACGCATGGACTAAGTGACAAACTTTATGATGGCAACTGTTTTTAAATTAACTTGGTTCCGGCACAAACTGAAAACAAATCTCCAATGCGGGCTCGGTTTTGGTGGAAATGTATAATGTTTATTTCATAACTGAGGAAATAAAAAAAAAGGAATATCTACCAGAAAGCAAGATGAAACTAAAAATCTATAACACATAGAAATATTATCAACTTTAAGGGAATATAAGACCTAAATACTACCAAAAATAGAAACATATTCCCCATCAAAATGTCCCCAGTTACCCTAAAGTACAAAACGACCACAGAAAAGGCAGTAGAAAGACGGTTAGACGATAGGTATTCATACGCAGTTAAACGTGAAACGCTAATTTTACAATCAACCCTGAGTGGGAAAAACTCTGCAGTCATTCTCGGGTGGAAATGAAAAAATCTTTGATTACGTCTGAGGAAAGAAAGTGAACTCATTATTGCTCCTGAGTAAAGGAGAGATTAAAAATGCCTGGAAGAAATTCTCATTACCGGAACCCACTGAAGTTTGGTCGATTAAGAAAAGATTGTATGAAATATTTCTTTGGAGAAAGGCAAGAGGGAGAAAATATTTTATAGAGAGGTGACCTGAAAAAAAATATGTACTTATAAATACACACACCAGGGAAATTAATTATTTAAAGCTGGATAACATCATATATTCATATAATACTCCGATTTCAGAAAATTCCGTAGAAAAACAAACAGTCACGAAAACCGCATGAAAACTATTTCCCATGCGTTTAAGTTTCATCATAGGGTAACATATAGCCATAAAAGAATGTAGGAGAAACACCAGTTTTTCAGTGCGAAAAGAAACGCTTTTTTTTTTTTTTTTTTTTTTTTGTTTTTTTTTTTTTTTTTTTTTTTTTTTGCCAGATTGGTAAAACTTTCCTCATCATTTCTATTCATTATTGAATAAGCTCTGAGAGAGAGAGAGAGAGAGAGAGAGAGAGAGAGAGAGAGAGAGAGAGAGAGAGAGAGAGAGAGAGAGTGTTGTCTGTGTGTAAAAGGAAGGATAAAATGAAAATAGAAAAAAAGGTTATCCTTGATTTTATCATCAAACTACAATTACTGGTGTGCTGATGGAAGGAAGTCTCGTGCAATGTAAAAACAAAAATTTTAAGCTTGAGTCATTTTTACCGGAATCGTTATAGATTCAACTATGGGAATATGGAAATATTTCCCTCAAATGAAGTGGTCGTTTGCCAAAATATAACGATGATGGTAGGATGAGAGAAGAGGCAAAGCGCTTAATTGTAAAGGGTAGCCAAACAAAGAATGTTTGAAGAGATTGTATACCAACTCTCCTTTATGGAAGAAAAGTTTCGACATGAGATGTAACGGGGAAGAAAGTGGCTATAGTTGTCGGTATTAACGACTCGTGTTGTATGTGTGGCGAAAGAAGAATTGACAGTGTGAGAAATATAGTTATTGTAGAAGTGGTAAACAAAATTGGCGTAGGTGAAAGGATGGATGAATATTTTCTTTAAATGGACTGGTATTGTAGGCAGAATTACAGATCTAAAGGTCGTTACTCGATAGATTGTGTAATTCGGGAGCCTTTGGATGGAAGATGGATGAAATTATTATAGAAGGAAGGGCCTTCATAACCAAGAAGCAAAAGAGTACGAGTGTTTATTCTGATATGACCAGCGTAAATTGTTAAAAATAACCGAGAGGTAATATGGAGCAGAAAATGACAAAATATCATGTTCCTCTCAATTAGAAGATCAGCGCGAAATGTGACTGTAATGCTCCTAAATAAGAAAATCCCGGTTAAATGTTACGGATGAGACCGGAAGACCACTGACTGCAGGTGGGATAAGGGGGCCTAGTTAGTCCGTCACGCAATGGAAAATAAAATACCGTGGAAAATATAAGGATCAGGAAGAAAAAGAATAAAGTAAAATGACGAGAATCCGACAAGAGAGCGTAATGATATGAGTTAGAGACGGTAAGACGAAAAATATTAACACGAGATTTATATATAAGTCGACTGAAATCGCGATCCTAATGGCTCATAATGTTATTTCCAATTGAATACAGGAGGAAGGGAGCTAAAATATGAACATCAACGAGCGATATACATTAGCAGCCATTACCATCATCCTCTCTCTCTCTCTCTCTCTCTCTCTCTCTCTCTCTCTCTCTCTCTCTCTCTCTCTCTCGGTGTGTGTGTGTGTGTTCTAAGCAGCAGTTGTTGGTAAATTCAAATGAGGTTAATCACACTGCCCACAAATGGTGCTTTCTAAGAATTTTACACAGACTAAAGGGAGTTTTCACGGACAGAATTGAAGGTCAATCTTTTTACTGTTTTTAATGAATATATATATATCTAAAGTATACCTATATAAAATATAACTCATGACTAATATTTGCTAGCAGTGCTGCATTCTCTCAATATTTTTGCATAAAACTTTCAAAAATTTTATGTAAATTTAGTGCTCCATATAATTATCTATCTATCTATCTATCTATCTATCTATCTATCTATCTATCTATCTATCTATCTATCTATCTATATATATATACATATATGTGTGTGTGTGTGTGTGTGTGTGTGAGTCTAATACGTGGGTGCTGTAATGCTGTCAAGGGTGGTGAAATCTTTTTCTGAATATGGGAGGAACTAACAACACATTATTTTTGTTTTTTTTCCTTTTTATTATGAGTTCAGCAGATAATTGCTTGACATACGCGAGTTACGGGAGATAGTTGATAATGCCGTTGATTTTTCTTTTCTCCTTTTTTTGGAAGTTAGCCATCGCTGACACAAGTTTTTTTTTTTTTTTTTTTGTTTTTTTTTTTTTTTTTTTTTTTTTTTTTTTTTTTTTAATGCATACATAATCGCACTACATTTTTTTCTGGATATTTGTGTTCCAGAAATTGTGAGTTTTCTTGCACAATACCTTTGTTGTATTTGTGACAACTTTACCAGAGATAGGAAACTTGGCTAAGTTTCTAATGACTTATGTCGTAGTGCATATGGAGAAGTCTTGGCTTAGACACTATGTATTTGGAGTTTTGTTATAATCAGTTGTGGCACATTGGTGATTTTTTCTAGAATTTCCTAGACAATTTTATTTGCCGAGCTGTTGCCCTTTTTCAGCAACTATGCTAAGGAGAGAGTTTTATAGTTTTTGACTATAACATTGAGTTATTCTCTGGAGAATTGGAGATATATTATTTTGGAGATATAATTGGAGGTATATATAATTTTGGAGTTATAATTTGAGATATAATATATTGGAGATATATTTTGGCCATTTAATGTTTGCCAATGGTGGTGAGAGCTATGTTTAGTTCAGTTATTTTGCAGCCATCTTTGTTGCAAATGGAGACACATTTTTGGAGATATATGGGGCAATATTTGTGAGTGTGTGAGTTAGATGCTTTGAGTGCACATTTTTTTGGAGATGGGATTTCAGTTTTTGATGTTCCCGCTTGGAGATTTAATATTTTTTTGGAGCCTTGTTTTATTCCACATGGAGTTATTCGTGAAATAGAGGTAAATATTTTTTTTATTTGCCGAAATAGAGGTGAATATTTTTTTATTCCTGGAGTGGTGGTTTTTTTTTTATTAACATGTGGCTATCAGAGAAATAAGAGTGATTATGGTGTGGGGGGTGGTTATTAACCAAATGGAGGAAATATTTTTATCACCGGAGTGGTGTTATTATTAACATGGTGAAATATATGGAGGTGGAATTAATCTTTGGCGGGTGACCCTTTTTTGTGGTTATGGAGTTTTTTTCGAGCCAAGAGAAGATTTCTGTGGTTCTTTCTTTTTGGTTTCGTGACTATTTGGAGGCGAGTGGGATTACTGCATTGTAGTCATATGGAGATGTTGTGCATTTTTTATGTTCACAAGTGTGTTATTTTTGGAGGCATGTAATTGCTGCATTACGAGTTTATCGTAAGTTTTTTTATCCCGAACAGATGATAATGTTTTACATAATTGGGCAGTGTCATGTTGAGAGTTAAGTCTTCGAGACAAATTTTTTAACACTTTAGTCATATCCTGGAGTTAATTTTGTGAAATGTGCTTACTTCGTGTCGGTTAGACGTTTTCTTGAGAATCACGAGTTTCCAAACTTGCAAGTCTGACTAGACATTCTTTTGTGCCGCGGGGATTATGTATATTATGCATACATTATGTGTTTTGTGATTGGGAAGTCTACTTGTTATCTTTTATTTTTTTTATTTTTCTTCTTTTTCCTACAAGAGATGTAATTGGGGATTGAGTTAAATAACATTTCTGTTTGGACGGGAGATGTAATTTAATGGGGTTGAGATTTATATAAATGGGAGTTTGACATTAAGTCTCATTGTAATTAATTATATGAGCAGTAAAGGGGTTTTTGCTGTTAGACATTGGAGATTTTTACTGATTTTGTGAGTTACTGTAATATCAGAGCTTGAGAGAACATTTTTGGGTCTGGGCTTGTTACGTGATTTTTTTTTTCCTTGGGCTCATTGTCCTTTTTTCTGTTTTTTTACTTATGAGAACATTCGAGTTTGGAATGTGAGTGCAGAAGTCCGTGGAGTTGCTGTGAGTTTTTGGATTGTGTGTGCTGATGTGTGAGTTTGGAGAATTGAGTTAGAGAACTTGATATTTTTTTTCCCTTTGCGAGTTGTGATGATGACTTGTGATTTAGTAATCATATTGAATGGAGTTAATTGGGAGACGTTCAGTTAGTATTTCTGACTTTTTGAGGTCATTGTTTAATAGAAGTAGTATGTCTGGGGTTAATTTTCTTTGATTGACCGATGACTTGACTGACATACTAACACACCAAAAAGTCGTTCCCCGATGCTAGCAAGACGTCCACCAGCCGTGCAGAGAGGTTCCTGTCGTTTATCAAGGGTGATTACAAGAGTTTCCACGAGAGTGATTGCGAGAGTTCTACAGCGCTTTTGGGGATCTGCAGAAGCCGTTAGAAGCCTTCTACAATTAGGGAGACATTCCGTATTCCTACAGCATGTTTCAGTCTGTTCTGGAAGTTGCAGAAAAGCAAAGAGGGATATTCAAGAATCCAAAATGAGAGAAAATTCTAGTGTCATTTGAGATGTAGCGTAAAGTCTAAGCGTAATAGACTTTACTTTATAATGCCAGAGACGTGCAGTTATTACTTATATTTTATTTTGAGCCGGCCAATGTTTTTTTACATTATTTAAGCTGTTTTGTTCGACCATTTGCTAGGCAGGAGCTAGCAGTTTGGCGAGGCCGAGCTATGTGAGTCTTAGGGTTATAATTAATGATATATTTAATAGCATAATGTGATGCTCTGTGACCTTTTTGGAATGCATAGAGAACAGAGCCGAAGCAACGACCCGAGAAAAGCTGATAAATGATTTCTGTGATGGCGTGATTTGAAACTGTATAGTTAGGCGAGTCAATGTTCGTCAGTTCATGGGTCTTTGTTCAAAGTGCCTTTGGGAAACTGGTTGTAGCCTGTAATATGAGGCGTTAACGAAGTGTGTATTCATCTGTGCGTGTGTGCCTCTTCCTTTGATAATGTATCTCTAGCCAAGTCTATGGGAAGACTTGCACAAAGATTCGTGGGAGGAAGGCAAAGCCACGATGGCGGTGCCTAAGTGTTTTTTTGAGTAGTGAGTGAGATATTGTGGCTGCAATGACGGTTCTAGCAAAGGGGGACCTAGAGTCCTAAGGGGACAGAGGGTCCCGATGGGAGAATAGACAATTGGTGTGACAAATTACTGTTTTAGACATTTTAATATGGGGGGGGCGGGGGGGCGGTTAACTGAGTTAAGTTAGTCTGTGAGACTTGATTTAGACTTGATTGATTAACTTTCCATTGTTAAATAAATAGTTATTTTTTATATATAACTTTGTCTCTCATTTTGATTACCTGACAGAATGGAGAGAAAGAGGTGGAGAGAGAGAGAGAGAGGGATCGCTTAGAGAGAGAGAGAGAGAGAGAGAAAGAGAGGTCGCGAGCCGTTGGTGGCTTGGAGAGAGAGAGGGAGAGAGAGTGTGTGTCGGTATGCCTGACGCTCGGAGTTCCACGTTTTACCAAATAAAACGAGATGAATATCCCGTTTAACACACACACACACAATCACCACACACACACACACACACACACACATATATATATATATTAATATATATATTATATATATATATATAAAGACGTAATATCTTCTGGCCTGTAACTGACATTATTGACAATGAAATAAATAAAATCTAGGCACAGCACTTGCCTTGAATCATGTTAAAGAAATTTCCAGGACATGATATAGTCGTATATCATAGTAAGTATTAATAATCATAGTAAGTTGAATAATGAAAATCATCAGCTAACTTATAAATTGTAGCTACCAAGAAACATAAAAAATGACATTTCTTTTCCAGCTATTTATAACAGAGATCTTCCAGCCCTCTAAAAATATATGTAGCATGCACTTGAACTTATGTTTGTCTATGGACAAGCATGTGCACCAATATATGATGTCCTGGTTTATGCATAACCACAAAGGCATACGCTGAGTGAATCTGTCTTTGTACCTTTGCTTCCATGTGAGAGACTGCTTTAATCTGGCAAATACACATGAGATTCGAAT
>NC_087212.1:67702110-67737110 GCF_015104395.2 Macrobrachium nipponense | reverse complement strand
CCTCAAATAATTAAAACACCTGATATAGAATACACTGCTTACGGATGCCAACCAAGAGCAAGATAGCTAGTTAAATGACAGGAATAAATACTAGCTCCATACCCTTTTTGCACAGAAAGCGACTAATTCAGATGTTTTATGTGAATCATGTACATCATATTAAAAGAATCCATAGGCATTAAATTGGCCTTTGTGTCACAGGAAAATCAACGTTTACTCACATTAAACTTAGGGTATTGTGTTTTTTTTTCAGTCATAAAAAGTGTGAGTATAAAAACCATTAAAACATATCACTGGTGGTGAATTCTATTCAACAGTTTCTGAAATGATTATAATATAATTGGAAATATCAAACATACTTTTGAGGCGACGTAAAACTTAATGAAAATATTTTTTACCAATATAGGCGAAAATACTTTGAATTTGTCATTATACGTTTATGGTGGCAACAGTGGACTTATGGGTTGCACTGACGGGTCAAACATAAAATGTTCTCTACCACGAGTACAGCTCTAACAAGAAAAATTGAGAAGCATTGTCATCTGACTGCTAGCAGTCATGTAGATGAGAAGTTTTGGAATCCTATATTTCCAGGATTTATGTAAATCTCTTATTAATAGAGATAATCAGCAAAATATTATATTGGGCTTAGCGGCAGTGCTGGTAGAAGCATACAGACCGTCTTAACACTTTTATCAGTATTACTGCCATCACATTACACCTCCGCATATGTGAGCATAAATCATGTTACTTTTGGTTTCAGTGTTTTACCTTTATGGTAAACAATTCGTTTTTTCCTCCCTAGAAAAGGTGCCAAACTTGATAGAGTACTATCGAACACTATTATCTCGCCGACTATTTGAATATTTGTCTTCATCAATTCTGATGTTAAAACGATTATCTCTAAGTTTTAAATAGCTTTCTTCCAATAGAAATTGTAGCAAGTGAATACTCGCTTCAGTTTTTAAGTATCAAAATGTTTTGGGAACTTTTCTGTTTCATGTATATTTAATCGTTGCCATTGACTAATCGCTAGTAATTTATTTCTCTCACTTCCTCCTCTTCCTCTTCCCCTACCCCCTCCCTCTCCCAATAATCTTACTTTTAATGCGTTTCCCAGAATTGTTTAAGGGGGGGGCGGGTGTTTGATAGGAAGGAATTTAATTTTGTGATTAATTTATAGAAATTACTTAGTATGAACTAAAATTCCATTAAAATGTCATTAAAGTGTTGTAATTACCTCATTCCGGATGAATGTTATTTAAGAGTTATGGTAGATTAGTATCTCTCTCTCTCTCTCTCTCTCTCTCTCTCTCTCTCTCTCTCTCTCTCTCTATTCTGGTGTATAATACAAGTTAAAATTATCCCATGCTAATGGTGACATGAACTAAATTGTCGTAAATCAACATAAAAGAACTGAAGCCGCTTTTACTTATGGTAAGCATACATTAATGGAAAATCTTTCGACTTATTTCAGATGGACTTCTCATTCCTCCGCCCTCTTTTTCGTTTTCGCTTTCTGAATTATGCGCTAGATGTATTTGTAGTTTTAAATCTTATCTAGAAATAACAAGGGTTAGAAAAATTAGTTTTTGTTGGTGTAACGTTTAAGCTTATTTCCTGGTAGTGTTGATGGAGTTTGCGTCACAGGGTTGAAGGTATTGTGAGAGACTCTTTAGGTAATGCAATTTACTACGGTTGTGATTTTATAACAGTGGCGTTCAGAGTATCAGTTTAATAATAATTCTTATTACGTAAAGGCCTGTATCTATATGATGTGGATATGTTATTTATAGATAATTAAAAATATATAGTGTAGTATTGCAACACTTTAGTATATGCAACACTATTCATCATTTCATCATTGATAAAAAACTACATGAAGTTGAATCAATATACAGTTACTATTTACTAAACCAGTATTAGATAATCATACTAAATATTTTGATCATTGTTTTCATCAAAGTTTAATTTTGTTTTCTAACGACAGTTCAACAAGATGTACAGAATAAGCATAAGAAACATATTTTTCTCGCTCTGTTTCTTACTTGGATAATCAAAATGCAAATACAAGTAATATTTGAGCAATATATTTGAACCGATATCATTAAAAACTCTTGAACCACACAGAGCTCTCAGATAGCTTTTGCGAACGTGGAATATAGGGGAGTCTGCTCTTCTTCAAATATAACTTACTTATCACAACCAACTGAGAGAAGTTCGATTCTTATTAAATCCTATTAACATGTTTTTTTGAATAACTTACGGAACTGTATATATTACCCACCTCATAGTACATAACTAATTTGTTATATGGAGGAATTAATTTTAGTGAAACAATATCTTTATTAAAAGAGAGAGAGAGAGAGAGAGAGAGAGAGAGAGAGAGAGAGAGAGAGAGAGAGAGAGAGAGAGAGCGGGGGGTTGCAAAAGGTCCTCCGGAAATGAATGAAAATTAGCATCCGTTACTGTATCCTTTTATGGGAAGTAAAATTTGCTCTAGAAATTGAGTGTGATATAAACAGTTAATTTGTGTTACATTAGCAATGGACGATATGAGAATTTAGTTATCTGAATCTGAAGTACTTGGAGAGAGAGAGAGAGAGAGAGAGAGAGAGAGAGAGAGAGAGAGAGAGAGAGAGAGAGAGAGAGAATTAATTTACCATGAGCTGCTAAAAATGTATCGACCTGAACAATGTAATTAAGCGGTTTGATAACATTTGAGTGGAATTTCATTTCGTCGAAAACAATTTCTACAGATTCATGATCAGAATTTCATCTTTTCCCTATCCCCTCAAAAAGTTCTGGGGGAACAAAAACGGAAACCAGGTTTTTGGATGAAGAGTAACAAAGTCAAACTTAGGAGAAAAGGGGGTGGGGAGAGGAAATATTTGCGCACGTCTGTCGTCACGAAACAAAAATATCACATGAAAGAGATGACGCACGGCGCAGCCTCCTTTGGAAAGGGATTGAAACCTTCCGTCTCCTCTGGTATTGAGAAAATGTCCTTTGCCTCGGCAGAAGGAAAGAACGGTTTCTAAACATTTCCCCTTACAAATCTCAGCAAAAATGGCCATAATACAGGACGATGGAGAAAATGTTGGCAACAAGAAGTATACTGCCCACCTGATAGCAGTCTAATGGAAGACAGCCCAGACTAAATCTAAGCGCTTTATTCTTTTCTCCTGCGGCTGACAAGTATCTGTAAAGCAAGAGAGAGAGAGAAGAGAGAGAGAGAGAGAGAGAGAGAGAGAGAGAGAGAGAGAATACTTCTGATATATTCCGTGTATTTTAGTATATTGTGAATTCTGAAGGAAAACCTTTACAGTCCACCGGTTTAATCGTCAGTTTTCACGAATACTGTTTGACTAATATTCTTAACCAAAGAAGGAAGTCCGTCTGGAGAATCCATTAACGCTCAGAACTGAATTCTTTCATATACGAAGATGACAGAAGTGTTGTGTTCCATCTAGACTGTTGAAGTTATAATGCCATTATGGATACACTTCAAATATGGACTTGAGGAGCTGGGAAGCCCTTTCTCCAGAAAAATAACGTCAACAGAACAGCTTGACAAAAATAGACTAAATTCATAGGAGCAATATTCCACACCTTTGAAGCCGTGGAATAACAATGGAAACAGCCTAAGGTTGTTTACAGACAAGTGCTGTTAAGACATTTCAATCTTCTCAAGACTGTCCAGCTTGTTAGCCTTTATTCTTACCATCAGACGACAAAATTAGAAAGGTCCCTGGATTGATCATAAATTCTTACTTTCCTTGACCCGAAATTGAAACTAAACGAAAACAGATCTCATTTCAGAGGAGAGAGAGAGAGAGAGAGAGAGAGAGAGAGAGAGAGAGAGAGAGAGAGAGAGAGAGAGAGAGAGAGAGCGAGCATCTTATGCAAATCCTTTATTTTATGCTACTCTCCTGTTATTGATCATAAAGGGTCTGGTTTCTTCAGGGGATAGATTGGCTTAATCAACCCAAAGAAGATAAAGTAAATGGAAAGACTTTTCCATTAGCCTCCCAGTGGATATAAGAGGCAGCGGGAAGGCGAGCAGAGGATAAATGGGTAGTTGGAATAAAGTTAATAGGATGACAGATTCAAGTGGGGAGACACTAAAAAAAAAAAATAGATTCGAAGCGAAGGCTTCTTTCTTTTCATGGATAGATTTTTAATTTTAACAAAAGAGAATAGTGGGAAGGAAATTATATTACACAGCAAAAAGTGGTTCACGAGAGAGATGAGAAAAAAACAACTTGAAGAAACAACTCGGGGTCTTATCTACCCGAGAAATGAAGAGGCTTAACCATCACTGTTCAAAAGAACAGTGAAGATGTTTACCATCATTATTCAGAGGCAATGTGGAGTTATCCAAATGGAAAGGAGAGCTTTTGTACCATCATTATTCACAGGAGAAAAAGTCTACCATCATTATTCACAAGAGAGCACAGGATGTTTTATTTATTTTAAGTGTTTGTTTACGATAAATATACACGAAAACTATGCGCTATGTTGTTGTTATAATTAATTTTGCTGTTGTTGCCACAGTAGCTACTACTTCTGGTGTTAATGCTTTTGTGAAACATTTCCATCTAACTCTATACTATCTTATTCAACGCTTTATTTACTCGGTACGTATCCATACAATTATTGTCTTACAAAAAAAAAGGAAATTAAATGTGATACGTGTCCAAATGTCCACCACACACACAATATATATATATATATATATATATATATATATATAATATATATATATATATATATATATATATTGTGTGTGTGTGGTGGACATTTGGACTTATATATATATATATATATATATATATATATATATATATATATGATATATATAATATATGTATATATTATATATATATGTATATATATCTATATATATATATATATAATATATATATATATATATATATATATATATATATATAAAATCTCCTATGTTTAGGTCATACAAAAAATTTGGATTTTGGCAAGAATCATGTTGAAATTTACAAAAAGCTTTTGCTCTGGTGTCTCATATTCACAGCACAAAAATTTAATGGAATCCATACGGTTGCATTAAATTTTACTACGCCATAGCAATAAGAATTAAAATCCAAGCTTGCTACATGCGTGTCGTTTTCATTTGGAACTACAAAATAATAATTGTCTTTTATAACGTAACTATGGAGAAGCAGTCATGATTCTCTCTTCTCTCTCTCTCTCTCTCGCTCTCTCTCTCTCTCTCTCTCTCTCCTCTCTCTCTCTCTATATATATATAAATATATTATATATATATAAATGATATTATATTATATCACACATATCCACAGGTGAAAAATAAGAGACAGGGTGTAGGTCCTGACCGGTTTCGGCTTTATTTTCAAGCCATTGACAAAGGACAGATACATAGTATTAGAATTCACGAGTATATATACTACAAAGACAGTACTGGCGAACATACACACAACCGTTTGAGACTGCAGATCCACCTACAGGCAGGTGTCAGGGTAGGAGTGGCTTTCAAAAATCATTTAGCTAAAATTTACAATAAATTCTCAAGGGATACTACTGCTTAGGGTACAAGTCCACACCTGACAGGTGTCAGGGAGGCGGGGTTGAACATCTCATTACCACTACTGCCCCCTTTACTGTGTTTACAAATATAATAATCCTATTTTTCATATATCTCTACAGCCTACCTTAAAATTTAAACAGTTTACAAATTTCTTTTGATATTAAAGGATCAAGTTTATACATTCCTTGACTGATGTTCATATCATTGTTGTAACTTTCTTTTATAAAACTAGATTCAATGATATTCCTTTCCAATGCATTATTAGAACACACCAGCTTTTTTGCCCCTTCCCAGTTAATAGCATGATTGTTCTCACTAACATGTACAAATATACCACTATTTCCCTGTGCATATCTCAAACATTGTTTATGTTGTTCTATTCTTTTTTCCAGTGCTTTCCCCGTTTGACCAATGTAAAAGTTGTCACAAGACTTACACGGGATTTACATCCTTTAGCATTGTCGGGGGAGTTCTTAATAATACCTGTTTCATTGTTTTATTGTTTTTAAAAACTACATTAACACCAAAATTCTTCAAGAGATGTGGGATATCTTTCATATTACTATTATAAAGTAGTACAAGCAAATTTTTGTTGTTGTAAGGTTCTTTTTTATTTTGATACATGGTCTTTTTTTGCCGCTTTTAATGCATTGTTTAGTACATTATCTGGATATTTCAGTTTCTTGCCTGTATTCCGAATCTTATCTATCTCCTCATCTATATATTCTGGGTTAAATCAATTAGTACCATCAATTAAATTTACTACGGAAATAGAAAAAGATGAATGCCTACCCTTTTTGGATGTCCTCATACGGAGAAATAGTAGTGGGTTTAAGTATAGTGTTTACAGAAAACCTACTAATATTTCTTCCTATGTACATTTCTATTCTGGACAAAACAATAAGGTTAAAAGATCAGTGTTTGCTTCCATGTTTTTAAGAGCACTACGGGTATGTAGCCCAGAATATATAGATGAGGAGATAGATAAGAGTCGGAATACAGGCAAATGATTTTTGAAAGCCACTCATACCTTGACACCTGCCTGTGGGTGGATCTGCAGTCTCAAACGGTTTGTGTGTATGTTCGTCAGCACTGTCTTTGTAGTATATATACTCGTGAATTCTAATACTATGTATAAGTCCTTTGTCAATGGCTTGAAAATAAAGCCGAAACCGGTCAGGACCTACACCCTGTCTCTTATTTTTCACCTGTGGATATGTGTGATAAATGAATCACGTGCTAAAGTGATTATAATCATATACTATTATATAGTAATATAATAGTATATATAATATATATATTATATATATATATCTAAATCTATATATATATATAGTATATATATATATATATATAATATATATATATATATATATATATATACACACACACACACACACACACACACACACACACACGAAGTTTTAATGTTTTTTCTAGCATATGTATCACGAAGGTATTGTAAACTTAAGTCAGGAGTACAGATGCATACCTGACACATGCCCATCAATGTTAAACGCGTGAAATTGTTCACAACGTTCTTCAATCCAAATGAGTCGTCGCAGCTCCTCCAAAAGGCGTGCCCTGTGCATTTAATACCAGACGGAAATCAGACCTTTACCTAGTAAGAAAACTATTATAAATTCTATTATTAGGAATAACAAAGTACTGAAATTTATGATATAAAAATCTGTAATATAATTAATACATATTAGACATTATTACCGATAAGCATCGTTTATCAGTGTAGAAAATACATGACCAAATCTCATCTCCTTCTGTCTCCCACTAGTGATGTCTATATTCATTTCACCCGCCTCGCCTCCAGTCACATTTTCTAATATGTAACCCGAATCTACATCGCACATTACTTTTCTTTCAATTCAGTTCACATATGTCGCATATAACTTTCCACGTTTTACTCTTCAACTACTTTGACAATTGCTTCATGATAACCACTTAAAGCTCACCTTCTTAGCGTAAACCCCCACTGTTGTTTTTTGCTCAGGCAGAACTTTAACACAGACCCACTGAAAAGTACTAACTATAACTCTTAGAATCAACTTTATCACGTTACACACATTAAAGAGAACAGTTACTCATCTCAGCCTTCTATTTGAATCTTTCAAACTTACACAAACTGGCCAACCTCAACTTCCACTATGAGCACCATACTAAAGCACATCATTCGTAATCTACTTAATTTCTTATTCTTGTACATTCTCATCTTTTAATTATCTGTCCTTCATCCCAACAGTATTCTAGACAGGAGTTAGAAATTCTAGGCATTCCAATGCCGGCGAGTTGTTGCTCATAAATCTAGCAAAAAATTAAAAACAAGTTTTTTTTTAATACCCGTTTATATTTTTAACCCGCACCTTTTGCCCATCGTTTCGCCATTATTATTTATAATTATAATAAAGGTTCTTGATCTTTTCTCCTGTTTTTAATAATTGCTCAGCCTATTCGTAGTCATTAACAGTCTAAAATTTTTGGGATCTCTTAAGTGCTTATTAAGAATTTAGCCTTCGATAATTTGCACTTCCATCTAATTACATCTCGTAATGACATGTACTTACCATATAACGTGTTCCAGACCTCTGAAAAGGTCAGTTTGCAAATCCAACCCTTATCTAAGAGTTGCTCCCCGGAAGAAATGCAAGCCAAAGGATAGACCTGAAAATTACCCAGTCTTTAATGAAGGGCATTAAATTTCAGATTAAAGGTTAAAAAAATCTATAACGATGGAGTCATTCGACGAAGCCTGCAGATGACTTTCTCCTTAATGAGTGCCAGTTAAGGCAACTTTCTCATAATAGCATTTTGTTACTTCGTAAGTAAAATATTAACAATTATCTTAGTCACCTCAGCCGATTTTAATGACAAAATAAAGAATCCATAACAGGAAAAGACTAACATCTAGAGAATATTGTAACTGCCAAAAATGTTATAGAATAGATTTCTCGGTGATGAATTGTTGACCATGACTAGAGATGGGCCACTTTCACGTTTAATTACTAAACTTTGACACGATTGTATGTGTGTGTATATATATATATATATATATATATATATATATATATATATAATATTATATATATATATATATATATATAACCGAAGATTCTCAATATGACTATTACCATAGTCTTGAACAGGTCATTAACACAATATCCTCTGATAAAACACCATTAAATTATATATATAATATATATATATATATATATATATATATATATATATATATATATATATATATATTATAATGTGTGTATTTGAAATTAATTTTTTTTAGTTTTGTTTATTATACTACTGCACTTTGGTTTATCTTCTCCCGTGACCCTGCAACTATATAATGCTACTAATAATTTTATATTGCTATCATCATCATTAATAAGCACAAACAGTAAGTGGCAGAATTGTCAACAGTGGACGTATTATTTTAGTGGGACAGCCGAGTATATAAGAAATAAGGGGGCCATTTCTTTTAATATGAGGAGTTGTTTCTGATGTATTCTGATGTGACGAATCCGAACGAAATCGTATGTGTGACAGTTTCATTTGATGTCTAAATAAATTCATGTATATAAATTTCATCTAGGTAAAGCAATGTCTGCAAAAACAAAAAGTTGCGTAACTCTTATCGTACGTGGAAATATATATTTATATATAGTGTGTGTGTTTGTCAGTAAGTTAGCTTCGTTTTAGGTTCAGACTAATAATGATAATAACAACATCTTTTCTGTCGTTTATAAGGCTGTGGACATTAAACGTCTGAATGTTGAATACTTATTTTACGTAAAAATGCTGCACGTTCGAACACCTACCAAATTTCCCGAGGTTACTCGGTAAAGAAGTCACGCGAACGATGACAAACTTAATTACGAACACACACACACACACACACACATCTAAGCTGGCACTGATTTATTTTATTACTATTGTTATGTTAGAAAGAGAGAGCGAAAGATATATCAAGAATGATGCAACAGACAGCTGTAACCTTTCATCTCCATCAGTTTGTTTTCTGTCCCCTCTCTTTTTACTCTCTTACTTCTCTCCCTTTCTCTTCATCCTCGGTTACTTCTCAATCCAGAGGTTCACTCTTCAAAAAAAGAAAAAAAAAAAAGACCTGGCTGGCAATTATCCCGGACTCATATCATGATATAGCTTGTCTCTTATACGAAGCGGTTCTCTCTCTCTCTCTCTCTCTCTCTCTCTCTCTCTCTCTCTCTCTCTCTCTCACAAATTAGAGAGAAACCGTTAAGGTAGAAACTATAGAAGGAAGATTATGTATTCAAGAATAAAAGTCAATTAAAGCACCTGGTTCAGTATTAGACTATAAATAAAAGATAGAAAAGGGCATGGAAGAAAGAGAAGTCGAATTTAATGGATGAAAAGGTAATAAGGAAGACTGCATTGCTCTCATCTATACTGATGGACTTCGGAAACTTGTTTAGCCAGAACTTACTTCGGTTTTTCCTTAAAGAAATAAGATTGACAGTTTGAAACCAGACTTTTTATAATCCATAAATGAAAAACAACCTTCAAGCTATATTGCGTCAATCATACCTACTTAACCCATTGTGATCTATTCGTTTACTGAATTATACTGAAACATACTCTCTTCAAATGCCTCATTAATATTCATCGCTAACTTCAAAGCATCTGAAATATTGAGTTTTATTTATTTTTTCCTAAAAGACTTCAAGACTTCATAATTCTGAAAAACCTCTTAAGTGTTCTGGGTGATATTCATGGAATATAAAATGAATTTTTGTGAAAATTAGTATTCTGCAGGCCCCTAGTACACAAAATAGCTCAGCAGCTGTAACACAGTCTTTAGCAATCTGCAATAGAAAACCTCATTGAATGAGTTTGTGAAAATTACCAAATTCCTCTATGTATCTATGTATATATGTTGTATGTACATTAAAGTATGTATGTATTTTAGTCTCGATATACATGTCACGTAACAATTTTTTTCAAAATAAGATGCATAGCTTGTATATTCACAACGAAATACATGATGTTGTCTATATTAGATTATAAGAAAACTTAAAAAAAAAAAAAAAAAAAAAAATGTATCACTATGTATCACCAAAAAATAATTCCGTGAATTATCTTACCCCCCCCTCTCTTTCTCTCTCTCTCTCTCTCTCTCTCTCTCTCTCTCTCTCTCTCTCTCTCTCTCTCTCTCTCTCCGAACCGCTAAGTACAGTAAATAATTGCTAAAACGCCGTCTACACAAAGATGAAATTCAGTTCTTAACACTTGAACGACAGATAGTAAAGAGATTAAGTCCAGCGGAATTATACAAATGATTGATTGACACATTGTAAAGGAACAGTATGCGAAGATGTTTCCTGGATATAATGCAGCGTATGATGAAAAGTTAACATTTTGTAATGACGAGAGAGAGAGAGAGAGAGAGGAGAGAGAGAGAGAGTCTTATTTGAATGCGGACTAATGCCTCCTATAAGATAGCATTGCACCATTACGTTAATATTCGCAAAAACAGATTCCTCCAATTGCCTTTCAATGCAGTGGTTATATCTGCAGAGATATATATTATTTTTGAGTTCGCACTATGCGCTCGCTATATTCTATTTTGTTCACTGAGAATTGCGGAATTGTAATATATATATATATATATATATATATATATATATATATATATATATATATATATATATATATATATTAATCATCTGTAAAGAAAAAACCTGTATCCATACTTAAATTCCATTAATGTTTCATTATCTTTTAATTCTATTCGTTAAGTGATTACACTATAATGTATTCTCTTGCAAGCATATACTATATTTTTATTATAGAAATAGTACACGGTTTCATATTTCATAGACATGCAAATCCTGTCTAAGAGTAATTTTTAGCAAGCCTCGATGCATTTATTTTTACTATTTGAGATGTGGTAATGATAAACTACCAATGACATTTATATTAATACCTAAATGGCTGTGACAGAAGGGACCATCTTTGCTGGCTACCTACGTTCGCACGTTTTTCATAACTTTTTCTAAGGGAATAGTTACATATAACAACTCCAAGCATATTTACTGCTTTTTTTGTGACCGCGAAAAGGGAAGGAAAGAGAGATACCTACCATAAAGAATTGAAATGAGAGAATTGCAATGCAGTTTAGGTACAAGTATATTAATGCCTGTTTTCGCAGTATAAGAACTGTGGAGAGAAAATAGATATTTTAATAAGTACAGAATGGTTGCTATCTATTCTTCGAAAAATAATGGACGTAAAAAAATATCTTTAAGGCAGACTGCAAAGTGAATTAATTTTGTTTGTGACCTCGGAAAAAGAAGTCGGTTAATAAACGAAGCTTGAGCAGGTTCTTAATAAGTTAAAACGATGACTGTCGCTGCGTGAACTGGACCGATGCTGCACATTTTTGACCGCTGTAATCGTATTGTGGGAATAGTGGGGTTGGTAACACTACACCCCCCAAATTTTTTCCATAGAAAAATACATGTACGTTCATTTAGCGTTGGGGAAAAAGTGAATTTGTCCATCATACCTACGTTTACCTAACGATGAAAATTTCTAATCTTCTGCGCTAAAATTCAATTAAATGCTTTCCATAAAAGCCACTCTGGCAACAGCCAAATGCCACAGTAATCCTACCGTGGGAAAAACATTTACTCATGACATCTGACCTTCATTAACAAAAATATTTAACTTTTTGCATGAATAATGAATTCAGTACTTTACATGAAAGCTTTTCCGGTTACAATCAGAAGTGTCAATACCTTTACCAGGGAAAACAAACATTCGCTTGTTATACCGGCATTTGGAAAACAAAAGCACACAAAATGCTGCACTTGTTCGTCACACCGACATTATTCTCAATTTGCATTTAATACCTGACAGCAGTAATACCCTTGCGCAAATGCGCGTTCGTTGCCCTTTGCCCACAAACATGAACAACTTCTCATCTTTCGCTGAGAATAATAAACTTGCGAAAATCATTTACTGTACATTAATACGCTTACTATGTTAACTCGAAAAACTGAAATAATAACACGGCAGGTTTTTGTTGTTATTTTCAAGAGCTCTGTTCTTTGTATTTCGAGTCTTGGTACTTTTAACAAAGAAACGGCAGAAGGCTTTTCACTTGTTACAAATTAGTCCGATAATGATGCTTGGTAGCTTGGTATTATTAATCCTGATTACTACTTTGAACATTTCCTGCTGGCTCATAGAATTCTGGAAAGCAGGCGTCTCTCTCTTTTCGGCTTTAAGCTGACACAAACTTAAGTTTTTATTTCACAAAAAGTATGTTTAAATAAATTATATGAAGTATATAACTACTAGAAAGTGTTGTCAATCAGGTAGCGCGTGTAACTGGCACCAGACACAACTATGATGGAGTATGAAATCTCTTGAGAGAAAATCATAACCTATCTGTATGTCCGTATATCCCAATGTCGGGTAATTTCATATTAGAAAATAAATAAAAACAAATTTGTAGTCTATGCAAAGTACAGAAATGATCTATATCGAGTGATTTTACAATAACAACCATTTCACACATCTTAAATTTCTTAGAAAATTATCTGAAATTTTTTTTTATATGCACTTTTGATTTCTCACTGAATAGTGATAAGTTCACAAAACCTTTCCGGCGGGTTTTCAGGCCACTTTATAAAACACAGCGTATAAAGTTCATACAGAATCTAAAGACATTATAAATGGAGCTCAAAGAAAGTAAAATTAGCGTCAGAGGCTATTAACGACATATTCATCTGAAAACATTGAAATTCTCAAACAGTATTACCTGAGACAGATCTCTTTACAAGTTCACATTTACTTGATTTGCCGCAATTCAGTACACGTCATGTACATAGTTATGACATCATACATCACTGTGTTACCTACGTAAAGACAGATTAAAACAATCTTGGGGAGAAATGATAATGTACGGTTCTGAAAAAGTTAGAAAAATACCGTTAGAATTGTAGAAAACTCAGGTAAATCTGTTCCGAGTTGTTTCTGAGGCACTCTGGAGCGTGGGAACACTTAGCCTTTTAGAGGTCGTCATGCAATGGGTTGGACAGAAATAAAATACTTTTTCCGTAACATAAATAGTGGTTTTTAATGTCAGGTAAGAATTTGTAAAGCTTCAACACTTTATTGAATCACCGTACTTACGAGGCTTTACTCGCCAGAGGGCGGCACATACCCATTTTTATATGTAATTTTGAATAGATCCTGTTTACAGGAGAGAGAGAGAGAGAGAGAGAGAGAGAGAAGAGAGAGAGAGAGAGAGAGAGATTTTCGATGTGACAAAATTATAATACCGAGATTGGTGACAAAATGAAAATACTGAGATTAGCATGGGGAACCTCTCTCTCTCTCTCTCTCTCTCTCTCTCTCTCTCTCTCTCTCTCTCTCTCTCTCTCTCTCTCTCTCTCTCTTCTATAAATTGTTACCATCTCATAATTTTGCAGCAAAATTAGAGGTGCTGTAAAATTTCCTGTAATAAACCTTGTTTCCAACACCTTGATTGGAATTCAAATTATTTGTGCAAATGAAATCTGAATCCATGCTGTTCAGAATGCTTCAGTCAGATTTGATGAACCTTCTTCTCAACTATTTAATTTTTAATGGCACTGGAGTAGCATCCAGACAGCTTCATGCATACATTTATAACTTAGATACTGGCTCCCAAGGGTAGACACAATACTGATCACTGAGCTTTCATAACGAAATTTAGTACAGTATGATGCATATAGTACCCACATGACTTACGTCTGCTACTCTTGCTCAGTTGGGAAAAAATGAAAAGAATATATTCCTTTATATTCCTATTATTTCATTTCAGAGCGTTTATTTTTCTATATGGATTGTAAAAGCAAAATGATTACGTTATTTAATTATACCCATATTCACGCAAATAGACAATATTTTGTTAACGCGCGTCTCTTCACACCGTATTGTTTTCCCTTTTCCTTTTTTCCCGTCAATTATTCCTTCTTTCTCTCCAACAACTGCCTATTCCCTTCCCCAATCAAATATTTCTCACCATTCGAATACCTATTCTCCTATCGCCCTTTCCAGCTACGTTATCCTCACAGATCTCCAAAGTCAATCTCTTATCTGCCTCCAACCTTGGCTCCCCGTCTAGTGCCAGGGCCAATCTCTTTCTTATATTTTCAGGCTCTCTCTCTCTCTCTCTCTCTCTCTCTCTCTCTCTCTCTCTCTCATCTTACCGTTGCGCTGGGAAATGAAGATGGTCTTTCCAACACACACACACACACACACACACACAAAGTCCGAAATCTAGTACATTCCCATTTTCATATTGACTCTTCTTGCATCTTAATTGTTAATTACTTGTGAATCCCAATGTATATATAGTATACACACGTACACATTTGGTATACAAAATTACGCAGTGGGTTAGGCTATGGATACCAGGTAGACCTTGGAAAAGGGAAATTTATCCCCAATTTGTGGTGAAGTTTCTTTTCGCCCAGTCAGTCCTACATTCCTCTATTTTAGTAAGATGATAAATTTGAATACCTGTAATTTCACTTCTCTTGGATATGTCTAAGCAAGCAGTTCGGCAATTGTGAATCTGTATGTCGTATTCTTATTACAAAGCACAGAAAATGAATGTAGTTTTAAGAAGCTTTTGTTGTTGGGTTTAAATGTGCATGTGATACAGAGATGTGATGTTTGTCGGTAGCTGGATGTCAGGCATATCACACAAACAAAAGGAATTAGGTTCATATATAGGCAAGAAATAAGGGAGCTTTGTAAATGTGTTGGTGGCCAACTATGTTGGCTAACTGTTGTAGAAAGAGGTTGAAGACTAATCTAAAGATACTTTTCCCTTTCCCCATTTCATTGAGTGTGTTAGTGAATGTGTAAATATGTCGTTATTTGAGAGAGAGAAGGATGATGATGGTAATCTTATAAACATATTCATATCACATACATAGGGTCACTCCATCATTTGTTATTAATATTTAGTTGTCAAGTGTTAAGTTTGTAAGCATCCTTTGACTTGTAAATAGGACAGTTCAGAGTAGTAGTTTTATTATCCTTAAGATTCTTGTTATGGTTTACGTAAGGTCGTGGAAATTTCAATCTCACTTCTTTTGATGATGGTGAAAGGAAAATTGTTCTCAAACTTGATAGTAAAGAAAGTAGTAGTGTAATACTTTATATTAAAAAAAAACAGTAGCCCTATTAAGATTAGTGACATTTTTCTTAAAAACAAAATAGAAGTTTGATGAAGTATAAGAGGAGAATAACTGTTGAAAGAAATAGAGAGTATTTGTTATGTGACCTTGTTATCCTTTTCAGATTTTAATTTGGTAAGCTGACAAGCTTTAGAACGTTTACAGCTTCTCAGCGAAGACTCGAAATTTCAAAAAAGTTCAATAGGAAATTTCCCATAACTTCTAATGTAAATTTAATTCTGGAAAGATGAGGTATACTATGAAAAAAAAAGAAGAGAAAGGGAAACCGAGTAAGGAGAACCATGTTTATTTTCATTGGTAACCCAATACATGGAGACAGTCGTACCAAGACAATCATGGTGTGTAAAACAGTAACTTAGGGATATTTACTTGACTGCTGCAGTAATACAGGCGAATAGCTTGGTGCCACAAGGCAATTTCTTTTGCAAAACCTAGTGTTTGGCCTCATTTCACTCTGGTGCGCCATTGGGCAGGAAGAAAAAGGCACTAAAACTTTAGGGCAGCCAGTTGAATTAATCTGATATTTTTATTTCTTTTCAAGTTTGGTTTTCTTTCGCCTCCAGGGATGGGCGGGTCATTCTCTCTTGGCACTTCTTATTATTTTCTCTAATGTAAAATAGTGCACATCGACCCGAGTGTTATTTTTTCGTAACATGAAGCTCATCTCTCAAAGAGGAAGTGGATTTTGTAACAAAGACCAGACATTTTTACAGTAATTGTTGGATTTTTGATGAGCCCACTGTGCAGAAAATTTCCACAATACGAGCTTCCGCCTATATTCAGTTCTGTAATTTGTATGCACAATCCTACTACCTAGATTTTGTTGACCTTCCTGTCTGATACAGCTTTCACACTAATCAGTTATTTCCTACTTCTTTCTAACACTTCTGAATTTTATGTTATTATTTTTTTCACCTAACATTCATCCTCCATTTTTTTTTCACCTAACATTCATCTTCCATTTTTTCTTTCACCTAACATTCATCCTCGATTCTTTCAACATAACCAAAAAGTCTCCAAAGACCCTTATCCATCCTTGCACTCATGCTACCCTTTTTTTCACTCTGTATCTCCTATTTTAATAGTGCTGAGAAAGAGCAACTCGCTCCATGGATGTTGCTTATTCATGCCCCATAATAACCAGAGCCTGAGGTCAGAGGAAAAATGAAGCGAGTAATGCAGGACTTATGAAATTTTCCCCAGGGCGAATGCGGGGTTTTCCTTCCTTGTATCGCGTTCCCCTCTTGGAAACTAGGAAAAAATGTAAGTGAAAGAAAACGGAAGTACCATTAAGGCAGTTAAAAAAAAAAGATGGTGGAATACTTGATCATAGATAAAGAGCGGGCACTCGTTCACTTGCGTTTCTGAGCCCACTTTTTGGTTTTAACGACGGGCGGAGCTGTATTTTCAAAATGCGGGAGCAAAGGATATCATGGGAAGGATGTTAAACTTCAAAAGGCGAAGGTTTATAGGAAGATATACGCAAATTCGAGTTTCAGACAAGGGAGAGAAAGAGAGAGAGAAGGTAGTATGCACGAATAGTAACGTTTTTATGGTAAAGAACGATGCTCGTTGAAGCTAGGAAAATATAACTAGCAGGGGCTTGTTTCTAATGAAGAGAGAATCAGGCACTAAATCTTGCCAGAATGATTTAGATTTGTTTTCATGAAAGCATAAGGTCTTACGGTTTGAAGTATTTGAAGGCATTAGACGATGTGATGCGGTTGCCGTAGAAAGATTTATTCCTGGAGCTACCCTCGCTTAAAGTTCTGTTATTTGAATCCAACAGACACACACTCACATGAAAGCGAAGTTGTAATGGAAATTACCATAAGGAATAAGGCCTTGACCGGTTCCATTAGTCAAGATGTTGCCAGTGAAATAGTATAAAAGCACGGTCCAAACAAGCATTCCGAACAATTTAAAATGGCCTAATACAATAAAGTTATCATTATTACTTAGCCAGGTAACGAAAATATAAACGCATACTGTGATATGCTTCATAGATTAATGGTATCCACAAATTTCAATTGGGACAAGGAAAATAATTTTAGCATTCCCTCTTTGGAGTAATGATGTGTAAATTTAATGTATGCAGAATATCGAACAGTATTTCTTTTTATGTTCATTTGCATTAGATCCACAACGAGGCATTAAATTATTAAGTTCACATCAGTGTTTGTAAGAGAATTGCATGTTTGAAGCCCTGATATGGCTGATAATGATGATGTTTTGAATATTGGGAAGAGGTTAACATGTTAGATGTTGCATCAGACACTGCACTTAGAAACATGAAAAACTTATGTTTGTTTTCATCAATTAAGATGTTCCCCATCTGCTTAAATGTACTGATATTACTGCGCTATTTATGAACAATATACAGTGACAGGAAAATACTGTTAAAGAATTTTCCTCATGAAAAGAACTTTCCTCATGTTGAGAAAGACTGTGTTTTCCATTTTTTGTCCTGAGACAGATTCTGTTGGTCCTTTTATATCACCGGAAAATAAAATTAAAAAGCATGAAAAACCTCAAGATATGCCCTGTATAACGTTGTTCTGAATATCCCTAATCATTCTTTACTCGTTTACTCAAAGCTTGTTTAGTTTATAAAAGAAAACTATTTATGCCTTAGTTTTCGTTGTGGATGCTAATCTTTTCTGAAATGATTATTTTAGAATGACTCTCTCTCTCTCTCTCTCTCTCTCTCTCTCTCTCTCTCTCTCTCTCTCTCTCTCTCTCTCCAATTTAATCAGTAAAGGAGTACTGATTCTATCTCTGTTTCTAACAGTTTCTGTGGGAGTACTGATACTAGAAAGCTCATTAAATGAAATAAGGACAGAAAAGACTAACGGAGAGTAGTTGTGAGGAAGATGACATCAATATATGACTTATTATTCCATTCGGCAGGTTAGAGAGAGACTGAGACAGAGATCCTGTAGAGGTGGAAGGGGACTGCACATAAAGGATGAAAGACGTAATTAGAGTCCGTGCGCGTTTCCACTTGAAAGAATCTACCTGGGACGCTCAGCCGACGCGAAATAGCAGGTAATATGTTTACGGTGACGCTCTCCGCTCTCGGAGATTACTAGGTATTTTAATAATGATAATATTAACAACCCCACATGAAAATCGATGGAGAAAGTAAGATTACCGTCAACCATCTCAAGGTGGTTGTGTGAAGTTGCTACTAAATGAATAATGAGCTTACTAATCTTATCATTGAATCATTGGAACTTCTGAAGTTCAAGTTTGGTGCTAATGGTTCTTGGGATTTGCAGCATTTGGCTTTTCCAGCTTGGTTTGCAGCTTGGTTGTAGTGAAGTGGTAAAGAAAACTGATGGATTAATAGTGTGCGTACATCCCATTGATGCCATTATGGTCACATTTTGTCGTGGCCGTAAAAACCAAATCTGGCCACATTTTTATAAATCGGATCGATATCATTGCTTGAGTTAGTCATATTCGTTTCCTTCTTACTACTGATCGTGGAGATGAATACTTCTCTGTTTATATGCTTCTCTTTGCAGGCAGGATCCGAGAGAAGAGAACTGCTGGTTGAATTCAGTTTGGTGGTAGATTTTGATTAGTGCCTTTCCTGAATTATTAAAATGGATAGTCTTTCAAAGTTTCACAGCTTCGAATCTGGTTTGATATTGAATGTGTTGCGAGTTTTGCACATTGTCTGCACTTTATAAAGGGCTTGTTTTGTTGACTGGGAAGATCCCGTTGCAAAAAGTTAAGTATATATTAGCTTTACCAAACCACTGAACTGATTTACGTGGCTAGGAACCAATTGGTCTCCTAGCAACGGAATCAATAGCTTGTTGAGGGATCCGAACCACAATATATCGAGAAATGAATTTCTGTTACCAGAATTAAATTCCTCTTGATTCTGCGTTGCCCGAGCCGAGAACCGAACTTCGGACCACTGGATTTGTAGCTGAGCGCGAAAACCACTCGTCCAACGAGGAACTAGATCCCGTTGCAACATTATAGTTTGTTATTGGCATAATCAACGAATACATCGCGTGTGAAAAGAAATTACACCTCTTTAGAAGAATGAACCAGTATGCTGGTCAATAATTGTTCATGGCATTTTGACCTCTTTGGCGCCCATGATTATTAGACCCTCAGAGATGATGGCCAAGGTGAAATGGGACTTTGCAATTTTCTTTGATTGCTTTCATTTTTGTGCAGCTATCTCAATTTCAGCTTGCATCTGTTTACAGATTTACTCGAGAATGTGATACTGGTGACAGCGAAAATGATCAGCAAATAGATATAAATGCGGTTTACAAGTTCCTGGTTATGGTAATTATTTTATAGTGTATATATATATATATATATATATATATATATATATATATATATATATATATATATATATATATATAATTTTCAGAAAGAGAGAGAGAGAGAGAGAGAGAGAGAGAGAGAGAGAGAGAGAGAGAGAGATTCGATGAACTTGCTTGCATTAACAGATCCATTAAAGTAGGATAAGGGGAAATTAACAGCATAAGAGGTAAAACGGGAGATGTCGAGGGGTGAGCCGACGAAGCTAGTTTTTCGATGAAAGCGAAGAGTAGGGGGAAGTCATTTGAGAAACAGCGATGCCGTTATGGATGTTGGGACACTCACAAATAACTTTTATATATTCTGAGTTAGATGCAGAAATCGTATTCCATTGCCTTCATTTATTTCTCACTTTGTAGAGGATGGAACATAAGGTGAAGCCTTTGTTAAGAATTATTTGATTTAAAAGTAAACAAAGCTAAATTTCACATCAATAGTTAATAATTCAATCATTGTTACTTATTTCATTCTACTCATTTTACTCATTTTACAATTTATTCTGAGCATGAACATTCGTTTTTCTGTCCCTTTCCTCCTTTATAACTCTTAATTGCTGATGTATGTAGCAAACTAGGAAATAAAGGTAGGTAACAGATTCCATTAATGATAACAGCAATTGCTGTTCATTTTCAACAGCAAGTGCCAACGCATTTTTGCAAAAAGTTAGCATGGGACACTTACGCCCATATAATTGTTATGACAACAAATGTAGTCGTCGATAATTGCATTCAGATACAAGTGACCCACAATTTGCTTTTATATACATTTGAACAAGCTCTTGTATCCTCAGGACGACGCGTATCTATAGTCTCATTCATATATGTTCGTGTGCGTGGTATGCCTTACACAGTATTTCAGCCCCTGCAATGAGCTACTGACGGTTGATGTTAAATATTCGGCTGGATATTTGTTGTAACATTATTGTGGCTAACATTTGCTGCTCTCATTTGCATAACTGCTTCGCCTTATGAATAAACTAGTGCTTGAACTGGAGGTTGCAATATGAAATTATCCAACAATATTTCTGTTTTCTCAGCGTACGTGGGTGTTTTTAAATTGTATTCGTCAAGACCTATACTTCTCAGTCTGTCAGCATAATTTTCTTGACGGCCTTCTCCCACAATGTGCATAATTGACTAGCAGAATAACTTATCAAAAGAATCTACGCTAAGGGTTCATATTTCTTGTGAATGTTCACTCGTCGTCAAAAGGAAGATAAATAGGTGGAAGGACGTTAGATAACTGACTAGGAGAATTGAACCCCTCACTATTACAGTTATGAGAGTCATTCTTGCAATGAAAATCTCCAACCATCAGTTCCTCTGAATTAGTTTCGTGTAGTAACATAAGAAAAAATTATCAACAATCTTTAATGATACTTAACTAGCACAAAATATCAGAGACATGGCGCTTATTAATTCTGCACTGCTATTGTAATGTCTGTATGCAGTTTCTTTGTTCACTCGTATTCAATATAGACATTTGTCATCAAAATTAGAATATCGTTTACTATATAAATTACTTATGTTTAGTTATGAATATTTGCCTTCATATCCCAATAAATATAAACCAAACTGATCAGATATCAGTATTTAATAACCCGCTTATTAAGATTATTAGATTATTCACTCTGCCACTTTTACAAGGCGCCCAGTATATGATAAATTATGCACTGAACTAGCCTCTCCGTAGACTAAAAACATAGCCATTACAGTGTTAAATTACTATCCAAATGTAAACAAAAATGGGAAAATTGTCTTGTCGTTATCTAGTCAGTGTGATCAGACTGTTAGCCATTCAAATGAGTAGGAATACGGTTCGATGTCATCACAAACCTCCCATTAAGGACATCTTAAGAAAACTTAGTAATAGATATTATTCTCCTACCTCTAAGTACAAATTAAAACATGATCAAAATATTCAAATATTTTGTCACTCAAATGGGCGATTTAGCCAGTGGGTGCACGACTACGTTACCTAACCGTATCTCTCTCTCTCTCTCTCTCTCTCTCTCTCTCTCTCTCTCTCTCTCTCTCTCTCTCTCTCACAACTGATTATATACTTATTATCTGTTATTTTCCAGGAATGAATTTAATCATTATTTAATTAGATTGTTTGGCAATCAGTTTTAATGCCCGTGAAATACCTTTATATCCAGATCGTGTAATATTCATAAATTACGAGCAACATTCAGGCTTCTATCGTATTATCCAACCTCGAAGAACACAGTACACCTGATTAACTTGTCATTCTCCCGGAACACCGTCTATTGAAATATTGATATGAAGCATTTCCCCTTTATGGGAGGAAAAAAAGAAACATATCGGAGCCGTTTTATTTTTGTAAGGAAACTGTGCGAGTTCAGCTATCTAAATAAATTGCCATCTCTTTTTTTTTTCCGCTGAACAAAGTATCAAGGGTATTTATCTGTGTTGATACGACGGAAAAGTAAAATTTTACATATTTTTGTGACATGAATAGCGTGTTCAGGAAGCAATTATTGTACAGAGTTATAAGTTTGTCAGATATTCCGCCATCTCAAATAAGTACGTGAAATGACATTGTCTAAATGATATTGTTACTCTTAACACCAGGTGTCAGTTAGGTAGGAAATAATAAGCAAAAGAAACTTTCCATATGAAAAACCTCAGGAGTTCCTTGAAGAAAAAATCTGGTGATGAACAAGAAAGTAGGTATTCTAGCACTACGGAAACGAAGGTATGTAATTGGTAGGATCTACTTTACATGATAAAAAGTGCCAGACAAAACTATTGTTATTTAGTAAAGTTAAAAAAAAAAATAAATGAATGAATGATGATCTGAGAATGTAAGAGCGACAAGGATTGTTATGTTGAAAAGGTATAAAGTTTACGAATGTAAAGATTAACGAAAAATCGATCAAGAAGGGAAAAGAAGTTTTCTATGAAGAGAAAGTTGACTCTTATAGAACTTGTGATATTTTAACGTATAAAATAACTTATCAGAAGACAGAATGAACTGGGGTTTCTCCTGAAAGATAAATTTTGCTGTTTAGATTCAACTTTGCGTAAAACCACATGTAAGTACAAAAAAAAAAAAAACAAAAAAAAAAAAAAAAAAAAAAAATCGAGGTAGGTTTGAGCTAAGTTTTTCGGGTCGTTTTCATTGAAATCCAAAAGAATATTTTGTAAGAATACGGGAAACAGTTAGTTACCTCAAAGAAGCAATTAAATGCTTATTTAATTTTAATAAAAGTCATATTCATAGTTTTTTTTTATTTTCTGCGCTGATGATGTCAATAATATTTGAGGTGTCGAATAGCAGACCCGCCTTGTACAATTTTCTGGCGTCAAGATTTTAAGTACAGTGAACGCAGCAAGCATATGCTATCCTTTAGTGGCCTCTACTTTAACTTGATCAGGAGGTTGAAAATAATATCAAATTGACAAACCATTTCCGCTCTGACCCATCTAAAGAATCATACAAGTTTTTTTTACCACATTCCAAGTATTTCCTTGGCCAAATCGCCAATATTACAGGGACATGGATGTCTGGGTGATATTGCCTGTCCCATACAGGTTTTAGCATATGGAGTGGGGAGGTGTCTGGGTTTTGGGAT
Organism: Macrobrachium nipponense; assembly: GCF_015104395.2. NCBI lineage: Eukaryota > Metazoa > Arthropoda > Malacostraca > Decapoda > Palaemonidae > Macrobrachium > Macrobrachium nipponense. Next base: position 67,713,325 of record NC_087212.1, on the reverse strand, counting down.
AAGGATTCATCTGGATTGAAAACTGTCAGCAATTGGAATTATTCATTTATCAGTAATTATATAATTATTATAAGTCTTTCATTTACAAAGAAAAAATGGTTGTCCTTAAACTTAAAGGGCTTAGCTCTTGATGTTGATAGATACTGTCTAAAGTAAATTATTGCCTCTTAAAACCATATTCATTACATTAGCTTCAGTATAAGCAAAATGGATGAATAGCATTTAATTTTTTAATAAAAGAATATTTCTATGAAGGGAGTGGAGACGAATTTGCTTAAATGTAGGGACATTTATGTTAATAGCATTTAAAAAAAATAATTGGTACATCTCTCATTAAAAAGAAAAATTGTTGGTAGTTTTGAGAATACCATTTCTGCAGCTGTTAAATGCTGAAAAATGTGAAGCTTCATTTTTCGCATTTAAAGAAATCTATTCCCATGAGGGTTATATCATGCGACGCCTCATTTGATTTGGGATTACTGCGATATTAAGTAAAAATAACACTGGGTATAATAACAAAATACTCGGTAAGAGTTATGGGGAGATTACCTCATTGGCAGGCAAAAAATATTCATCGTTTTCTCGAATATGATAAAATTGTATCCTCTCGTTTTTACAATTTTACCACCCTGGCGTGCATCCCAGGCATGAATTTATATTGTGACACGGTAAATTTAATGTATTCATATATTTATTAAATGTAAACTTCAGTTTAAGGCTTCCATAGAGTTTCGTAAATGCAAGTGAAGATGTGCAGCGAATAAGCTTACTTAAATTGAAGGAAAACATTAGATTAAAATAAAAAGAGACTATTATATAGTTAAATGTCGGAAGACAGCAATAGATACTAAAGTTGGTTACACACACACACACGCACACAAACACACACACAATAATATATATATATATATATATATAATATATATATATATATGTGTGTGTGTGTGTGTTTGTGTGTGTGTGTGTGAGTGAGTGTGTGTGTGTGTGTGTGTGTGTGTGTGTGTCTAAGAGAGAGAGAGAGAGAGAGAGAGAGAGAGAGAGAGAGAGAGAGAGAGAGAGAGAGCGAGCGAGATAGATATACGTATACGTATGTAGATATATATATATATATATATATATATATAGATATATATATATATATATATATATATATATATATATATATATACACACGCACGCACGCACATAGTGCTGCATTAAAGTTCACACACTTGACTTTAATAAAAAGAATTATGATTATGAATCCCCACAAAATACCTAAATATGAATGAAAAATCTCCCCAAATCCATTTACAAAATCAAACCCTTATATTCTTCCCATGACCATGAAATGACATTGAATTCAAAAGTCATTAAATACCAATGAGCTCATTCGCCGTGAAAGATTAAACTCTAATCAGATTAACAGGGGTTTGTATATATTTGGAATAGGATTGAAAGGTTACGTTTCACTGGCCACAGGGTTTTAGCGTTTTCCCAATAGAATGATACAGGTGGAGCGCCGCTGAGTTCAGACAAAGGGAAAATCAAATAAAGCAGTTTGTTAAAATAGTAGTGACAACCTTAGCAAAATAATTCGGGGAGGTCATGTAAATGTATATATCATTAAAGCGGTTTAGGCAATTATATTCATACGCTGCAGTGTACATTGATCACGGATTTCTGGCGAGTAGCCTTATCTAAAGAAATTGAGTCCTCATATTGTACGTGTGCATAAAAGTACATTTCTTTTGGGGCTAAAAAACAAATGGAGTATATAAAACACTAAACCATCTACAAGCGTTATCAGTTCATGGCCTCAGCGTTAGGTATTTCATCAAATATTATACATAAAACAAAATTTTCATATTTTATACCGGTATAGTCAATTTCAGAGACCATCAGAATAACATTGATAAAAGTTTTTCTTTTATAACCCCTCCGCTTAGGAACCTGTTTACAGAAAATGGCAAAAACCAAACTGCAACACCTTAATGTAATTTAAATTTCCATGATTTACATCCAACACACACCGTACAAGCAAGCTACTTACAAACCCAACCACCCTCAAGTTCAGCTACTTGCAAATCATATTATGTACTCAGAATCCTGATGCCTCAACTCCAACAAGTAATTTTAATATTCATATTACTTAATTTTACGACATTGTGTCCTGGCTTAGACTATGATGTAAAAATAGTGAATGACCCTTTAACATCCTCTTCCATTCAGATAAGAAGTTACTCCTTAGTTAATAATAATAATAATAATAATAATAATAATAATAATAATAATAATAATAATAATATCAGGTATCATCGGTTAAAGGCTATACAATTACCTAGAGGAGACAAACACTATCCCCCACCAACAGAAAGGCTGCAAAAGGAAGTGTAGGGGCACAAAAGACCAGCTCCTGACAGACAAAATGGTAATGAAGAACAGTAGGAGAAGGAAAACCAACCTAAGCATGGCATGGATAGACTATAAGAAAGCCTTCGACATGATACCACACACATGGCTAATAGAATGCCTGAAAATATATCAGGCAGAGGAAAACACCATCAGCTTCCTCAAAAATACAATGCGCAACTGGAATAAAATACTTACAAGCTCTGGAATAAGACTAGCAGAGGTTAATATCAGGAGAGGGATCTGCCAGGGCGAATCACTGTCCCCACTACTCTTCGTAGTAGCCATGATTCCCATGACAAAAGTACTACAGAAGATGGATGCCAACTCAAGAAAAGAGGCAACAGAATCAACCATACATCAAGCTGTATGGTAAGAGCATCAAGGAAATAGATAGCCTAATCCAGACTGTAAGGATTGTATCTGGGGACAACAGGATGGAGTTTGGAATAGAAAAATGCGCCTTAGTCAACATACAAAAAGGCAAAGTAAAGAGAACTGAAGGGATAAAGCTACCAGATGGGAGCAACATCAAACACATAGATGAGACAGGTTACAAATACCTGGAAATAATGGAAGGAGGGGATATAAAACACCAAGAGATGAAGGACACGATCAGGAAAGAATATATGCAGAGACTCAAGGCGATACTCAAGTCAAAACTCAACGCCGGAAATATGATAAAAGCCATAAACACATGGGCAGTGCCAGTAATCAGATACAGCGCAGGAATAGTGGAATGGACGAAGGCAGAACTCCGCAGCATAGATCAGAAAACCAGGAAACGTACAATACACAGCACTACACCCAAGAGCAAATACGGACAGACTATACATAACAGGAAAGGAAGGAGGGAGAGGACTACTAAGTATAGAGGACTGCGTCAACATCGAGAACAGAGCACTGGGGCAATATCTGAAAACCAGTGAAGACGAGTGGCTAAAGAGTGCATGGGAAGAAGGACTAATAAAAGTAGACGAAGACCCAGAAATATACAGAGACAGGAGAAGAAAGGGACAAAGAACAGAGGACGGAACAACAATTCCAATGAACCGGACAATACATGAGACAGACTAAAGAACTAGCCAGCGATGACACATGGCAATGGCTACAGAGGGGAGAGCTAAAGAAGGAAACTGAAGGAATGATAACAGCGGCACAAGATCAGGCCCTAAGAACCAGATATGTTCAAAGAACGATAGACGGAAATAACATCTCTCACATATGTAGGAAGTGCAATACGAAAAATGAAACCATAAACCACATAGCAAGCAAATGCCCGGCACTTGCACAGAACCAGTACAAAAAGAGGCATGATTCAGTGGCAAAAGCCCTCCACTGAAGCCTGTGCAAGAAACATCAGCTACCTTGCAGTAATAAATGGTACGAGCACCAACCTGAGGGAGTGATAGAAAACGATCAGGCAAAGATCCTCTGCTACTATGGTATCAGAACGGATAGGGTGATACTTGCAAACAGACCAGACGTGACATTGATTGACAAAGTCAAGAAGAAAGTATCACTCATTGATGTCGCAATACCATGGGACACCAGAGTTGAAGAGAAAGAGAGGGAAAAATGGATAAGTATCAAGATCTGAAAATAGAAATAAGAAGGATATGGGATATGCCAGTGGAAATCGTACCCATAATCATAGGAGCACTAGGCACGATCCCAAGATCCCTGAAAAGGAATCTAGAAAAACTAGAAACTGAAGTAGCTCCAGGACTCATGCAGAAGAGTGTGATCCTAGAAACGGCGCACATAGTAAGAAAAGTGATGGACTCCTAAGGAGGCAGGATGCAACCCGGAACCCCACACTATAAATACCACCCAGTCGAATTGGAGGACTGTGATAGAGCAAAAAAAAAAAATAATGATAATTATAGTTATAAATAGACGTAAATGGTTATTTGCTTAAAAAAAGCCTTATTGGTTAAATACCACTTTTCGATATCTGTAGATACTCCAGGTTCTTAAAAACCTAGACTCGAGTCTCATAACTGATGAATATTGCCAAAATCGGCAACTCCCACAACGTAATGGAAGCGTACTTTAACGACGCAACGTGACTCCATTACTGGATTCCGCCAAATTGCTTCCAGGTTTTTATTTTGATTTCCATCTGCCAGGGGCTGGAAGGTAAATACAACAATATTAGCGACTTTCCGAGGACGATGCAGGCGCTTTGGGGCGAGGAGTGAGGTCTGAAATTTGTGGTTTGGCGAGGAACGATTTCCAGAATATTATTTGAGGTATTATGTGCATACACACACATTCTTATATTCATTATAAACGTATATGTTTACATCCCTTCATATATTCATTTATATATTATATATATATTATATATATTATATATATATATAAGATATATATATATATATATATATATATATAATCATATCCTGTATGTATATACATATATATATATTTTTTTTCTACATATATTTTTTTTAAAGTAACACGCATAGAAAATACTTTTATTGTAATGATAATGTTATCATTATTAATTGTAATATATAAGAAACACCTATGTTTTGCAAAAGTAAAAATAAAAATATACATATATAGTTTGTATGTGTGTATAGTTTATAGTACGTACAAGATAGAAAATTTGAACTTGCTAAGGTGAGCTTGTATCTAGTTTATGAATCGAAAGAAAATTAGATTTATCTGAGATATATATATATATATATATATATATATATATATATATATATATATATATATATATATATATGTGTGTGTGTGTGTGTGTGTGTGTATATGTAGTATGTATGTATGTATGTATAAATTGTAATTTATAAGAATAAAAAAATAACACTCTCCTACAACGTTTATATGCGACTTAGCATTATCCCGACAAAAGTAACTCAAAACAATTTTTAACGTCTTATTAGGAAAACATCTTAACATTGCTTGTCGCTTACAAACATATCCCAAAAACTTTGAAGGATTCCTTGAGAGTGCCAAAAGGACTTTAGTGCTGACTCGGTCTTCCCGCTTACCACAAGATGTCTTTGGATTCCTTTCGTCGCCTTTTCCTTGGAATTTGCAGGTGAAACTTTCATCGAAGATTTATATTTATGTCAACTGACAAACTTTCTGTCTATTTCGTTTTCTTTAACGCTTTGGCGATTTTATCGTTCGTGCCAGGATAAATAATGTTTCTATCTTAAAGCTTCATTTAAGATTCTCCGAATTTCTATGTGTGTTTGTACACACAAACTCACACACTACCGAATCATCGGGACAGGTAATTGACTCTATATTTTTAAAAATTAGTCCCCTCATTAGTTTTTTGATCTTCGGCGACTTATTTTTTTTTTCTTTCTTTTTGGTGCCCTGGGAGGTGTAGGAATAGGTCAGAGGTGCTACAGTGAGCCTGAGTACCCATGGAAACGCCCGTTCTTTCATCATAGACCAATCTTATTTCGATGTCCAAAGTTTATTTATTTTCCAAATGATCGAAGTTATTAAAGGAATTAGAACATTAATATGAGAAGTGATATAACAATACTCAGTTTGCGCCAAAAATTAGAACTACACGTGTGGAACAATCACGGTGTTAACAGAAAATAATAATAATAATGGGTTCAGGGTTGTTCGTAACCTACAAAACTAGCGACCGTTGGTAAATTTTGCCCATTCGGTGCATATGTAGCAAAAAGTATATTATAAGAAAAGTTCAATCAATTACATCTTTCCTTGTATAGGGCCAGACCATGAGTACCTAGCTAATAATTAAGGTAGCTGGTTGCTCATTATGTACTGTTCATGTTGATATTCATTCATATACATTAAAGTGTGTTCATAGTTTATGATAAAATATGTTCTTCAGTGTAATGATGTTGAAAATAGTGATGCGAACATTGCATAATGTATCGGTCATCCATCTCAGTTATGGATGAGGGGTGTGGCTTCAGGTAGACAGGCGTGGCTGCCAGGCCTTGACAAGGCAAAGTCACTATATTTATCACGCTTGAAAAAATCACAATCATCGTTCAATAATACTGTCATCATTGAGATGTTAAAAATAAGATCGACAAATTTAGATGCCATGAGCATCATAGTTCAGGAACTCGAAGTTAATTAATTTAGGTGATTACAGGCTATATAGTGGAGGTATTAATGGTTATGCATGATATTCTTGCTAGATTCAAAGTTAGTTAAAGGGAAATATGGATGAAAATGGCCTTGCAAACTTCCTCACTCATTCGTTTCTCTTGCAAGACCTTATGCTGTCCAAGTATTTGGTTCCATATCTCCTTACATCATGCTGAACATTTTCCACAGTTTTCCCTCACTGTTCTCATTTATTCCAATACATTTTACTGCTTAAAATTCTGCTTCTTATCTTGAGACTTCCATTTAATCGGCTGTTGACTGTTTCCTATTAATGTTTCTTGTAGGCTTTCATGAGTTGTAGGGCAGTTGTCTCGGAATTCAGGCGCAAAGGACAATTACCATAAAATTTTCATTCTCATCATTACCCATCACGAATTTCAGTTACTGTATTCTTCAACCAACTATGGTCGTTTCAATACTTGTGATATAACGGATTAAATTCTTCATTGTCAGATTGAAATAGCCATGTAATCTAAAGTCATAGATATATATTAGAAGGTTGGGATAACTGGTAAATAAATATAAAGCTTTTTTGTATATTGATGAAATATTGAGAGAGAGAGAGAGAGAGAGAGAGAGAGGAGAGAGAGAGAGAGAGAGAGAGAGAGAGAGAGAGAGAGAGGAATAATAATAATGCCATTTGGAAAATAGTAAAAGCAATGAGACCTGCAGCAATAAAAACATAAAACCTAATTGTAATGATATTGACCTTTTAAAACTGGGTGTCAAACACCAGTAATGAAGCTTGCTCGTGACTTGTACTACAACAATCTGGGACTAAAGTATCTCTCTCTCTCTCTCTCTCTCTCTCTCTCTCTCTCTCTCTCTCTCTCTCTCTCATGGCGTATGTACCAAAATATGCGGCGTAAAATAAAAAACGTAACTTAACCTAAAAATAGCCATTGTCACTCTTCTTTGTTTAGGGCAATGAAAAATGCTGTCGAGGGGATGACGGCTCAGACAACAACATTTTCAGTAATTAAATCTCTTGGAATTGAGAGTTTCAAGTGACATGGATATTTAGGGAAAGTACGGTTGATATATTGCAAAGACAAAAAAAGATTAGCTATATTTTAGGTGGCACGACTATTTATAAAAGGTGGGTTGAAGTATTGCAAGGAGAAAACAGAATTAAATATATAATAATGCAACTGCCATAAATTTAACCTGGAGTATATGGTCTAATTGTTCCACTGATTCGTTTTAAAATCTGGTGATCGAAGTAAAAACGGAAAAATATTGGAACGGGGTTTGTGGTACAAAATCCCACTCGCCTTGATCAAATAATGGCATTAGTTATTGCTAAGGTTAATTATGGAGATTCAAATATTTTCTAAAGCTTTTATAGCGCAGACTGATATTTTGTTCGTATTCCATTTTTAGAACTTCCACAAATTCAACTATTGATCTTGATCATATATATCTATCTCTCTCTCTCTCTCTCTCTCTCTCTCTCTCTCTCCTCTCTCTCTCTCTCTCTCTCTCTCTCTCTCTCTCTCTATATATATATATATATATATAGATATAATATATATATATATATATATAAAATATTTGTAAAGAATTAGGTAACGAATGGCAGTTTATAGTGAAAGCATAATTGAGAAACATTTGTATATAAGAAGTCTAAACAAGTAATGATCTTCTATGAAAAGACGATTAGTCACTAAAATGCTGTGTCTAGCAATAATAGAAGAATGACTGAATCCGAGAGAGGAACGATAACACTAATTATTTCTTTGCTATTCAGATCCCATGTAACGAAAATATTAACTATGAAGATTGAAAGTCAACGTAGTTTGCATGAGTCTTTTTGTAGATGTATTTACTACTTGGATTAGGCAGAAAGGTCAGACTCCGCCATCAGGAAATAAAGTCGTATTTTTCAGAGGGTTTATGGAACATTTCTATGGTAGTAACAGATTTTCTAAGGTTATAATTCAAAGATATAACTGTCATATATTTTTAAATAACTACTCTTAAGCACAGCACTCATGAAAAAAGACAAAATTGACGATAATATTGATAATATTGAACCCTTATCCTTAGAGTCATCGAAGACAACATACCCGTATATTCCGGGGGTGTACATCAAAGCTGAAACCTACTAGAGTGATCTTATAATGACAGTGGCTTTCAAGAAAGCCCGTAAATCACTTCCATCTCGCTCTAGGGCTCTCGGCAGGTAGCTTTGCTCCCAGGCTTAGAGCTAATGGATTTAATTCCATCTGTTTCTCGTCGGTTTCCGTGGAGCATTCCAGGTGCCCATTAAAACATTCGGAAAAGCAAGCATCCGGAGAGAGAGAGAGAGAGAGAGAGAGAGAGAGAGAGAGAGAGAGTCCACTTGAAAATCTCGTTGCACCCAAGCCGAAATTAAGACAATTTCCGTACCAATCTCCAATTTCTCTCTGTGATAACGATTTAGGAAAAGAGGTAATTGGTCTTATTAGAGAAGATATTTTTTTCCCTCTCCCTCTCCGTTCTCGTTTCTATAATTCTGTAAGGAAAAGAGAGGAAAGCGAGAGGGAGGGTAGGATACCAAAAGCCAATATAGCACTTTTTTCTTGCCGTTGATGAGAGTCTCATTTTCCCAGGCGCTTCCAAAATGAGAGAGTCGAATCGCAGCACCCGACGTTTGGCATGAAATCTTGCGCCGTTCCTGCTCTTCCTCGCGCCTTTTGACTGTGCAATCACTGAGGGTTTTGCCGAGCAGGTTTGCTGGATACTCTAACATCTCATCTCTAATTTGGTTAAAACGAGATGAATCAGGTACTGCAGTAATCAGCGAGCAAACTTTCATATCTCACGAAATTAAATTTTGATGTTCTCGTCGTCTTCTTAGATTTAAAAAGAAAAGAAAAACTTTAGGGGATGTCCTTTTGTATCATGCATACATAAACACAAACAGTAAATGCTCACACACACACAAACGCCTAAAAAGCATATAAGCTGCTAAAAACAATTATCCGTCCGTCGATCTTTACTCAGTATATGTGTGGGAAGTTAAATAACTGATTAATTGACCTATTTCCTCCTATATTAAAAAGGTTTCAACAAAGTGAAAAATCATGACATCCTATGCCATTGGCAAGGGCCCAAAATAAAAGGGAAACGAAAAAAATACTAATTCGTTTTCTGTTTTTCATTTTGTAACAAAAGCATGATTTCATCAGCCTATTATTTACAATCGGGTGACAATGAATAAACAAGCTACAAAAGCATCTGGTCGAAAAATGCACAGAGGTTTGAGGGAAACTTTGACGAGACATTATTACTGCTTCCGTCGAAAAAACCTTATTAACTAGACCTTGTTCAATCAGCGAAATAAAAATACAGCCTTCTTTCTCTCTTTCCAGCGCTCCGAACGCAAATAAAAAGTCTAATTAATTGGTATTGTTGTCCTAATAACTTTGTCCAACATTTCATTTCAGTCAGAATGGCTGCTCTCTCTCTCTCTCTCTCTCTCTCTCTCTCTCTCTCTCTCTCTCTCTCTCTCTCTCTCTCAACTTTAGAACTTTAGCCGGATGTTTTTTGTCTTTTTTCATATTTTTATATTTTTCACAATTTTGATATTGGGGCCGATCTATTCGATGGGTTAATTTTGGCCATCATGTTTCTTGGAAGGCACCGTTGCCCGAAATTATGTGGAGCGTGAGAACTTAGCACGCTGTTTCTATAATTCCGGAAATATCTACCCATTCGTACTTGCAATGATTATTTATTTACATTAATTTTTTAACGTGATATTTGTAGAGTGTGCTATCAGGCGGTTTATAGAAGGCAATGGTCTCGGTCCCATTTCCTGGCAATTTTAGTTGTACGTTGTTTGCTGCAAATGACAATTGCATTCCCTTGCTTTGCCCTTTTAGTTTAAATTTAGAGTAACAAGAGGTATTGAAATAACTTTTATAACATCCTGCGACTCTAAAAATAAATTTTATAATATCGCATGATCCCACATATATTTCTGTATTACATATTAGTTTAAGCAGTCACAAAAGTGATCTGCTTAGTCTTGAGGTTTTCAATTAATTTCCTAGTAATATCTGAAAAGTAAAAACCCAGATACTTTTTATTCCACCAGTAAAAGTTATATCTCGGGAGTGAAAGGGTTTCTAGGAAAATATTAATGAGCACCATTTTAAAATTGTAAAACTTCTTAGTATTTGATATCCGAACCTTTTCCAAGTAAATCCACTCGGCTGTTGAAACTGCACAAGTGAAAAGTGGATGTCTGGAGATATGTGCTAACTTCGACGTTTGAGACATCGATGCCTTCATCTTCAAGACATTCTTTTAGCTCCCATAAAAGTTTGATATTGGTTCTGTCAGTCGTCTCTTGCACTCCCCCTCCCCCTCCCCCTCCCTCCCCCGGCCCTCCTCTCATAACCCTCCCATAGTAAACGTGTTGCTGTGGCATTTGTGAGAATGTCAAGTCTTTCTTTTCTCTCTCTCTAAGTAGAATGAACCCTGAAGTGTATCTACACCTGATACAGTGTAATATAATGGAGTGTTCCAATATGGAGTGTCGTTTAGACCCTGCCTCGTCTGTTCGAATTAGACGGTATAAAGCAGAGTAGAAAGGATAACGATATAGGTTTTTATCGATTACTGAATACTTCCATAAGTTTTTCAGGTTCTTTGCGTGTTTCTCGTTCTTGAAGAAAGCCGTAGGTATTTTAGCACTATGAAA
>NC_087212.1:67682110-67697110 GCF_015104395.2 Macrobrachium nipponense | reverse complement strand
TCTTCTGTAGTACTTTTGTCATGGGAATCATGGCTACTACGAAGAGTAGTGGGGACAGTGAGTCGCCCTGGAAGATCCCTCTCCTGATATTAACCTCTGCTAGTCTTATTCCAGAGCTTGTAAGTATTGTATTCCAGTTTTGCATTGTATTTTTGAGGAAGCTGATGGTATTTTCCTCTGCCCCATATATTTTCAGGCATTCTGTTAGCCATGTGTGTGGTATCATGTCGAAGGCTTTCTTATAGTCTATCCATGCCATGCTTATTGGTTGGTTTTCCTTCTCCTACTGTTCTTCATTACCATTTTGTCTATCAGGAGCTGGTCTTTTGTGCCCCTACACTTCCTTCTGCAGCCTTTCTGCTGGTGGGGGATGGTGTTTGTCTCCTCTAGGTAGTTGTATAGCCTTTCACTGATGATACCTGTTAGTAACTTCCACATTATTGGTAGGCAGGTGATAGGCCTGTAGTTACTGGCTATATTTCCCTTACTCTTGTCTTTTTGTACTAAGGATGTTCTTCCTGTGGTCATCCATTTGGGTGCTTGGTGATTTGAGATACAATGCTGGAGTTGTTCTGTTATTCGTGGGTGTGGGAGGGGCCTTGAAGTTTTGAGCCAGTATCCATGGACTTCCTGGGGCTTTCCAGTTTGGCATTTTCTTTAGTTGGTGTCTGACTGTGTCTGTCGTGATGTCTGTGAATCTTTGTTTTATTCTCCCTGTTTCTTCTTCCTTGACTTCCTGGAGCCATGTTGCATGTTTGTTGTGTGATACCGGATTGCTCCATATGTTTTCCCAGAGTCTCTTACTTGGTTCGGCTTCAGGAATATCTGGGTGTTGTCTTCCCCTCTTAGTTGGGTGTAGAGTCTTTTCTGGTTGGTTCCAGAATAGTTTGTTCTGTTGGTATCCCTTATTCCTGTTCATGTACCGTTGGATCTTGTGTGCTTTGGCCTTAAGCCTCTTTTTTTTTTGTTTTACATCTTCTATTGTGTTGTTTAGTCCCCTCTCTTGTACTTTGTATTTCTCGTTGAGTTCCTCCCTTGTTTTCTTGCTTCTTAGCCTTTTTTCTGCCATCTCTTTCAGTTTTACTCAAGTCAGATCTCATCACCATGATTTGCTTTTCCAGGCGCCTTTTCCACGGCGGTTGCTGTTTTGGTTTCTGTTGGGTTGGTTGTGACGGTGGTGTTGGTGTTCGATCCCCATCATGTTCTGCTACTAATCTTGCTCCTGCATATGTCAAGTTATTTGTTTCTGTGATACTGGTGGTGTGTATTAGGCCCATTATTTCATTGACCTCACTTGTTTTCTCCCTTAATTTCTTGTGTTGTCGCTTTCATGGATGGATCTTTGTTCTCTCTATCTGGCTCCATCCATTGTCTAATTTTCTTTTTCTACCCATTCCGTCCTCTCTGTTACTTCGTCGGTGTTTCTTCGTGTGTCGTTGTTTGATACTCATCCTCCCTGTCGTCTTCTGTGGCATCGTCTCTCAGTTCGTCTTCATGTAATTCGTTGTCGTGTGACATTTCCCTTTCCAGTTCTTCTCTTTCTGTTGGGGAGAGCCAGTTCTTTTTCTTTATGTTCCCTTACTTGGTCTGCCAGCCTCTGCTCTGTTTGGGGGGTGTTATTCCTCTCATTCCGAATGTTTGACCAATCTTCTTCTATATCCTCTCTCCGTCGGGTTGCTTCTGATGTAGCATCTCCATATTTCCTTATTTCATTCTCTTGTCCATTTCTTTCCTTTTTGCCTCTGTAGCTCCAATCTCAGGCTGTTTGATTACTGTCGTTGTGGTGATCAGTTGCTGGATGACGGCCTCCAAGTACCTGACCGTCTTCCCCTACAATTTGGGTTGAATACCTGGTTGCCGGACGAGGCTCCTCTGTTGCCAGAGGTTCCATTTACCTCGTTGTCGTTTATTCCTTCATTTCTTTCCATCATTGCTGGAGTTTTTGCTATTTAACCCATAGCTGGACCCTACCCCATCAGGGATAGGTACTCATTTACAGCTGAGTAGACTGAGGAAATTATGGTAAAGATCCTTTCCCAAGGAATCAACGCCGAGGAGAGCGGTCACCCATCCAACGACTGACCAGCCCCAATGTTGCTTAACTTGACTTAAGTCTATTGACGACCTAATTATTCCTATTTATTATTATTATTATTATTATTATTTATTATTATTATTTATTATTATTATTTTATTATTCTTATTTTTAAAAACATTGTTACAGTTGTGAAAATATAATGGTATCATTAGAGTTACTACAAACCGGGACCTCACGGTCAGTTTAAGCGAAATACAATCTAATGTGTTGCTGAGTTAACCAGGTTTTGGTCTCCATAAATCTATTTTTAAGCTCCTTACTTCATTGACGTATCCTATATGTTTTTTTTTTTTTTTTTTTTTTTCTGTTTTGAACCGTGGTACAAGTGGGAGAAAGGACAAAGAATTTTATCACAGGGGATTACTATACAAACGGTAATCCAGTTCTTGCTTAGTATTTCCAGTAGGTGTGTTACTAGCAGAAGTAGCAATATCAGTCACACACGAAGTAACGGCAGTAGTGGCTATAGCAAAGGTAACGGAACACCAACAGTCGTTTCCCCAAACCCTGTAAACGGTGCCACCGGAACTGGAATAATTACATCCAGAAGTGGAAAGAGGAGAGTGCTGATCGAGGGAGAGTGGAGGATGATTTTGCAGGAGTTCAGATGGTGGAGTACCAAGTGGTGAGGTGTGGTATGTGGCTCCTGTGGGACTGGGGTGGTGGGGAGGTTGATGGATCTTAAGTCGGGGATTCGGGTGGAAGTTGGAAGGTATCGCTTTGATTGCCAAGAGTAGCGGTGCGGAGGTTGAGAAGAGATTTGCAAAGTTTCTTGCTTCGTTGGAGAGCGTCGGGTTTTGGCAACTTGGGATATTGAATTGCTTAAAATTTGATTAATGCATTCGACTTCTAGGTGTGTGTGTGTGTGTGTGTGTGTATGTTTTTATTATATTTGTTTATTTTTGTTTTGGCGCATGACAAGTTACAGTTTTAATGAATAATCTGCTAAATTGTAATTAGTTAATCCATTACATAAGCTCTTTATATTCCCTGATTGTTTATCCAACGCTTCACTTTGGAGATGTGTTTTGAAAATGCATGATAATCATATTGCCCTGAGTGTTCATTTTGCCGCAGTTGTACAATGCATTTTGAAACTTATTTGGTTATTCCACCTGTCTTTCTCTAGAAAGTCTTAAAGGATATTCTGTCAACTAAACTTTCAATCTCCTTTAAGTTCTTAAAAAATTATTCATTGCCCAGCCATCTTTCTACGATATTCTTTGAAATGTGTTTATCTTGAGCTACCATCACGTGGTGTATTTACGCTACGGCATAGCCATCTATTCAGTTTCTTCCCGATACTATCCAGTTTCTTGTCTATTACCATTATATATAGTATATTATAATATATATATATATAATATATATGTGTGTGTGTGTGTGTGTGTGTGTGTGTGTGTGTGTGTGTGTGTAATTCTTTGAATAGACTATTTTACACCATGTCTGAAAACATTCACCTTCACCCCACATTGAAAACCTTTTTGAATTAGCCGCCTGCTTCAATGTCTTTATGGCCAAGTACTCTGAACTTTACAAATTTTTTTCCTTCATAAAAACACGAAATTTTGTCCCTGATGAAAACGTAAGACTTTTAACAATAAACTTCTTTTTTTTCCTTACCATTCTCTGAAACTGGAATTTTAGTCTTCAATGACTGCTTAAGTATGCCTGTCATATAAACCTTGTATCTTTGTCCATTTCTTTATCATGCAGGAAATAATTAACTTGACGCATCCAAGAACTTCAGCCTTTTATTAACCTGTGTGTGTGTGTGGTTTTTTTTTTATTCCAACAACATTTTTATTTGTAAACATTTAAGAATTTTGCTTATGGCAAATTCTGTTAAATTCTCAAACATGCTAAAAGGATGGCGATATATGTAAATAGAAATATAATTTATTCCGCTAGGAAACGTGAAATTGGTTACATCTAAAGTACATTACTTTCTGTATTATGGGAAAATTGTACTGTATCTTGCAGTATCTTATTGATAGTTACTGTTTTATTTGCCGTGGATTTCTTTATTTGGTGGCATTTTCCTAATTTTTCATGGCATTATTTTTGCTTGTTATCCGCGCTATATTGGGTAATATTTCCGTTCGCTGTCGAGTCTGTGGTAAAAGTTTATGCACTGCTCTAAATATCGTTTTAGCTGCTGAGCCATCGCGCATAATATTTAATAGGTTATTCGTCGCAGAGTCAGTGGACACATGAAATTAGAAGAGAAACGTGCATGCTTTACTTAACAGCTGGCAGACAAATAATTCCATTTCATTCTTATTTCTTTTGTTTTTTAATTCTTCAAAACTTTCGTCGGTGAATGAGGTGAAATTGTGCTCTGAATGTGAGGTCTGTAGAATTCTCAATATGGAGGTATCTGAAAATTGAATGGTCCATGGTAAGCATTCATTCTTGTTTCTCTTTTTTTTTCAAATCTTCAAAAGTTTCGTCTGAGAGTAGCTGTCAATTTTCCTCTGGTCATGTGTTTATATTTCGTGAACGAAAAAAGAAATGTTGCAGATCAACCAGTACTGCAATGTAAAAACGCTATAAAATAGGTTTGGTGGCAAGCATTTTTTTCTGAAGTGTAGTATCGAGAGCTTTCCTATAGTCTGGAAATCCCCCCGCTATCTCTCTCTCTCTCTCTCTCTCTCTCTCTCTCTCTCTCTCTCTCTCTCTCTCTCATAACCTTTAAACTTTGACAGCCATTGTGATCATATCAGCCAGCTGAACTTTGTGATGCTTCAGTTTCCAAGGATATCTCATGGGAAAAATGGAACGACGTGTCGTTTGTACTGATTAACATTAGAATTCAGAAACTGCCGTCCATTTCCCTTATCTAGTATTCACATGTCGAAACTTAGGACACCAGGCCCACATCTCATTTAGTATGTATCAACTGATTTAACGTGCTGAAAAGGTTGATGAAGGGTGGCTTAGATATGATAAACTTGCGGAAAATAAACGAATGACGCGGGAGGTTTAAGATAAAATATGTAACATCCGTCAGCAGAGTGTCAGACGCACCTCTTTTGTTTTCCAAAGAAAAGTGCCTCCCTTCCGCTTCAAAAGTATGTGATGTTTGAAAGGTTTGGGTTAAATGGATCGGGATCTAGTTTTGAAATGCTGAAATCTCCCTGAGGACACATCGAATTTTTATAGTGTTGGAGACGATATATGAGTGCAAATGCGCGTCCATAAATATTTCCATACATACGTACATGTACACAGATATTCATATATATATTTATATATATATATATATATATATATATATATATATATATATATATATATATATATATAAAAGAAATTATTTTTGTATGTAGTTTGCGTGTAATATCAAATTTTCAGTCATATCGGATGTGTGTGTATATATATATATATATATATATATATATATATATATATATATATATATATATATATATAGTTTGAAATTATTTTTGTATGTATGTAGTTTGCGTGTAATATCAAATTTTCAGTCATATCATTTTTGAAGCTCTGAACTCATGATGCAGTAATTCACACGTTATAATATGACGGCGGTATTTTGAATTTTTGCGACTATGGTTCTGGAAGTTCATCTGATATGGCCAGGGCGTGAATAAAGAATATGGTGTACACGAAGTTGTTAGAGTAACCGTGTCTTGAAGAGACCGACAGTGTCTTTCTTAGCTTTCATTGGGTATTGGTACTTTAGAAGGTGCTGATACGAGTGAGGGTTTAAGTACAAGGAGTTATTCAAGTACATGTTTCATAGGTCTGTTCTGTGTGTCTGGAGTAAGAGAATCTTCACGAGAAGGATCCTATGACGTAAAAGTAGTTTTTCTGTTAACTGAAATCAAGGGTTTATATTCTCCTGAAGTGAATGTATCAAAGAATGAGGGATCATTAAAAATTTTCGGTTTCTCTTGTTTATTTAATATTTGTAAATTATTTTTAAAAATTGTGGATTAGTTTCAAGTATGGCCAAAGCATTTTCCGCATGTGATATAACAATCTAATATTGGATAGCATGGTAGAACAGTAATTTTGCCTATAGTTTTCCAATAGCAAGCAAAGAGGAGGAAATTACGATTAGAATTTGGCTGTTGAAATAATTTTGAGTAGGTATTTAAAAAAACAGTATTTCTTATCAGGTCGGTTTATCAGTACAATTCAATGAGTTCAGTTGTCTGGCCAAGCTCAAATAACTTGTACTTGGAACTGAAACTCGTAAAATTAAATATGAGGTTTGATTGTTAATGTTGAATATGTTAGTTGCGAGTGAATGTGCCTGTTAAGCATATAGTTGCTGTCAGTGAAGTGTTATTGCTGTAAATTTCTATAAATATATAAATTAGGCTAATCCGTGATCTAAATGCATAAATATTATCATATATTTTTCTACCAGATTCTCGTAAATCATACATAAACTATTTACCGTGTTATTTATCACTTCATGACCCTAGTCCGCGACTGATATATTTTAATTAATTACATTGGAAACAGATACCCTACTCTTTCCATGAATATTAATTGGGCATATCTAACTTTATTGCTTGTTAATATTAATTTTCTTTTGTTACAGGTAAGTCTACCCAAATGGAAATTGATCTCATCTTCCAAGAACCATTAAGGTAAATTGTGATCTGTTTTTTCTTTTTAGTATATGTATGTTTTATTTTTGCTCTATTTTGCCTTTGTTTTGAGAATTTTAATTTAATTTACATGCATGTATACATTCGCATTGTTCATCTTTTATTTTTTTTTTCTTGTGACAATGTTTGGCGAAGTGACATCAGTATGTTTGTTTGATATACTCCAGGGGTTCACACTAGGCCTCTTATACCTTTCACAACGTACCACTTTCACTGGTCCTTTGGGAAAGGGGACCATGCTGGCATAAAGCGTGGTTATAATCGTAAACCATCCATCAACCAGTGGACATCCACAAAATATTGTTGTTCTAAATATTTTACTTACCCCATCAGTGGCGTTGAGAGGCGTAGAAATCTGGAGCTGATTTCCGAATTGGGTGTCGTATTTCTCGTGCCTACTCGGTTACTTGATATGGTTTTCCTCATTAGCCAGAGTTCATGCAATTTGCAGGATCATAACTCTTGATATCTGTGCATATTAGTGACTGATAAAGCTGTTTTAAGTAATTAAGTTTGTTTGTGGTTAACAATTTACTCCTTTGAGAGTCTTCATTACCCACCAGGAGTCTCTTTCACAAGCACGAACATACCCACACACAAGCAGATACGTCAGAAAGCACTCAGGCACCTCAAAGACAATATTGGCAAACGCATATTGACGACTAATCTCCGAGTCGTACCATGACACTCCTGACAGCAGAATGGAATATGGCGTATATTTCCTTTCATGGTCGGCAGGTGATGAAAACACCGGCTGGTAGATATTGGAATTGTCAAACGGTACTTTTTCTGCGTTCCCGTCTTGATTAATTGAGAAGGTTTTGTTGTGGCTGAAATGGTTGCTGTCTTTTATTTGTAGGACTGTTGGTCGATAAATTACTTTTAGATAAAATACATAAAGATTTATGAAATTTAAACATTTTAGTTGCACTGGTTGGCAGTGTTGTGAATGGACTTTTAATTGTGGTTTCCTTTAGAGTAGTTGCAATATCTTCTTAAAATACTCTTACAAGGGGACCATTAAATGTGATGTTTTTGCCTTCTAAAAATTGGTTGACTACCTTACAATACTTTTTCTGTTTCCAAGAAAATCTTCCAAGGACCGACTGGAAGAGTAGCAGAATTTTTCCTTGCTTTTTCTTTTCCCACTGATGCCCCCGTTCTTCTTTTACATAAAAAAATCTGTTCCTGTGATGCATATATACATAAATATAACTTTTAGGGAAGAGAGTAAGATGTCCGTCACTTCCAGACGTCTTCATAGATTGTATCACGACTCCTGCAAATTGCCTTCCTTGGTATTACACAGCGAATGTGAAGGAGCCCTCCGGCAGTCAAGCGTTATGAATCTCTTCCACCTCAATAAAAGGTGTAGGGGGAAAGTGAGGAAGAGGATCTCGCAGTGGGACTCTCTCTCTCTCTCTCTCTCTCTCTCTCTCTCTCTCTCTCTCTCTCTCTCTCTGCACTTTACATCCTCACTCGTCTTTTTTTCTCTTCGTTAAATCCTGAAGTGCTGGCTTCTTTTTATATAAAACTATATTAGTAAAGACTCTTAAAAGAATAATAGATAGGAAGGCGGCGCTTATCGCCTCATCTTATTACATAAGGAATAATGAAATATCATTGTTTTATAGCAAGGAAGAAATGTGTTTTTTGAAAATGAATATCTTTGCGCGAGGGAAGATGGTTAATCCCTCTTCATTGAGCCCAGACTGTATTGATGTGTGAGGCATAAATTGGTATCTTTAGACAATTTTGAGTTTGATTCAGTCATTGTCTTAATATTTATTGGAGAAACACAAAAAAGAAGAATTTAGCCTTTAATATACATACAAAGTACTGTAATGTCACTAAGTAGGAAAATAAATGCCTAGTATGAATTTGAGTAGATAATTGCTGTACCTAGCTACTACAAAATATTTGTATTATTTTTCCTCAAACAAACTGCTTATCGTTCCACTGAGTGTCTTGCTTCTTCAGGTGAGCCTCTTGTTTTACTGAGAATATATTGAAACAATTGTTGGACAGTCTAAAGTACTGGAAAATTTTGTTTCATCATCAATTAATTCCTTGTACAGAGTAGCAAACTCCTCTTCACTTTCTCTTTTCTTCGACGCCTCATGTACCCACTTTCTTTTCTTCACCTTATGTTCAGCTTCTTGCTCTTTATCAAGGATTATGGTAATCTTTGCCAACTTCACGTCTGAAAACTTTGCCTTCTGGGAAATCACCGATTTCACGGTGTATGGAGTCACTACGGATGTGTGTGCATAGACGTCACTGAAGCGTCACGGATATCACCGACAAGGCACTGATGCTGCAGTTTTGACTCCTGACTGAAAGTTAGTGCGTCCTTGTCCCAGTTTTTCTTCTACCTGACTCCGCCGATAGGAAGATAATTGAGAAATTCCCTCAGTTTTTCTCTCAAGTTTTTCCCTTTTTATCGCTTAGTGAACTTTGCTATTTTATGCAGTGACAATTTTTTCCGGAACTTTGGAAAACGTATTTAGTGTCAGAGGGCTTTTTTAACCCCCCTTTTTTTTCAGCCAACTCAGATGCCGCGGAAAAGTTACCAATTAACTTGACGAACTACTTAAACTTTAAAAGAAACAGAGAGAGAGAGAGAGCGAGAGAAAGAGTGGCTTAATTTTAGTCTTCTAGAATTTCCTTATTCGTATCGGTTTAATGTCTGTATATTATTCTGTTATCTAAGTTTCGTGTTGGATTCCTATCGTTAAAATTAGTGTCTTTCTGAGTTTATGGAATTCAACTTTTTTTTCGGGATAAACGAAGTGGAGAAAAAAAAATCTGTGGGTCTGTCTGTATGAAATATTAATTGAAAGTCATTTGTCGCTATTTTTAGACAGTAATTTGTTCGGAATTGGAAAGTAAATTTAGGAATTTTTCCTAAGAAAGGAATGCAAGGCATCGTCTCAAAATGCGTGTTTTGCTTTTAATAGATCCGCTGCTTATTGGCTATTTACTTAAACGAGACTGATCTTTGTTTATATATACTGCACTTGGTATTTGTACAGACGATGTAACTATTGAGGTTAATAGCCCCTTAAGGCAGTGACTCAATCAATAATTTTTATATCTCATGGCTTTCCTCTTTACCCATTCCACAAGTAGCGAACACTAATCTCTGACTAATTTTCCACCAGTTATGATTCATGAAGATTTCTCGGAACTTATCATTCAAGTTTCATAATAGAAATATGATGTCTGGACTATTCTGGGCGAACCTAAATGTGATATTATTCCGACTTCTGCCATGAAATGTGCAGGACATCAGGACATATGAAATGGTCCCTTTGAAACACTTCAGCAATTTTGTTGGATAGAAAATCGGTAATCTGTGAATCACGTTACGGATTAAAGCGGAAACTTCATAATAGGCAGGTAAGGGAAATGACATTCGTTGATTGTGCAGTAGTTGCTGCATCATTTTCGGGATTAGAGAAAGCATTTATCGTTGTGTTGTGTAGGGACTGCGTTGCCCACTAAGCGGAAAGGATTTCTGTGATTTTGTGATATTTTGACTGCAGATATACGACTTTCTTAGACCTCTGTTCATAGGAGCAACTTTCGATTTGGATGTCAGCTTTGATGATAGATACGGGAATTGCCTCATCAAAATGAAAAATTTTATATTGCGAATTCTAATATAACAGAAATGGTCATTACACTCTAATTAATCTGACGCGAGATTGATTAATTATTGGAGTGACTATGTTGATGGATTCCCTCAGCAGAAAGGAACTTTTTTTTATACGTATGCACATACATACATACATACATACATACATACATACATACATACATACATACATACATACATACACATACTTACATATATTCATACCTTCGTACAATCATATATACATACAAATTCTGAATTCTGTAAACGAAGACTAATGTGTAAATAAGCTTTACAAATTGCATCAGAATAAGGTGTCTATCAGCGGAGCAGCGGAGTAATATCTGTCTGCAATTATTGAAATAGGAAATAGGAAGCAAATACTGTAGTGCTTGAGACAAACTGTATTAATTCCATATTCTTTTTGTATGTGTGAGTGGAGCCATTCGACGCGGATGTTGTATTATTCCGAACGGACAATGACATTTATGCATGTGTTTAGTTATTTGACCCCTATTAAAAGGCATACTGGTGATACATCGAAAGCGCATGTTTATATTTTATGGCAGGATGCCGTGAGCTGGTTAATGCTTTCATGTTCATTATCCCATAAGCTGTGATGTTCACTCACGCGTAGTTTTGATTTTATGACTTTTGTGCTTCATTTTTCCGTGTTTATTCCACCGTAAATAATGTCTCTGGCGTTCAGTGGGAGATTTTCAGAATTATGAGAGAGAGAGAGAGAGAGAGAGAGAGAGAGAGAGAGAGAGAGAGAGAGAGAGAGAGAGAGAGAGAGAGAGAGAGAGGGCTTCATCTGATGTTCTTCAATATTGCTGTAAAAAATCTATGACATTTATAACGTAGATTTTCGATACTACTTAGTATGTTAAAAGAAACAGATGTGAAGTATATGATAGTCATGCTGACATATATTACAATAAATAAACCATAGAAAATAAAAAAAACCCTAAACCAAATAAATTATGTTCTCAATACCAGATTTATTGGTTTGAATTAAGTTTTGATGTATATTGACTTCGCTAGCAGGAATTTCTCAAACGCCTGTTGAACGAGAACATCCAAGGGCTGCCGTGAAACACGAAGGTCTGAAGCGTCAAATAATTGATGACATAATGATTAACAGACTTCGATAAGAAGTCTCAACAACTTTGAAATATCCTCCTTCCCAGCTAGTACTATCGTTTATTTTTATCCTCCTCCTGTATTTCAAAAGACTAACGATATTAGGTATAAAACGTATTTTATAGCGTTAATGAAACGTCACTTTTAGGAAAGGGATATGTTCTTAATATGATTATTTTTCCATTTATTCGTAGATCTGTTGCTGATATAGCAGAATAAATAAAATGTTGGATATCGGGACTGACATGAAGGTGCCGTTGTTCTTGAGTTTTGGAGAGAGAAATGAAAAATTCACATTCTAGAAAAGATGAATGTATGTAATTGTTCTGAAATTACTGAACGTTCAATTCATAAATATAGTTTCATAGGAACATATAACTCATACCATTGCCATCAAGAATAACTAAGTAAAATTTCAACAGAAGAAACTAGATACGTTGTGTTGCAGGTCACTTCTTCAATAAAGAAAGACCTTTCTTTTATCATATGTCTGTCTTTTCCAAAATAGTCTATTTCAGTTTTTTGTTTGAGTGTAGAAATTTTGTGATGTAGGTACTCGCTGTATTCTGCGTGCTTTCAAAGACTCAAATTTGTTTTTATTGGAACTTTTTTTATTTCAAGATTTCCACAAAGGAAACGCTGAATTAAAATAATCTCATGTGTACGACTTCAAGTATTAGGATAGGAAGATGGGAAAAGAAATAAATAAATAAAAAAAACGGTGGGGGACTGAGTGGTAGAAATATTTTGTTAGCTCTCCAGAGAAGACCGATGGAAAATATTATGTAATAACCTTTCATAAATGTTTCCGCAGCTCTAAAATGATCCATGTTTATTATTGACATAGCCATCATATTTTATGAGACAATTTTCGTTATGCAAGAATTATATTTTTCCCTAATTTTCGTTATACAAGAATTGATATTTTCTCTCTTTTTACTTGACAATTTATGACTTCTTTGACTGGCCTTTTCATTTACCTTCCGTAGAATCATATGTGACCCATATTTCAAGGTGGCATTTCGCTTTGTATATTATTTAGATAAATGAAAATTATTTAAATAATGTAATGTCCTTGAATAATTTACTATTGATGAATTATTGACTGACCTACTATAATCTCTTTGTTACATTTGTTACATTATTGACGGCACTTGGCAGGAGGAGTAAATTTGGTGTTACCTCCCTTAAAGCAGATTCATCTCTGGTAATTTGGTTGGCCTAAAGTGACTAATTTAACACCAGGCTCTCTCTCTCCTCTCTCTCTCTCTCTCTCTCTCTCTCTCTCTCTCTCTCTCATATGAATCCGTGCCTTTGTACTACTTGAAAATAGTTCCTTTAACAGTTTCATTCTTCATTATAGACTGAATAATATTTTTGACACTTCAACGTTAAGAGAAAGATAGATTCAATCCATGTATGATTCCTTTAAAAAAAACGCGGAATGAAGTTGCTTTTTCCTTGTAGGTGATGTCGTCTTCCCCTTGTAAAAAAAAAAGGAAGTCCGTGTAATTATAAATATTTAATCACTCACTTCTGTTCTGAATAATATGCTGATTTCGAGTCTTATGTTTATGAAACAAACCTTCAGCTGAATGCGATTATCATTTCCCTCTCTGTACTGAGAAAATATATAATTGCAATCACTCTATGCTCATTACTTCAGTGAAATAACGATATTAAATTAAATGCCTTCATCATTAGTGTTAAATTTACACTAAATCCTTTTTTTTGGGGGGGGGACTGATTTTATCCATTCGTCATTGGAGAGCAATTTATTTGAATGTAAAATCCCATACTTTAACACCACTGATTATCATTTCCATCTGGAACTGACAGACGACTAGTGTGAACTACAATTGCATCTTTATTAGTATTTTTCGTGTTTGCATTATCATCGTCCCCTTGGTATCCCTTTTAGAGTCCAATTTTTGCCCTCTTACCTCTTAATTAAATTGCTTTGAGAATTATGTCATTCCTTTTACGACGAGATAGAATATAGATCATTTCGTACGCCAAGGGTTCATTTTTATTCACTAGAGAGGTAAGAATTTTGATAGTAAGAGTTCATTATATGAATCTTGAACGGCATTTTGGACTGCTCGTATATAACGAGTACATATGGTCGTATGATATTTAGCAGAACTGTTTGAATTATATTTCTCCCGTTATTGCCTTGAAACGTGTGATTTGTTTCATGGATGTAGCAATAAATCTTCACATAGGCAGTAGGAGAATAGAAATAGGTGAAGCAGATAAGTAGCAGAATATACCTAGATGATTAGAAGGAAATTCAGTGTTTATTGAAGCTAAGATATGAAATAATGGGATTGTTGAGCGAATTGCCATCTCTGGAATTAAAATATAATATTAAATGCAGGTTAAAAAATCCAAGCTGTAGAGAGGAATTATTTACTTAGTATATGTGGGATAAAAAGAGTCGGAGGGATGATCTGCAGAAAGTGTTGTGAGCTTCAATGTAGGACAAAGTTTGTATCAGATTGTTTTGAGGTGATTTGATCGTATAGAAAAAAAATTGGACGATAGGAAGGTGAAAAGACTGTAATATTCAGAAATATTAAGATGGGGGGAACAAGACTTAGGAAGATTTTATTATAAGCGGAAGTGCTACCAAGATAAAAAGTGAAAAGCAAAGTTTGTACATAGGGTTTTATTCAATGGCGAAGAGCACTGTGTAGATGTTTTATGAGACTAATCTTGTGGAATTATTTGGACATGATTTATATCAGCAATTCAGTTCTAGTATGAATGTGGTTGTGATTATTGTCCTTATCTTTCTTGAGACTAGCACCTCTCATATATAATATATATATATCTATATATATATATATATATATATATATATATATGTGATATATATATATATATATATATATATATATATATAATATATATATATATATAATATATAGAGAAAGAGTCAAATGTGGGTAGGGGGTGGGGGTTGGAACTTGAGGTCTTACAAACGAACAGTTAGGTATCTTATTTGAACAGTAACTAACTCGTGTCTCATTAAACTTATATCAGCTAAAAGCCTGATGTACAGGTCTCACAACTTCCTCATTAGAATAACATCGAGGACCTAATTGAGTCTCCAGTAGAGAAACTTCTCATTAAGAAAGTCCGCGTTGACTAGACTTAGTAGATGTCGTTGCTTTTGTTCTTTTATCAACTTGTCTGTTTCTACGATAGTTCATTATGTCTTAATATTGAGGAAATTTACATGTAGGTCTATAAAGTTTCTTACATCAAACTGTAAAGGGGGCAGATATATTTCTAGCACTATTATATCATTATATATTTATTTTAGTGCCAATGCATGTGATAATCTTGCTGATAAAGACTTGATGTACATCAGGCAGAGGAGTGCCTGGTAAGATTGTGGACTCCTTGGTGGGAGGATATGGCAGTTGACCCTATTATCGCGAGGCTAGTGGTTTTCTTCCCTTTAG
>NC_087212.1:67629610-67677110 GCF_015104395.2 Macrobrachium nipponense | reverse complement strand
GCATTGATAATCCACATGGTCAATGACCCAAGGAAAAGGAATCTGTTGGAGTCCATTTATATTGAAACCACGTCAACGAGGAATCTAACTGGTACCCTGCCCTCCCTCTCATTTTCATTTCCTAGAAGATTCGACAACCTGTTAGGAAGCACAATCTACATACGATTTTTTTTTGCGGGGGACGGGTGGGGGGGGAGGGGGATGCTAGACAAGCTATTTTTTACCATATGATGACAAAATGCTATTTTCATATGCCAGTCTTTTTTCACTTTCAACAAGATATTGTATTTATTTAACTTCTTAATTTTTTTTTTATTCTTTTGAAACCTACACGTGTAATTTAAGCCACTGTTATAAAAGGTGACCTGTTGTCCATGTGGTTATGTATGGGTGAACAGGGGCCAAGGACAGACGTAATTTGGCAATACGGACACATGATGTAAGCGCTTTAGCAATCCGAAAGGTACGGTGGGATGAACTCGAAGTCTCGTCATCTCTGAATGAATTGAGCAGGGTCTCTGCAATTTTTATCCACTGCGTAGAACATGAACTGGAGAATGCCAAAAACTGGGAAGTGGATATCTATAGTGTGACCATCATTCCTTGAGATTGGTCTAGGATTTGTTCCCCCCAAAAAGGGAGAATACATATAATGAGTACAAAGCGGTCTCTACCTGTAATGAAGCAGTAGTTGATGTTGCTACTCCCAAGACAGTTTATGATAACTAATATTATTCATATTATTATATTGTCATAGTCATTCTCCATCTTGTTGGCCAGTGTCTGTCTTGGACTTTTTATAGTGATCATAATTACTGTATTAACATTGTTGCCTTACCTGTGCATACACAAAGGGAATATTGTGCTCATTCCACCCCATGAGCTCTCTACATTTACCCCGCCCCGGACGTTAAGTGTCGCCTCTACGATGACCTTTTCAAGTCCTTCCCTGTGTATTTGACCCTCTTTCCTAACCTTCTCCATTAAGCTTTGTGGACAGCTCAGCAGCTTCCAAGTTCCTCGAGAATCTTCTGTTCATAGTCGGTTAGGTATCCTGTTTGGTAAAACCTTCATTCCATCAAACCTGACAACTATTATTTTGTAGAGTAAATGGAATCACAAAGCAGAAACTGAATTACAGATTTTTCTTTCTAGTAAGTATCTATATGATCCAGGCTTCGTGAAGCACTTTTGTGTGTGTGTGTCCTAGGAAGTGTCTATATGATTCAGGGTCCGCACACCGAGAAAAATGAAAGTTACCGGTCTCTTACCTAAAAGTAAATATACCGAATGAGGCTAACCCTTCAGGTGTCCCTCCCCAAAGTTGGGGGCCGGGGGGTGGGGGTTGTGATGCTGAGGAGGAAAGTGGAAATAGGGCGAAATACCTATATTTCACCTCGCCATCTCATCCCCCTTCCCACTCCAAAACCGGAATCTATGGAGAAGGAGAGATCCATAAATCTTCGTTTTCGAAAAGGTTCCTTCGCGTTCGTTGTTTAGTACAAAAACACACACATTTTAGAGAGGCTTAATTTGATTTGTGAAAACGTCTACACGTCAGAACCATTTTGGAAAATCGCTCCCCCCGCCTCTCTCGTATTCAAACTGGAATGTATTGTAAGACAGTTATTGTTTCGACGATACTGTATTCATGAATTTATTAAACATCGTGAACTCTATGTACTGCTATTCAACTGCACACCCAAACAAATGTTTAGAAATATAAACTTTGAACGTTAATTTCACACGATTTCTTAGATTTTAGCAGATTTTTTAGATTTAATATTCTACTCAAAGGATGATTATTTTTGCTAATTTCATTACTTTTTATCCATTAACATTAGCTTCTCCCGGTTTGGGGCAATCTGTATTTCTAGTCTTATCGTTTTTTTTTTCTACGAAAATGTACTTATACTAAAAATAAGAAATGAAGAATACCTGCTAATTACTATTTTTACGTATTGGGTGTACCAGCATTGGTTCATAGTTCACAGTCAAAGGAATAAAAAAAAAAATCGGCCCCAAACTCCTATTCTCAGATGAGTGATCGAGTCTCTCTTCTTGAGTTCTGCTGAGGAAAACATCTTCGGAGGCCTTGAAAGAAGAAATGCCCCGAACTTCTTTCCATATCACGACTTTTCAATGTTAAAGTTTGCAGTCATAATTCAATCGTTTCATAAAAACTATAACGAGTTTTATTATTTGAGAAGGAAATGATCACGAATTACGTGCAAAATGACAAGAGACAGACCTCTTTCTAAACTCATGCATTACACTGGACCCAAAATGCCACTGGCCAAACGACTCCTCTCGTTAGTAGATTTTGAGAATTAAAGTATGATTTCATGTAAAGAGGCCGCAAAGACAGTTTGCAGTTTTCAAGTAATGTACTGTTATTTCATAAAATACTATTGGTATTTTACAGCATTTCATTTGCCTTTATGGTACGATCACGCAGTTTTTTTATTTGATAATTGTGTGTTGAAGTTTAATTCATTTTGCACTTCATTACCACAAGAAATGGTTTTACTTTTAACAATATAAGGAAAACCACAAGAAATGGTTTCACTTTTAATATAAGGAGAGGTTAATTCGTACTCAATCCTCCATGCATAACCAGTCCAATCCTAATTCAATTTGATTACTGGAAAATAATAAAGACATTGATGAGGTAATTCCCTGATACTTATAAAAGTGCATTGATAGTTAAAGAGATTCATTTAATTTCTTGACGATACAAAACTAAGAAATGAGAATTCCAAAGAGATGAATCAAACATACTGTCAACGACTGCGGGCCCAGTGGGATTTTGGTAGCTATAGGCAAAATGATTGTCTCCCCAGTTTTGGTTATCATTTGAGAGGAAAAGCAGGGTAGCAGTGGAAATGTATTACAAAAATATAAGTTCATTGACAAAATGAAATATATCAATAGTTATACAGGAAAAAGAAACGATTTTCCACAAGTCGTTGTGTTTAGTGTAATAAAAGACATTGTAACATTTACGTCGGGAATTTTGATTGATTGTCAAACTCCACACCTAAGTACAAAATAGAGGAGCATCTATAGCTTTTCGAGCAAAATATCCAAACCAGGCAACTGGAAACATTGAAATGAGGATACCCTTGATCCGTCACCGAATAATGCGTCAGAAATATTCACCTCAAATGTGAACGAAGATGAGACGACGTCTTCGAGGTGAAAGCCGATCTGCTGCTTTATATTCAGCTTCCTTTCAGGAACTCATTTGTCATTAAATGACACGGTAGGCGGAGAATAATAGAGCTCCCATTTTTGCCGATATCTCTCTCCCTCTCTAAGGAGTTGGAATAAATCATCCAGTGACAAATCTCTCTCTCTCTCTCTCTCTCTCTCTCGTCTCTCTCTCCTCTTCTCTCTCTCTCTCTCTCTCGCTCAGTCTCTCTCTCTCTCTCTCTCTCTCTCTCTCTCTCTCTCTCTCTCATTCCCGTTCCTAATCTCCGCACCCTTAGAAATGAACGTCGTCAAGTTATCGCTGCACTTACAATTATTCTTTATGCTATTAAATTTGTTCTCATGGTACTGAAGTACGAAATAAAGTAAACTTCAACATGTGGGGATGAACCCCTTAAAACTGCTTAATCCTGCCATGGAGGCTTCCCCTACACACACACACACACACACACACACACACACACACAATATTGAAAAGGATATTAATGAAAAATGTAAACATTCCATGAAAAGCAAGACAAACTGGATCGTTATTTCGTGATTAATCGTGGGTTCCGAAAAGAGGAGGTTCACAAGTCCTTTTTATAATAAACGTTAAGCAAGGAGATATCAGTTTTTTATTTTTATTTTTATCTCTCCTTAATAACATACAATTAGTTGTAATTCTGAATGACAATGAAAACAGCATTACGAAGACAATTGTTACAAGAGCGATCACAGCACCGGTAATAATAATAATAATAATAATAATAATAATAATGATAATATTGGAAGGAGACCCTCTTTCAAATAAGTTTTATTGAAAGATATTGCTGCATCAGCTGCATTCAACTTGTAAATAGCCTTCTCTATTTTTCTAATAATAGCTTTCTCTCTGCTACTACAACTGGCGAGTATTGCGCCGATATTACTCATCAGGAGGAGTCAATTTCGGGGATATTGCTTAAAATTTATTTATTTGTCACAGTAAATGAACAAATCAAAATATAAGTCGATCTAGTGGCCAACGTTTCTCTCGGTATCATCCGAGCATGATCACGGCAGTGGGTCGGAGTAGACTGTAGGTGTTGTCAAGTCTACTCCGACCCACTGCCGTGATCATGCTCGGATGATACCGAGAGAAACGTTGGCCACTAGATCAACTTATATTTTGATTTGTTCATTTACTGTGACAAATAAATAAATTTTAAGCAATATCACCGAAATTGACTCCTCCTGATGAGTAATATCGGCGCAATACTCGCCAGTTGTAGTAGCAGAGAGAAAGCTATTATTAGAAAAATAGAGAAGACTATTTACAAGTTGAATGCAGCTGATGCAGCAATATCTTTCAATAATAAATAATAATAATAATAATAATAATAATACTAATAATAATAATAATAATAAAATAATAATAATAATATAATAATAATAATAATAATAATAAAGACTGGTAAACCAAAGATATTAAAGTTTCTTCATGGCCACCAATCCTAATTCTTATATGGGCTACAGATGAAACATATGAACAGTCATTTGTCTCTGTTTGCAGAGGCTTTGCAAAATGTACAGTAATGTCCTTGAGAAATATTCCCGAAAAACTTTGTTTTGTATTAATTGCCTTTTCCACGTGATGCATATGTCACGTTATATAATATGCTCACGTAATCAGGTGCCGTTAGGTATGCATATGAGTGATATTCTACAAGATTCCTTGAGCTTCGATTACCAGAAATGACATTAAAATTAAGAACGAAAATCGGGTTAAAATAGAGCTGTCAAATTGTTTCTTTAATATTGAGTGGCTGTATAGAAAATCCTCTTTAGTTTGGCTATATGTTTCTGTTGTATAAAGTCTGTTCGGTAGCATTTTCCAAATAGGGAAATCCCTTGTACTCTGCTTTAATTTTCCCATGTTATCCTTTTTTATGTTTCCCATGTTATCATTTAGTTTTCCCGTGTATCGTAATATTCTGTTCTCTGCTTTTAATATTCTAGCTTGTATCCGTGTGCTTCGAGCGTTGGCTGAAGCATTTTGTATTTTTTTATTTTTAGATTTTTATAACAGCGAGTTATGGATAAACTTTACACTTCATTCTGCCTATTTTGTCATTTTCTTTTCGTATTTATTTCGTCTGGAGTTTCATCTTGTATGTAAAGTTGTTTCCAGTTAATGCCAATTCTGTCCCCTAACATTTGAATTGTTTCTTTTATGGCTTATATTTTCGCAATACAAGTTCTAAATGCCACCAATAACCATCTGGGCCCCTAGCAAGTACAGTAATAATGCGCTAGCTACCTCGGTCTTAATGCACGTAGGCTCTAGTGATATTGCCCCCATAGGAGCTCTTTATGGTAAGCTGAATTTCCAATGGTCAGTTTGTTTACTGATGATAGTAGTTTTCACTTTTTCAGATATAATAACCGTTATACGTATACTGGGAAAATGACCCAGCTGCTCCTTTGTTAATAGCTAATACGTAACCAGTTTTAGGATATGATTTTGGCGGTCTTTGTAGTAGAATTTAATTTGAGAAATATATTTTATGGAAAATAAATATCTTTT
Source organism: Macrobrachium nipponense (assembly GCF_015104395.2). NCBI lineage: Eukaryota > Metazoa > Arthropoda > Malacostraca > Decapoda > Palaemonidae > Macrobrachium > Macrobrachium nipponense. Next base: position 67,671,349 of record NC_087212.1, on the reverse strand, counting down.
TTTGTTAGTTCAGCCATATCGTTTTATTTTTATAAGCATTAAAAAGGTTCGATGTTCGTATGAAGTCTTTGACACTTGACAAACGAATGAAGTGATATGATTATCATTGTAATAAAATTGATTACTGACCAACAGACGATGAATAGTTCGACTTTCACTATCAAAACCAAATTCTTAATGCCCAGGTATTTCAGCTTTTGACAAATGAGATTCTCTCTCTCTCTCTCTCTCTCTCTCTCTCTCTCTCTCTCTCTCTCTCTCTCTCTCTGTTGAGTGTACATGCGTGTGTATTACATTGATTTTTAAATATTGCCAAATCAGCTTACATACACTTTTCATTTATAAAGCTCAACGTTATTTCTTATTTTGTAAGTTTTTTTATTGTGAGCAGCTTTTGCGAAGGTAAAATTCTGCCAAGGAGATTATATACATACATACATCACATATCATACATACACATATATATATTATATATATATATATCTATATAATATATATATATATAATATATATTATATAGTATATAAATATATATAACCCTTATCTTGCAAAGTTTGACCTGAAAGGGCCTTCTATGTACAAGACCTTCTTGTGTTGATAGCACAAGTAAACATATTACATTGTTCATTTGTATCGTTCACAAGTAATCCTTTAGCTATAGGGATACACACACACGCGCGCGCGCGAGCGCACACACACACACACACACACTTATGTATGTACTCTATTATTACTATTGTTATGAGGAAATTCTAATGAAGCATATGCAGATAGAAAAGTTAGTTAGCAAATTAATTATACGATAAAGCTGTAATTTGAGATATTGTTCTGTTAAATGTCGGTGAAGTGAGTTTTGAGGATTTGTTAAATATTGGAATGAAATAGAGACAGTTAACTGCCACAAGGGGGAAGGGGTTAGTTTCAGTATGAGAATTCTTGCCAGGGCAACTGTTGAGGATGTAAATTTAGCCTCTAGAATTTGAAGATAGGAAATCCAAGGTGTCAGTGAGATTATATATCAGATGTTTAGATACTATTATGAAAATGCACTGAGCGTTTCACCATTCTTGCAAGGTGCACTTGGAAGTGGGAAAGGAGTTGAAGGAATAGGTTTTCTTTTGTATACGGGTAAAAATAATATATATATGACTTTTAGAATTAAAGTGGCATAATGCTTGATAATATACTGGATAAAGTGTACTGTAAGATTTTGATAGATAAAAAGTAGACAGAAGGGTTGGTAGCGGAAGAACCGTGTGAGTTTATACAAGAAGAGGATGTGGAAGTGGATCATGCCTTTTTCATTTATGAAAAACGCACGATCCACATAACGCAAATTTATTGGTTTAGAACCCCATGTCATGTATCAACGTCATTCCTCTGGTAATAATTGCACGTGCTGTTTTCATCTTTATTATTTCGTTCATTTTTGTAAATATTAAACTGACCTTTGTTTTATCAGTACCGTATTTTGAGTTAGAAATTCATACCTTATTGAAGACATATTTAACAGAAGTTTCTAGTGCTCTTCGAAGTATCCTGCAATAACTGTACTCTGTTCTTGACATTGTACTAGGAAATACTCATCATTTACTTTGTTGAATGCACAAAGAAAACCAATTAAAGTTAAGTAAATCAGTAATGAAGATTTTTGTCAAAACATCCTAATCTTTACAATGTATTTATTTCAAACAGAAACATGCATCAATGCTTATTCCATCTGTCTGTAATTGTGTCTATTTTATGTATCTGCTATATATATATATATATATATATATATATATATATATATATATATATATATATATATATATGAAGTAATAATAGTCCACACTTATGTAAAAATGTGTATTAAAAATACATAAAAGACGGGAGCTTTCGTCTACTTGATCAGTAGACCTCATCAGCCGTACTGATTTTTCCTTTTCAAAAAATATATACAAAAAAGTTACGAAGGACAGGCAGGACTCTGGAACCGTCCCCAAGGGAGATAACAACCAAAACAAACTATCTCAATCATGTTATTCCCTCGTTCAAATGTCTGGCCAAAAGACGAGCCGATCGTCGTGGTTGAACTACCTCCTCTGTGTATTCGGCTGTTCCCTCGTCCAAATCTTCTGCATCGGGACCTGCAATGGGGGTTCTTCCTTCCAATGCCTGGGCAGGAGAAAGAGAGACAACCTGGGCAGTAGGAGTGGTGCAAACAACGTCTGTACTAATATTTACAGTTTTAAGAACCAAATAATTTAAAAATGTATCCTCTTGGGTAAATGAAAGGAAAGATGACGTTGGGGTTTACATGGTACCGTGTAAAGATTGCAGTAAGTGTTATTAAGGGGAATCGGGCAGGGGATTAGGTATAAGATTAGAGGAGCATAAGCGATCATGTAGGATGGGATCGAAGTATAGTTCAGTTGCCAGACACACGTTTGAGTTAGGGCATGTAATTGACTGGGAAGGAGTGAGAGTAATTTACAAAGATAATAAAGTAAGTAGACGCAGAGTAGTAGTTGAAGGGGCTCTTATTAATATTTTAAACGTGTTTGATTTTAACAAATCATTTACCCAAGAGGATACATTTTTGAAATATTTTGGTTCTTAAAACTGTAAATATTAGTACAGACGTTGTTTGCACCACTCCTACTGCCCAGGTTGTCTCTCTTTCTCCTGCCCAGGCATTGGAAGGAAGAACCCCCATTGCAGGTGCCGATGCAGAAGATTTGGACGAGGGAACAGTCGAATACACAGAAGAGGTAGTTCAACCACGACGATCGGCTCGTCTTTTGGCCAGACATTTGAACGAGGGAATAACATGATTGAGATAGTTTGTTTTGGTTGTTATCTCCCTTGGGGACGGTTCCAGAGTCCTGCCTGTCCTTCGTAACTTTTTTGTATATATTTTTTGAAAAGGAAAAATCAGTACGGCTGATGAGGTCTACTGATCAAGTAGACGAAAGCTCTCGTCTTTTATGTATTTTTAATACACATTTTTACATAGGTGTGGACTATTATTACTTCAGATATTCCAGTCACGTTATGGGTGTTTTTATTGAGTATATATCTATATATGTAGATATATATAATATATATATATATATATATATATATATATATATATATATATATATATATATATATATATATATATATATATATATATATATATATGTGTGTGTGTGTGTGTGTGTGTGTGTGTGTGTGTGTGTATGCTCGTGAGTGTATATATATATATATATATCTATATATATATATATATATATATATATATATATATATATATATTTTTTTTTTTTTTTTTTTGTTTTTTTACAGAATATCGTTAAATAAGAAATTTAGCCTCTCAAATATAGCTCATTACATGAACAAGTTTTGAGTAAACAAAAGAAAGAATTTGTTTTTCTTCCTCTCAATAGGGTGAAGGTTTGACTTAGAAAAATGAATTACACCAACTCTGAGCACGTCACAAAGGATTCCATTTGAGAGAGAGAGAGAGAGAGAGAGAGAGAGAGAGAGAGAGAGAGAGAGAGAGAGAGAGAGAGAGAGAGAGAGAGAGCTTTCTATCCCAACCATCGTTGTTCTCAGGAGAGCTGGGCCATTGGGGGCCAAAAATGCGTGTTTACAATGCAAAGAGGATGAGTTGGGAACGCTGCCTTGCTCTATGATGATGAAACAGGGAGAGAGAGATCGTCTTAGAATTCCAGGCTCTCATTCACGAGAATTCAATAGGACCTTGGGGTTTCGATCTCAAGGGAATTTTTCGATAAAAAAAGAGGGAAAGATAGTGTTTCGTTGAGAAATAGTGAAAGTGATGTTTGGGGGGAGGGGGGTGTAACTTTTTACGTTCGTGGTGCGTTTTGCCGTTATTAAGATGGCGTGAAAAAGAGTCAATGAAAACTGCGATATGAATACAAGACTGATATGCTTTTCCATGGAACAAAATTCACACACAAACACACACACTCATATATATATATATATATATATATATATATATATATATATATATATATATATATATATATAGACAGTTACTGAAAGCATGTCCTACAATGAAGATATCCAAAGTTTTATAATGAAGACATAACTTCTATGATTAAAAGCCGAATAGTTATCTTACCCTCAAATGAAATGTAAAGAAACTTTCTTCACGCATAACAAAATAACATAAAGTCGGTGTCCTATCTATCTACAAGTATTATTTTTCTTTAATTCAAATAGTATATACACGAAAGATTTTTTTGTGTCTGTGTCGAGTCTTAAACCAAGGCATTTCACTACCCATTCGCCACGAAAAGCCAGACGCCGTTGAGATTTAGGCCCCTTGAACACCCAAGATTTAGGTGGCTAGAAAACCATCCCATAAATAATAGCAAAATTAATTCCTTTACCTTATTCGAGATTAAAACGTAAATTATTTCATTACTCGCCATTTCTTCAAGTTATTAACCTACTTGAGTTACACACCTGATGGCGTATAGTTCCTGCTTTGTCGTCAGTGCATGTAATAACAAATTAATAATATCGACTAATTTTGTAGAAGTTATGACTTAAGCCTCATATTTACAAGCATTTGCAGCTTATACATATAAATTCACCCATCCAGGAGAGCAAGCTAGAAAGAGATTATATTTAGGAAAATACAGTAAATCTTGCTCCATGAAAACCATGACGACAGAAATAGAATATGTGGGCACATGTAATTGTTCCCAGGGACAAAACAGCGTTAACCTCCCCTTGGAAATTCTCTCTCTCTCTCTCTCTCTCTCTCTCTCTCTCTCTCTCTCTCTCTCTCTCTCTCTCTCTCCGGCAAACAGAGGTAGTTTATGTGACTCTGTTTCATATTACTCGAATTGCTATAACACAAGCACGTAGAGAATAAACGTCGCAATATTTTGAGATGTAAGGGAAAAATATAAAACAAAAATATGATACATATAGCAGAAAAATCTCTCCATAACACTGCAGGGGGAAAAGATAGAATGTACGTGTATAACTTGACCTTTTTTTATTTAGTATTTTTATTCTATGAAGCCATGTCAGAAACAACCAAATCTAGAAAAAGCAAAATGGGTTTTGTGGAGAATCCGCTGTTTTTATGAATCTCTCTCTCTCTCTCTCTCTCTCTCTCTCTCTCTCTCTTATCTCTCTCGCTCTCTCTCTCTCTCTTTTTCTCTCTCTCTTTCTTTCTTTGTCCTTTCTTTCCTTTTCTTTTTTGGGAAAAGAGAAATCAATATTATTTCTAACATACCTTTAATTAACATAAGGTTGTTTGAAATGCTGCATACATGCAAGCACATACATTACTGTATTTCTGTCTACACATACATATGGGGATGCACACATATATATGTATATACTTATATATATATATATATATATATATATATATATATATATATATATATATATATATATATATATATATTGGTACATATTTTGTTTACTGATACGTCTCAAGTTCATCTACACCAAAATTAAACTTTATATCTTAACAATACGTTGTCTTATTTTGTTAGTTTCCATTTGAAATTGGATAAGTTGAAAACCGTCCCCATTGCAGAGGCATCGAACCTCAATTAAGGAGATTTGAGCCCAATGCTTTACCTACTGTACTGATAAGAAGAATGTGATTGTATATTTTTCCCCTATGCAGATGTACATACAAGAGTCAAATTCTTGTTTCGAAAATGAAATATAGCACAACTTTCCTCAGTACTGTGATATAATGTGAGGTTTTCATTTATAATTTTTTTCGCTTAAATGAAATATGTAGCATGCATTCTCATAGTCAAGTACCTTACCTTACCGTATAATGAGCCGTAACCAGATGCCTGTAACTTGTTTAGTCGAACCTCTTATCAATGTATCTAAACAGTACGCTCAGGTCGAATTGAGGCCCAGGGAAATGCACTTATCAGTTACAACTCTTCTTGGGTGTAAGTTATTCCCAAGTTATGGTGATTTCAATAATAGGTGACCACTGCAAAATTGAAAAAAAAATTGATAGTAATAGCAGCCGTGATGAAAACATGGACCCTTCGCCTCATTCATGACCGAGAGGAATATGGTCACCAGATATTAAAATTTTTGTAAGCGATAGGTCCTACATCGTTTGGTATTTCTTGGTTAAAAATTAATGGGCATATTATTATTATTATTATTTTTTCATTTATACCAGTCGACCGACACTTCTTGAAATGTTTGCTATATATTAGACACACACACATATATACACATATACACATTCTCTCTCTCTCTCTCTCTCTCTCTCTACTCGAAGGCATTATCAAGAAAAATGCTTACAGTTAAAGGGAAGAATCTTTCTCTGTACTTTATATAACTTTTTATCTTTTTGTTTTACATTTTATATATATATATATATATATATATATATATATATATATATATATATATATATATACATATATATATATATTGCTGCATACATACACACAAACATGCTCACATAGACGTGAATTCCCTCCGGGATGTTAAAGTGAGGTTGGACGAAGGCTTGATTAACTCCAAGAAATTCTAATTGAAATGATTTAACCATGGTTCCGGGCTCAATTCGTTAGTAGATTAAGCTGCTTGACTGACACGAAGTTAATTAACTTAATTATCAGAGAGTTGCAATAAAGGCATTTAATGGATGAGTCAACACTCCAAAACTTGTAAGTCTTTCGCTCCCTTCTTTTACAGCCCGTTGTGAGGTTGGATTTTCAATAAATATATTTTTTGCCGAATAAATTACGATATTACTAGTGTATTCCATTTCGTATTCGGTGGTTGAAATGATGAGGGTCGTTCTTGCTGTGTTGATAGGGCTCCCAGATACTTGAAGCGGATGGATTTCTGTGCAGTCTCCAATGTTTTGAATGGTTCAAGTACGCTTTTCATCTTAAGTCGAACTGGAATTCTGCTGTAAGTAGCTAGAACTCTCTCTTCGTGGCCAGGCCAATATAGGAATGAGGGGATTTCGCCTTAATTGCATCACTTAGCGGTAGACTATTTTCGACTTCGGATGAATTGTCCAAATGTGACCATTTTCCATGCATTATGATCAATTGCATGCCATTAGGCTGCACATTTCTGAGTTTGAAGGAAACGCCCGTTTGGCCCCCGAAAAACACGCAAGGATATATATAGCATTACCATTCGGGCGATTTTCCATGCATAATGATTAATTGCTTGCATTAGACTGCATTTTTCTCAGTTTGAAGGAGAAATCTGTTTGACCCCCAAAAAACAATTAAGGCCATTTTTTACCTCCTGCAATATATATATATATATATATGGCTTAATTGCAATAAATTGGTTCTCTCTCTCTCTCGATCTCTCTCGATCTCTCTCTCTCACACACACACACACACACACACACACACACACACACACACACACACACACACATATATATATATATATATATATATATATATATATATATATATATATATATATATATATATATATTTAATGAAATCACGTGCATCTACTGTGATTTTTAAGCATATATATATATATATATATATATATATATATATATATATATATGCAACGAAACTTCAACGTTATTACTGTCTTAAAAGATTAAATCAGGAGGCGATTGGACATCTCGGGAAAAGAAAGCTCCTGAGCGACCTGTCACTCAAAGAAAATCTGGTACTTTCCATAATCCCTCCGGACTGGAAGATTATCGCTGACTCAGGCGTGGCCGATTTTCTGTGAGGATTCTCGAGATTTGTTCCACGTTGAGCCTTTCTTCGATGCCCAGCATTCAGTCTGTTGATGGAATTTTCTGTCAATAGCCTCTTTGAAATCATGCACTCCATTGGCTATCGGCCTTTTCTCCAGTTATCGCCTTCGCTGCCGGCTTCACCATATATATATATATATATATATATATATATATATATATATATATATATATATATATATATATTTATTTATTTATTTATATTTTTATTTATTTGTTTGTTTGTACACGTACACCTTTTATATTCTCAAATATTAAGCCAAATATATAATTTAATATGAGATTATCATTAACATATGTAGTATATATATATATATATTGTGTGTGTGGTGTGTGTGTGTGCATATATTATATTATTTTTGGTTGGGGGGGGGGGGGAGTGTGTTTGTTACCTTGGCTCTTTCCAACATCCTCCCCATTTCAAATTTATTTATGCACATTGGTTTTCTTCGTGGCTCGTTGTCAGTAGAAGAAAATAGCTATTTTCTAAAAAGTCCGGTAAAATAATTTGGCAGGGACAACGGCCTCTGAAATATGTTTATCCGGAGTTGTTGAGAATTTTCCAACGAAAATAGAGTTGAAAAGACTGCTTCGGAGATAGAAGTTCTTTTTCACTAACCGTAGAGACTTATTTGGAAGTTACTGAGTTCTTTTTGACTAAACGTAGAGACTTATTTGAAAGTTACTGAAGAGATAGTTTTTATCTAGCTAGAATATTTGAAAAGTTACTGAAGAGATAGTTTTATCTAGCTAGGATTTATATAAGAAAGCGGTCCTTAAGAGTATTAATTTATATATATAATTGTGTCCCATGCACCAATCACATATGTATATCACAGAGCAATACGGAGGCCTAACTGACAGCAGAATAATTGAAATACTGCCTGTGCGAGTGACGAACTAGAAGAAAGAAAGAAAGAAAGAGCAAGGAAGAATAAGAACTGTGTAGGGCAATGAGGAGCGTAGGAGTAGGGAGTGTCCTTATCATGGATGCTGGTACATGGGAGTAGAGGAGTCCTCCTTTTTCCGTAATGGAGTAAGGTATAAGAGAAATTCAATCTTTATTCCTATTTTTCGTCCTCCCCAGCCGGGAGGAAAAGGACGATAAGGAGGAATGCAATAAGAGAGTCTTTCTGTCATGATATTAGATATTCTTTGTATGTCTTTCGAGGCTCGGGGATCTAATTTGGGCAACGGAAGAAGAAGAAGGGGAGGGGGGGGGGGGTGTTGTTGTTGTTGGTTGAAGGTGCGGAGGAGTCTTTCAGTATACGCGAATGGATTTCACAAATGGCATTTTGTCAACACTCGCAAAAAAAAAGTAAAAAAAAAAAAATATAGAAAGCTTACTGGACAGGAAGGCAAAAGTAAGAACTGACAGAACACAACGAAAGGAAGTGAGAGGTAATGAAATGAATAGGAGTAATAGAATTGTATTGACACAAAGGATCACTGAATTATAATAGAGAAAAAATAGGGGTTTTAAGACTACTCCCAAATGAAACTTGGTATGAATTAAACTTTCTGATCAACCACGCAACTGGATTTCGTTTTGTTTACTCGACCTTTTTAAGCTACTCATCTAAAAAATTTTCCTTTCTAATTGTGTTTTTTCCGATTCATGGTAAGACCATTACTCACCTACCACCTATTCCGTTAGGTAAATCGCCCAGGGAAGCATTCTGATGCCCATTTCATCTCATTACTCATTCTTGGAAAATCTTTTCCGCTATGAAAAACATTTTCTTTGCAATTCAAAAACACCACATAAATAACGCTTACCACGACCAAAAAGGGATTCTTCACACCTAAATATTGTTCTCCAAAGCAGAAGTAATAATCTAGCATTATGAAACAAATATTAAAAAAAGAAATAATGTATTCCAAGCAAAATAAGTCCTCCTAAAGAATTATTATTTTTCTGTGTGAAGTAAATATCACTCATAAAAACTAATTGTTTTCCCTTTCGGAAAAACCACTACCTTAATAAAATATAGCTTTCATGTGAAAATAGCCTTTATTCCAATACCAAATTTCATTAAAGGAAATATTCTTTGTACGTATACAGAAATATCGCAGCTGCTCAGCTGAAGTAACTTTTGTTGGCATAAACAATACAGTTGCTGGTACGGAATCATCTCTAACTCTGAAGGTAATAAATCTCCATGGCCAGAAAGAATTTTTAATTGGAACATAAAAAACATTATACATTCCAGAATTTTTTATATTTCTCGGGTGGGAATTATATTTTTTCCATAGTGAAAAGATAATCCCCGTCATGAATTGTTTATAACATTTTACAAACAAACAAACAAACAAAAAGCAGAATTTATTCAAGTATTATTAATAAGTTGGAAATGTGAAAACGGAAACCTGAATTCAATTTATATTGTAAACAGTATTTCAAGAAACCTATGATACAGATGAAATGTCTACAGGTATTTTATCATCCATGACAGAAGAAATACAAAAGACAAAGCAAAAGAATAATATGCCCCGAAAAGGAAAGAAAAAATTGGGTTTGATGAAAGATAGTCAGATGATAATACAAAGGAAGATTCCAAGCAGAAATCAGCTTTAAGGGAATAAAACATTGAATGTGACAATGGAAAATAAGTGTATCTTACTTTTACCAGACCACTGAGCTGATTAACAGCTTTCTTAGGGATGACCCAAAGGATTAGATACTGAATCGGTAGGCGAGCACGTAACCCACTTGTCCAACGAGGAACTGTGGAAGTGAAAGAAATTAAGATAATGAGAAAATTCAGTCACATGGAAACTGAAAATGTATAAATGACTTGTAGTATGATATAGATGAAAACGTCAATTTCTAGTTAGTGTAAAGCCATAGGGTTAACAAAACAAACAGTCAGTCTTTTTGAGTTTATCACATTTGCAACAGACGAAATCAGTCACAAACACATTTACGCTTACTTTTAACATTAAGCAACTTTCGTCGCTATTTACGCGTACTTTTAACATTAAACAACTTTCGTTGCTATCCAAAGTATCCCCATTCTCCAACAAGCCAAAATAATTTTATAATAATCACTTGCTAAAACCTGCACTGTGCATTAAAACCTCGTGCTTTCTCAGCCTTAATGCTGTTAAACAAAGCTACTCTACCGTTCGACGAAAAACCGGGTTTTTCCCCCTTTTGTGAAAAAGTTTTATAAATTTTCTTTGTTGGATATGAAAAGCATAAAGCAAGCAGCTCCCCCTTCTTCCAGCGTTTGCTTCATACAATGGTTGTTTATACACAGAATGTGCAGCCAGATTCAGCTGCTGTTGGCGTTCCTGCATGCAGACGAGCGACGTGCAATGCGGGAACGCTTCAATGAATATAAAAACACGACAGAGTCCGTGAATAACAACGTGTTTTCATGGTTCCTCCACGTCTCCTGCTCAGCTAGGTGCGCAAACAGATGCAAAACGTGTGTGTATTCATCAGCCTGGCGATCATTCTAGGGTGAGCTTGTTCTTTCATTTGTATTGAATATTAAGTTACCTTAGTTAGCTTAATATTCAAAATACAGGAAATATTAAGTCTTTCTTTATATATTTATAACTAAAACAATAACTAGCAGCAAAGTTCACAAAACTGCTTTACACTGTAGGCATTACTTAAGGTTCTTAGCAGCGTCATAGTAGATGCAAGCCCTTTCATTCCTTTTATTGTACTTCCATTCATATTTTATTTCTTCCATCTTACTTTCCACCCTCTTCTAACAGTTTTTTCTTTGTGCATTTGCGATATTTTCATGCTGTTGCACCCTTAACACCTGTCTACTCTCAATTTCCCTTTCATTGCTGAATGACTCCGTCAGTCTCAGGGCTTGGCTTTTATTCTTTGTTGCATATATATATATATATATAATATATATATATATATATATTATATATATTATATATATATATATATATATATATATTACAAGTACTCTAAGTTTTCACATTAAAAACCTCACCAGTTCCAAAATGATTAGATTTTACTCTGTGTTCTCAGTTTTAGTTCAAGAGGGTGATTCCCCATGAAATTTATAACAACAGAACCCATTTAACGGATCCACATTTAACACAAGGATTTTGATTACTTGTATGCCCTCACTTTCTTCTTGAGTGTCTTAGACTCAAGGACTTCACAGGCTATATCTTCTTTGAGTGCCTTTATGTGGTTTAAGATAGGAGTTTGTGAATAAAACATGGAGTTATTTTAAAATTTCATGAAGAAACTGGAGTTAAAAAAATTAATTATAGATTCTAATAATTTCCCCTCAGTTTTTACAAATTATAGCAATTTATGTATATACTGCATAATTTTTTTGTAACAGTTATGGATTGAGTGAATGTTTCATTACGAATTCCTAATAGATTTTTCTTCCCTTTTGTCTAAAGTATAAATTCATTATAGTCGTTTCAACGCCAATCTACATGGGTTAATTAATAACCAGTCAGTCTTATTTTCTGAAAAAGATCACCCCTTCTACTTCCAGTTATACTTTCCACCGATATATCCTCATGAATCGTATCTCACCCGTGAGCACACTTTTCATTAACTTCATCGGAAAATTGTTCACGCCATTCATTCTTTTCAGACCATTCTGTCATCGTTGCATATCTTTATAGTAAATGTTCCGTAGTTCGAAATTTATCAACCAAAATAAATGATCTTACTTGATAATGGCCTCAACGCAAGTAATATATTCCTTTATTAACTTTTCACAACCTGAGCAATGATTTACAACCTTTTTATTTTTTTGATTGTTTTTAGAATCCTTCAAAATACTCAAAATTGACATTACAATTTTAATGGAACTCACAATTGAAATTACAATTTTTATGGAAGATAAAGACATACGTTTGCTTTTCATAAGTTCTGCAACATCGAAAATATTTCCACTCCTCTTCCAACAAGTAGTTAAATTACATATCCTTACTAGAAAGTTATAGGTATTTTCCTTATTATTATTGCCGCCATACAAAGAAATACATCTGTCTCCTCCGAACCATCCAACGTCGTTAGTTTCAAGAATAAAGACCGAATTATTGATGTTTTCAGGGGTATCCGTTTCTCATTGTTGCTTTTTTATCCTGAGACATTTTCATAGTGCTCAGTTTCCTAACTATCGTTGATTTAAATATCATTTATTATTATTCATACCAATACACGTCAATTTTTAGCGAAGCTTGACAGATGATTGATATTTTTATATTATGAAGATGGTTATAGCAGATGGAATATAGCTCTGTACCTATGCTGTTACTGTCCCATTCCCATATAATATTGGATGAGTTGTACCGGTTTAGTGTGAAATAGTATTATATAGAATTTATGTGATGAGCATGATGTTTTCAAACGTAATTGTCAGCAAAATGGTTCTCATTGTTCGCACTGTATTCCGATGCTGGAAGAGTTTTAAAGTGAGTTAATTATCAAACTGCGAATTTTTGCTCAGAAAATTTTGAAAATTTGACACTATTGAAATCTTTCAAGTTTTTGTAGTGGCGATATCATACTTAATTGAAATCAGTGGCACACGTGGTGTGTATATGCAGAAGTGAAAAGACAAAACAAAATGTAGCCGACGATATAAATCCTTAGTGATTTGCCTTTAGGTTTTAATTGAGTTGTATTCAAGACATTGCTGATAATTTCAGGTCTTAAATAAATAAGAATATACGTACCAGTTGGAGCTTTTTACAAATGCAGCATAAAGAACTTGTAAGATATGGAGAATATTCTTTTTACTAATAGTTTGCATTACCTTATTGGATGAAAACAGTTGATATGATGCTGGCCTAAAATTGAAAGTTATCTTCATGAAATAAGTTTATAATTAGCACACTAAAGAATAATAACGTGTTTGTTTAGATTACTGTACAGCTAGTAAATTTCACCCTGTCACAGAAATACCGCTGTTCTCAAAAGTCATTGCATGAAGGCGAGAAAACGTGAAATTCAAGTCACTTGACTGTGAAGCATCACTAAATAGCTCAAACTACGTCATTTCCGTTAAAATTTGTAAGATACGTTTAAAGGAAGTGTGTCAAAGCTTTCAGACAGCATATTACCGCAAATTAGTACGTTAGTAAAGTAATGTCAAAGCTTTGCGAGACATCATTATGTTTTAGAGTGGTGTAGACCTTTTCTTTCTGAATGTATAATAGTAAAACGTCATAGTTTACTCATTCCCAAAATAATGTCGTCTTTGGCAAATACTAGAGAGAACTTTTTGTCCCATTCTTGAAGAAGATGAGAGTGAGGCTCAAAAGACTGATTCTCTGTAGAGAAAATAACTCTCCTGATTAATGTCTTCTGAGAAAAAAAATCAGGCAGTGAGATAATATGACAAAATAAAAAGAAATCCTGAAACATGAAACGAAGCCAAAGGCATTAGAAGAGGTCATCCTGAGCCATTATACGCAATTAGATGGTCCAATTACCCCTCTGCATCCGGGAGCAAACAAAGGAAGCAACTGACGACGTCACTGGTAAGCAATAAAGCCATTAGACTCTGCAGATGCTCCAAATTGAAACAAACACAGCGCAGTCTTATATTAACACTTCAGTTAAGCAATTAGAGTAATTGCTGGGATTTCAAATAAACAATGCAATTAACAGTTGGAAATGACCTTTCATTAATGCCATCATTAAAAATAATCATACACATTTCAGATACGTTTATCATTTAGAACAGATGAAATGGTCAAACATTCATAAAGGTAAGTTGAGAAATAGCTTTAATGAAAATTGAAAACTTATTGTGGGAGGTAAGAGGTTTTTCAAGGACCTAAGTGCTTTAAAGGATAAAGTCAGATAGTAAATTGATATTTGCTCTGATCACGTTCGTCTTGTATCCATCTTTGATGCTCTGTTGATAGTAATCCTCAATTATTAGTCGCGACATCCCTTAAAATTTTTTATTGGTAATTCCTTTCGCAATGGATACTCCATCAAGGTGGGAAAAGACTTCTTGGACTTTTATTCATTTTCAATTCTCCCCTCCTAAGGAGTACTTCAGCGAAGTACTCCTTAGTAACAACGTCATCATAATGGCAAGTGCTGTGTGAGAAATTCAACAAATAGTATTAGTAGAGATTTGGATTGTAAGGATAACAGCAACAGTAACAAAAGGAATAATAGCTGGAATAGAAAATAGGAAGTGTACTTTTAGTAATGATAATATAAACCATCACCTTAAGAGAATATAGTAAACCGCTGATCATGATCAATGAGAGAAGAAGCCAACACACTAAATGCACTAGAAATATGAACTTCTGATGATTGTCACAGGTTTTTCTGGAGGCCAGAATTGCATCCTGTTGCTCGGGCTTGTCATTTTAATGTATTATATGAACGAAGAACCTTTTGGTTATATCAAGGATACAGTACTATGTAAGGGTATTATTTTGATCATTATTGTAAATTGTATTATTCATTGCATCGCTGGAACTTGTGAATGTTTGACCTCCACTCTAAAAGTGTTATATAATTTTAATTTTATGAAAACTGACAAAAGGTTTTATGAAATGTATACCATAATAATTTTAATCATCAGAGCATAATTTTGGAAAAACTTTTAAAAGCTGAAAGTAATATTTCGAGAACGAACAAGGGACGCGAATAAAGACAGGAAAGAGCAAAGGCAACGAACTTCCTTTGTCAATTTTTTATGCTGTAGTCGAAACTGATTATAAGAGAATGAAGACAAGGGATGGGGTGGGGAATTCTAGAAAAATTAATCCCTGCTGCTAGTCACATAATCTGCTGATTGGCATATAAGTGTATACATATGTATATACAGACAAATATTATATGTATAGTGTATGTATGTATGTATATATGTGTATATATAATTGTGAGTGCGTTAGAGGATATGCGTTTTACTTTCATACACGAAGGTGCATGTTCTTCATTAAATATCCAAATGAATAATATAGAGTAATTGTTTGATGGTGTTTTCTCTACCATTCGCTTCTAAGATAAACAACCCAACGAAAAGAAAAATCCCTCTATTTTTGGAAAAGGAATTTGGCGTTCACTCTCCAGCATGGGATGAAAGGAAAACATTTCTTTCAATTCAGTTTAATTGCTTCACTCCCATTTTGTACCGTTTCTTGTCGTTTTATTCTTTTTGTTCGACAGGTCAATAACTATGCTTCTTTCTGGTCTTTCCTTCTTTTCCTAAAGCTGACGATTTCCTTCATATCTTCACAACTCCTGTTTTATAGCTGATCATTTTGCTCTTTAGTAGTGCCTCATTTTTATTGATGGCATTTTGGGACATGATATTAATGGCTTTGTTTTAATTGAGAAAGAAAGGAAACAATCGGCTTTGTTTTAATTGAGAAAGAAAGGAAACAATCTCTCTCTCTCTCTCTCTCTCTCTCTGTCTCTCTCTCTACAATATAATAATAATAGATGGTTCCTTCAATAAGTAAATACAATTCTTTGAGTAAGATAGTTGTTGGTAACTTGATTCCGAACCCTCACCAGAAGTTTGATCAGTGACCAAACCCTATCTATCTTGTAGGTAAACATATACCTTACCTCAAACACTTCCAACCCCATGCCAATGCCTATTTCGCTGAGATAATAAGTTTGTAAATCTATCGAAAATCCATTTGATTTTAATATCTGGACTACCGTGGTTTCAAGTTACCGGCTTAACTACTGAGCTACCATGCTTCTCGTTAAGACGTTTTTAATCTTTCTTACTTAATTTTCACGTCTTATCAGTCTAATCATCTTCATTATCTCAGTCCAATAACTATTGAATTACACACAAAAAGCCACCGCTGTGGTTTTCTCCATCTGTGTATCTCACCATCTAATGGCTGATCTGTCTTTCGTTAGTTTTGAGTCACTGGGTTGACGAAGGGAATTAACCAGGTCCCATGTATTGTATGTGAGTGTCCGAAACTTTTATTGTTCATTTTAATAAATTTTGTTAATTAGTTCCGTCTTAGATTTATAACTGAACTCTGACCTCTTCCACATCAAAGTCTAGATCTTAAAAGAAAATTTTAGTTCATAGATTTTATATCTGTACACATACAGTGTGCGTACAGACATGCATAGTGTGTGCATATATGGATTATGTGTGGTATGCAGTACGTGGCAAGAGACGAACTGAAAAGGTGAAAAATAATAGAGACCCATAGAAGGATACAAAGATTAGTTCAGAAGAAAGGATGGATTAGTGTTTTGCCACGGTCTGGCCCTGTTGGAAGATTGGAGACTGCAAATTGGTGCAAATGAATGTATAATTCCTGAGTGTTAGGATGCGTTGATGAATACCTTGAAAATATCCAATGGTTGGTTGGAAAGTGGTACGGGAGAAATTGGTCTCTAGGTCTCTAATTCCTAGGGAAGGGCAAGATGAATGGCTTATTGTGCATCTAGTATTTACTGAGAGGCTTATGAGCTTGTAAGGGAAATTGTTTGTGTAAGTGGGCTAGTTTACACAGGTTAGTGAGCCTGTATATTTCAAATACGTGAATATGCATTTTTCAACTAACTTATTCTCTCTCTCTCTCTCTCTCTCTCTCTCTCTCTCTCCAGCCTCCTAAAAACAAAGCCAAAGGAAAAGTCAGTGGTTGGGAATTCACAAACCCACAAACCAAAATTCCATAACTCACTGGAATAAATGCAACCATGTCAGGGACGCTCACTGATCCATTGCACTGAAGTCAAAGAAAACCAAAGGCTTTGATCTGGAATGTCTTCAAGTCACATAGACGGGGCTATACATTCAGTAGTCTGTCAGTTTTTGTTTTACCTGACTATAGCAGTATGCGTTATATTTGTTAAAAATATGAAAGTGTTCATTTGTGCTACCTCAGTAGCACATACCTGTATGAATGTAGTATATGAATCCCTTAATGATTATTTTATCAAGTTTATTGAATTATTACAAACATTATTACAGACTATATAATAATATATATATATATATATATAATATATATAATAATAATATCCACACAGAGAGAGTATATACATATATTATATATATATATATATATATATATATATATATATATATATATATAGAGAGAGAGAGAGAGAGAGAGAGAGAGAGAGAGAGAGAGAGAGAGAGAGGTGAAAGCTCATAATATTCTCATAGATATAAAATCCCTCTGAATTGTGTCTGCACCAAATTTTTTTAAATTATATATGTAATATACACATACAGACAATTCTGGCTAGAACGTACATGAAGCGCTTCACCGTATGTGTACTAATATTATTATATATATATATATATATATATATATATATATATATATATATATATATATATATATATATATATATATATATATATATATATATATATATATATATATATATACATATATACATATACACTCGTATGAGCGCTACAGGCACGTTCTAGTAAAACTTATTATGCATCTGGTAATATAACCATAGAATGAATACCTGAGACAGTGAAATACAATAGTACGATATCACCCTGGAAAAGGGTTTTAGCTGTCAACCTCATCCAAAAATAATTACACAAAGGCCCTGGGAACACTTTAAGTAAACTAAATGATAAAATCTCATTTAAGATTTTCGTTTCCCTCCAACAAACTGAGCTGGGAAGTAAACGCTTACAGGCATGAATTAGTAAGCAAATCTCATTCATAATGACATGCAACATACTAATTATTTATTATTATTAACGAGAGCATAAGGCTGCTGGAGGTTTCCTGGTGCAAAAAATTTCATTTATGCATTTTCAAAAACTTGAAATAATTTTTCTATACATATGTGCAGCTTTTTTTCCGTTGCATACATCGGTTGTGCTGAATATTCAAATAGATATGATATATATATATATATATATATATATATATATATATATATATATATATATATATATATATAGTATATATATATATATATATATATATATACATATATATATATATATATATATATATATTTATATTTATATATTCAACGCAAACCTAGGCTCAGTTGTCCAGGAAGAGACATTTCTAGGACTGCATTAATAGTATTAGAAAATTCGGGACTAACTTGTGGGGACGGCTGAGAAGCATAGTCAAGTCATCTTTGCAAGAACTGATAGAGGTTGCCAGAAGTTGAATATACTGAAGTCGTTGCTCAAAATAAAATGAAGGAATTGGAAGTGAAGGGCTTTCTGACTGTTATGCTGACCTGTCGCAGTGACAGGGATAGAAGTTGTTTTGGTGTCACTGACCTTCTGTGAAAATCACAATTATTTACTTATATGTATGATTATTATTATTATTGATATGTACCTGTATTTCTAATGCACATTTAGCATACATGTTGTGTTAGGAATACGTAAATGCAATTATTCATGTTTATCGGAGCATAGGGAATATTATGTAGCATTTATATCATTTTGTGGTGCGCTATTCATTTGTCTGTATCTGGTATCACTGCAATTAGTCTACGCCATAGCCCGCCACTGTTCAAAGCTCCTCCAGTGTATTACTTTTATATTGATCATTTTCACGTATTATATGGCTTAAGGATTTACGCAAGTGTTTCAGTGAAGCCCTATATTAACTATCTATTGAATGATAACAAAGATGGCGCAGTGAGTGACTTGCCATAAGTGAATTTCGATCAGTTATTAACTTCTCCAACCAACTTGGTCAAAGCAAGCAAGAACCAAGTGTTCGTGTTCATCGTAACCAAGTTACCCAGCAGCAGTGAACTCGAACTTCGTTTGGATGTACGTATATATTGGCAGTGCGCTTGTGTGGTTTACAGTGACTCAATATATTGTTGGGGCTTTTTAACAGTGACTCAATATATTGCTGGGGCTTTATTACAGTGACTCAATATATCGTGATGGCTACCTAAATTAGGACTAGTGTGCGTTGGCCATCTGCAGAGGCCGGAACAGAGTGTCACACCCTACTCGCCAGCGTTTGAGGGACGACTACTTGCGTTCACCGTGTGTGCAACAGCGCATGAGACCACAGCAGTTACAGTGTTGCCAGCTCCGATCTTGCTCTGTTACCTAGAGCTATTGTAGTCGGTGATTGGCTATCGTTTGTGACGTCACCGTGACGTTACTACTGAAGGCGCTGAGCGATATTTTCTCTTATTTCGTTTGAATTGTCTATTTATGCCGCCAAAACACGATAAAGGGAAGAGACCGAAGATTTTGGAGGTTTCTTCCCCATCTTCCTCAACCACCGCCGACATGACGTCATCTCCAACACATTCAAGATCTACTTCTCCCTCATCAACCCCTTCGGCCATGGATTTTATCAGCAAGATGTTTGAATACATGGATAGAAAAGATGAAGAAAGAAGAAAACAAGATGAAGAAAGAAGAAAAGAAGACAATGTCAGGCATCAGGAAGAATTTAAAGCATTAATTGAAGCTATGACTGGCCCCAGGCACCCCCTACCTCAAGCAAGTGATGGCATAGGGCCCCCTACCCCAGTACCTACATCTGCAAGCGTTCTCCAAGGGCCTAATTTAGCTGTGCAAGCACCTAAGGTTACAGTAAATCTGCCTCCACCATTAACTCATGATGTCACCTATAGACAATACACAGAATGGAAGCAGAGATGGAATGATTATGCTGTTATGGTTGATTTGGATAATTTACCACAACCTAAGCAATTGATACAGCTAAGGGCATGTCTAAGTGTTGAGATGAGACGCTTGTTAGAACACAATTTGGGTATTCCGCCAGACTCACCTATGCTTTTAGATGTTTTAACTCAAATTGAAACTTATATAAAGGGTCAGCAGAATGAGGCACTTCGCCGTTTAGCTTTTACGCAATGCAAGCAAGCAGAAGGCGAGTCATTAACGGATTTTTTCGTTCGTTTACAACAGCTCTCAGAGGAGGTTGATTTGTGTAAAGGCGTTAACTGCGTGGAGTCGCAAATGAAACACGCCATTTTGGTTGGCATAAGGAATGAAGAACTCACCAAGAAGCTCATCAGCATGCCAACTACAGCAACACTTGAGGAAGTAAAGCTAACTTGCAGGGCTTTTGAAGCTGCAAAGAAGACAACGACTGAGCTAAAGGCTCCACAGACTTCAGTACGTGCTGTGTCAAACTACAAGAAGCAAAAGAAGGTTGCTGCTAAGCAGCCGCAACCTAAGAAAAGTTACTCGCAGGAGAAAAACCCTTCTTTCAGTAGCAGATGCAAGAATTGTGGTCAACAGCATCATAGTGACACATGTAAGGCAGCATCTCACAAATGCAGGAACTGTGCTAAAACTGGCCATTTCCCATACACTGCTGCATGTCCCGCATTGGCTAAGGAGTGCCGAGTTTGCTATAAATTTGGCCACTATGATGTTTGCTGTGCACAGAAAAAGTCAAAGGGAACTAGGGAGTCGAAGGATTTAAAGGAAAATAAATTGAACACCATCAAGACATCTTCTCCAGCTATACGTTCAGTCGCTTTACGCCCTCAAGGTTGCCCCTCACCGCCTATCAATTTACATGTTGCATATGGCGGTAAATCAGGGAAGATCAATGTTATCCCTGATACCGGTGCAGATACCACTGTTTTTGGAGTGCAGCATATACAAGCACTGGGCATCGGTATCGAGGAATTGCGGCCTCCCCCTGAATTGCAGTTCTCCAACGCTGATGGATCACCCATGGAAGGTAAAGTTTTGGGATCAATGGAGGCCATGATGACATATGGTAATATATCATACAAGGGGTATATTGACGTCCTTAGTTTTCTCCCAACACCCCTACTGTGTTATGATGCCCTCCGACACCTAAGGATCATTCCCTGGGACTTCCCGCGTCAAATGCAAGAGAGGAAACTGAGCAGGACTTCAGCAGGAACCAGTCAGGTGCCAGCCAGCCAAGTTATAGCATCTGAACCTACATCTGTTTCTCCACCCCCTGCTACAATGTCACCGGAAGAAGCCAGGCAATACTTTCTTAAGGAATATAGCGATGTGCTAATGACAAAGGAGCAGTTTCATCAAGGAGCACAACTTAAGCCAATGACTGGGCCGCCCATGCGTATTCACCTTAAAGAGGATGCCAAGCCCTTTGCAATCTACACTCCACGGACAATACCACTAGCCTTTCAAGAGGACGTCAAGACTGAGTTAGAGGCAATGGTAGCACAAGGTATCATGAACCTGTTGGGGATCAGCCGTCCCCATGATGTCACCCTTAGTGGTTGTGCCCAAACCTACAGGTGGTGTTCGTGTCACCACAGATTTAAGCAAGTTAAATTCACAGGTGCAAAGGCCAGCCCATCCTTCACCATCACCGTTTAGTGCAATTAGGAGCCTCAATCCTACTTCCAGGTATTTCTCCACTATGGATGCATTGTGTGGGTACTGGCAGATCCCACTAGCAGAGGAAGACCAAGCCCTTACAACATTCATCACGCCCTATGGTCGGTATCGCTATCGTCGTTCTCCTATGGGATTCAGCACCTCAGGAGATGCCTACTGCAGGAGAGGTGATGTTGCCCTTCAAGGCATCCAAAATTGTGTTAAGGTGGTGGATGACATTCTTGTATATGATAGGGATTATTATTCTCACTTATGCAGGGTAAACAAAGTTTTGTCACGTTGTAGGACTCATGGTATTACTTTAAATGCAGAAAAGTTTATCATTGCTAGCCCTGCTGTATCATTTTGTGGATACACATTATCTGAAGATGGAATTGCAGCTGATAAGGAGAAGGTTCGAGCTATATCAGAGTTCCTGAAGCCAGCAAATCTGACAGATTTAAGGTCATTCATTGGCTTACTAACCAGTTGACAGATTTTTCACCCAATCTTGCAGCTGCAGCAGATCCACTTCGACCACTAATGAGCCCCAAGAGATCCTTTACGTGGACGGCAGATCACGATGCTGCCTTTGCCAGTGTTAAAAAGGCTCTCTCTCAGCCACCTGTGCTAGCTCATTTTGACCCGACGTGCCCCACTATACTGCAAACGGATGCTTCTCGTTTATATGGTTTAGGATATGCCCTTCTGCAAGACCACGGGAAGGCCATTTTCCGCTTGGTCCAGTGTGGTTCACGATTTTTGGCTGATGCAGAAACTAGATGGGCCACCATTGAGTTGGAATGTTTAGCTTCAGTTTGGGCTATGACTAAATGTCGTCATTTCTTACTTGGATTACCCCATTTCACATTGGTGACTGACCATAGACCCCTGGTACCCATCTTGAATACATATACTTTGGATGCAGTGGAAAACACACGTCTACAACGTCTAAAAGAGAAAGTTTCACCATATATCTTCACTGCAGTGTGGCGTAAGGGCAAGGAACATTGCATCCCTCATGCCCTCCCACGTTCCCCTGTGAGCCTCCCAACGTCTGAGGATGATATGCTAAATAGTGAAACCCATCTTTCCCTAAGGAGTGTAATAGCCAAGACTGTCAACGCAATTTCAGAGGTGAAGACATCAACTACACAAGATCTTGCCTTGGAAGAAATTCGCACCGCAACACGTGAGGACCCTCATACACAAGACTCCTCCAGAACGTTGCCAATGGATTCCCCAGTCACCGCTACAACCTCCACAATGACATACTACCCTATTGGAAAATAAGGGAGGAATTATACATCGATGATGACCTTGTATTGTATGAAGCCCGAATAGTGGTTCCCTCAGCCATGCGACGCAATATTTTAACACGCCTTCATGACAGCCATCGTGGTGTGGAGGCAACTAAGCGTCGGGCTAAACAGACTGTATATTAGCCAGGTATTAATTCAGATATAGCAAATACGGTCCACGCCTGTGAGCCATGTCAGATAATGCAGCCAAGTCAACAGCAGGAGCCGTGGTTATGCAACGAGAACCCCTCTCGTCCTTTTGAATCTGTATCGGCTGATTTCTTCAGTGTTGCTGGGAAATCTTTCCTCGTGTATGTGGACAGGCTATCTGGATGGCCAGTAGTGGTAAAATTTGGTACTAATACTACAGCAGAAGCAACGACCCGACACTTCAGCCACATCTTCCGAGACTTAGGTGTTCCTGTAAGGCTGATGACAGATGGTGGACCTCAGTTCACCAGCTCTGAATTCAAGAATTTTCTGGGCAGATGGGGTGTTCAACATGTGATGTCCACACCCCACTATCCCCAAAGCAATGGCCATGCTGAAGCAGCTGTAAAGAAGGTCAAATATTTTATCCTAAAGGTAGCACCTTCTGGGAATATCGACACCGAAGACTTTGACAGAGGATTGTTGGAGATACGGAATACTCCTAACTATGCTGGCCGTTCTCCAGCACAGATATTATATGGCCAAGCCCTCCGATCATGTGTCCCAGCACATGCATCATCATTCAAGCAGGAATGGCAAGCGAAAGCAGAAGAATACGACCGTCGTGTAGCATCATGTTCTCAAGCAGCCAAAATACGGTATGACAGCCATGCACACCCTTTGGCACCACTTAAGCTTGATGATAATGTCCGGATTCAAGACCCTATCTCTAAGCGATGGGATAAGACAGGCGTTATAATGGGCATCGCCAAGTCGCGAGACTACTATGTGAAGTTACCCTCAGGAAGAATATTATGGCGTAACCGCCGTTTCTTATGCCCTGTACATCTCCCTAATTCACAATTGTGGGATGAGATGCAACAGTCTCCAAAGAAGAAGGATGTAGCCCCTGCTACAAGTCAACAACCGCAAAGTGACACTCACCTAGAGTATCAACGTTCACCTAGACTCCATACCCGTTCATAAAGCTCTTTGAACGTAAAGGGGAGGGGGAGGTGATGGATTATCACAATTATTTACTTATATGTATGATTATTATTATTATTAATATGTACCTGTATTTCTAATGCACATTTAGCATACATGTTGTGTTAGGAATACGTAAATGCAATTATTCATGTTTATAGGAGCATAGGGAATATTATGTAGCATTTATATCATTTTGTGGTGCGCTATTCATTTGTCTGTATCTGGTATCACTGCAATCAGTCTACGCCATAGCCCGCCACTGTTCAAAGCTCCTCCAGTGTATTACTTTTTATATTGATCATTTTTACGTATTATATGGCTTTAGGATTTACGCAAGTGTTCAGTGAAGCCCTATACTGAGCTGGGAAGTAAACGCTTACAGGCATGAATTAGTAAGCAAATCTCATTCATAATGACATGCAACATACTAATTATTTATTAATTATTAACGAGAGCATAGGCTGCTGGAGGTTTCCTGGTGCAAAAAATTTCATTTATGCATTTTCAAAAGACTTGAAATAATTTTTCTATACATATGTGCAGCCTTTTTTCCGTGCATACATCGGTTGTACTGAATATTCAAATAGATATGATATATATACATATATATAATATATATATATATATATATATATATATATATATATAGTATATATATGTATATATTTTAAATTTTATATATATATATATATATATATATATATATATATAGTATATGTATTATATTTATATATTCAAGCAAACCTAGGCTCAGTTGTCCAGGAAGAGACATTTCTAGGACTGCATTAATAGTATTAGAAAATTCGGGACTAACTTGTGGAGACGGCTGAGAAGCATAGTCAAGTCATCTTTGCAAGAACTGATAGAGGTTGCCAGAAGTTGAATATACTGAAGTCGTTGATCAAAATAAGATGAAGGAATTGGAAGTGAAGGGCTTTCTGACTGTTATACTGACCTGTCGCAGTGACAGGGGTAGAAGTTGTTTTGGTGTCACTGACCTTCTGTGAAAATCAGCCAATCATGTCTTTCATATGATTTCACCTCGACGAATCGTCAGTCATAGTCAGCCTCCCATTTCATGGTTCTCAGCCAAGTAGGTCCGGGTCATTGGCAGGGAGATGATGGATGGCTTTGAGTTCTTTGTTTTCTAAGCTTCAAACGCGGCTAAAGGTCATTGGACGTGGTTATCTGGGAAATATGCGCTACAAGGGACTAGTTGGCCTGTTGTGTTCGTACCCAGTGAATCCATTATGGTTTCCGCGATATTAATGTAGTCACGTAAGGAATATGAAATTGATGAAGATACCCCGTTAGCCGGAAGTAGGTCAGTTTCTCCACTTTATTGTACAAGAAATGAATAAAAAATGTAAAGAGAGAAAGTTGGAAACCATTAAAGATTAAACATTGTTATGTAGTAACAAGAATAAGAGAGAGAGAGAGAGAGAGAGAGAGAGAGAGAGAGAGAGAGAGAGAGACTTGATATGAAAATGGTGCTCTAAATTTGTATGAAAATGGAAGGGGTCATTACGGCGAGTTAATGGGCTGTTAATTGAATGTCGTTGTATTCGAAACTCATTTTTAGGTGCATTCATGTAGAGGATCGCTAATATAGTTGAAACAGAATGAATGGGAGCCAAAATGGATGATACGCTCGTCCCACAGTGAATGTAAAGGGAACCGCATGATGGAAAAAAAAGTGCTTAAACTCATTTATAATGTAGTAGCATTTGATGATTCTGATGATAGTCTTTTTCTGTCTTTGAGCAAGCACACCTTGAAGTCTACATACAAACACAAGCAACAACGCACAGATGAATATATATTTGTGTTTTTGTATGCAGAACTAAGCGCTCTCTCTCTCTCTCTCTCTCTCTCTCTCTCTAACACACGCACACATTTATACTTATATGCATATTAAAGCACAAACATACAAGCACGTGTTTGTGAGGAAAAAGAGTTGGTTAGATTGTGTGTTAGAGCACATCATGTAACAAAGCATATGACATATTGATGGTTGTAATAGAGGAAGTAGGAGTTGAACGAGGTTTATCTTAACATAATTTTACCAAATCAACGGTGAAAATAGATTAAAACAACATTGATAAAAAATGTTTTCTGGTAAACGACACTGGAGAGGTTCTGAGATGCTTAAGAATTCAGTACGAGCAGGAAGAGTTGTCATAGTGAATAAGTCTTAAGTGGCAATTGGCACCGTGATGAAATTAGAGACTTAGTGAAGACCATATGGAGTTGAAGTTTCTGGTATAGGAGAAACGTTACTTTAGGTCAATGCGAGTGAAAGAAAAGGATTAATATTGACTATTTAAATGAAATAGGAGCAAATGCGTATGGGAGAAAGAAGTGGATAAAGTTAATAACCAATGAACTTTAGGGACAAAAAGTGCAAGTGGACTTCACTTATGGAATGAGCAGTTTGAAGAACTACGAAATTTCAGTGTTTTGATAAAATTATATGTGCGTGTTGCAAGAATGGAAGGCGTTGGTGGAAACGTGTGAAATCTTGGTGATGGTAAAAGGAGGGTGATTAAGAGGTTGGTGAATGGAAAGTCGTTAAAAATCGAGAGGATCTCAAATGACATGCCTTGGTACAAAGATGAAAGTCATCCGGAATGTCAGACCACCAAGTTTAAGGTGTGTCTGTGAAATGAAAAAGGTCCAAAGAGCCGGGAAGTGGGATAAATGTTCTTTTGTATAAAATAAAAGTTCTAGAGGTTCCTGTAAGAATTGTAGTGGTGTGTTTATAACATGAACGGTATGCAATAGGATTTTGACAGAAACTGACAGGGAGGCATATGGTGAGAAATCTGTGGATATGAAGAAGTGGTAAGAAGCTTAACATCATAATTAAGAAATGCGGGAAAGAAGGGGGTGAGGAACACGTAGAAGACGTGGAGGGAATTCTAGACGGAAGAGAGTAAGTTACAGAATAGGTTAATAGCTTTTTATATGTGGAGAGGTTTGGCACTTTCCATGAGCCTCTTCGCTAAGTAAATGAAGTATTTAAAATTATGGTTGTATGCATTAGTCAGTAATCTGTAAAATTATGGTTGTATGCATTAGTCAGTAATCTGTAAAATTATGGTTGTATGCATTAGTCAGTATTCTGTGTGTGTGTGTGTCATCTGAAGGTAACCTTATTATCAGTACAGTTTATCGTTGAAGTTGCTTGCCAGTGTCAGGTATTAAACGCATGTTAAGGCAGGTTGCATTAGCTACGGATCTCATAAGGTTGTAAGGGTACAAAATAAAAAGGAGCATTTTAATGCAAACGCAATATGGAGAGAGAGAGAGAGAGAGAGAGAGAGAGAGAGAGAGAGAGAGAGAGAGAGAGAGAGAGAGAGAGAGAGAGAGAGAGAGAGAGAGAGAGCATGCTATATTGAATCTCTTCTACCCGTGTCGCTTCACAGTACACATTGCATTCTTTCGTTATCATCTCCATGTTTTCCCTTCCCTGTTTTTATACGAAAACTATTCTCCTTTTGTTCGATTGGTATTGCTCTCCTTCCGGGGTTTAAAAAAAAAAAAAAAAAAAAAAACTTTTGGACTTTTATTGTTTTTGTTTTGGCATTACGAGGAAGAGCAGGTGAGGGGTTGTAGGGGTTGTGAGGAGGAAGATTGAAATGGCTTGTCGGTTTTGTATATACTACTCGAGTAACATTAACAACAACAGCAGCAACAACAATAATAATAATGGATGTTATTAGCAAATTAGTTAATTTATTCAATTTCGCGAGATAGTTTCCGGGCTCTGTCTACCCGAATAAAAAAAAAACATCAACAGTAGTAATAATGTTGATATCATGGGCAATTGTAAAAAACAAAAAATATTTGCTTATTTCTACGACAAATTATGAAGCAATTGTGGAACACTAAGCATTAAGAATTATGCTCACATATACTGAATATATGTTGAGATCATTTAATGCCGTGCGACAACTTCCTTTGGCTCAAAATTTCCATTCTTTCAATAAAATGTGTTCCATCCCTTTCTATAGCAGTTCATACCTTCAATTTTTTAAAAATTACAATTTTTTTTTATCCAAATATGCACTCAAAAACTGGTGTCGAGCGCTTGGAAGTTCCCAGTAACATGAAGTTTGTTGAACAGCTCGTCTTAGATATTCATACTGAACATAGAGCGTTATCAATAGCCTCTAAAAGGTGTGAATTTCACTAAAAATGCTGTTTTCTATTTTTCAGAGTTCAGGTCCCTCTGTCAGTAGCACCCACAAGCACAAAATCATCAATTGCAAGCATAGGCAAACAATGGTGAGTATCGCAATCCATCGTTCTCTGTTTTCTATAGGTCTGTTTTGCTTTCCTTACCTGTCTGTTCATTTTGTTAATTATTAGTCTATCAGAACTGAAGATGAAATTCAAACTGAATTCAGAATGGTATTCAAATAATGGATAAATATTTAAGTTAACGTATTTTTTTCATTTATCGTAATTCTTCTTGGTATGTATATGAATATATATATATATATATATATATATATATATATATATATATATATATAGTACATATATATATATATATATATATATATATATATATATATATATATATACATATATATATATATATATATATATATATATATATATATATATATATATATAATTATATGTGCAAAATGTATATACACCATTCATAAAATTACAGACGATTAAGTATAGCATGTAGCAAATACCATTCTAGTCTGGCTGTCCTCATTATGACTTACGCTGCGCACCCGAACTATACACTAGAAATACGAGGTAACTTTAGCTGCGGCTAGAAGTGACTTGTTTATACATCACAGCTCTGCTGTAGATGCAGAATTTGACAATCGAAATTGCATCTATTTTTTCGATAGTAACAGGTGACCTATTATATGTTCCTTGCAACCTTCAAAATAAATTTCCTGATCGAGTGAACAAATTTATTCCTTGTAATAATTTAGCAGTAAAAATAACGAATATATTGACAAAAAAAAATTTTTTTTTACTAAGTAAAAACATTATATGACGTAGCATCACTCTCATGATACAGTGGAGTTTCATAATTACGAATCCATCATATGCCATTATTATCTCATTACCAACCTGTCAGTTATCAGGTAATTACCCTCATCTATCAACCTTCACTCTCAGCCTTAACGAGTTCCTTGTAATGCATTATTATTAAGTTTACCATGTAAAAGAGAAGTAATCCCACTTGATGAAATGAAAGTATTTTTTATATATAGCTGCAAGATAGTTCATGCTTTCATGAGAGAGAGAGAGAGACGAGGAGAGATAGGAGAGAAGAGAGCAGAGAAGAGAGAGAGAGAGACTCTTTGCAGTGATAATTCATTTTCCATTGTTCCTGAACATTAGATCATCTAGGGCAGTGACGAAAAATTGACTAACCTTGAATATTCAGTGTTGTATTTCTCCTGTGTACATCCATACAATGTATTTATGACTGAAAAGTCACACCTTTCTTCAAGATCTAAATAAACATACTGAAAGTATTGGCTTCTTAATGGAAACATACAAAAAAGAAGTGTTGTAACACATTTTGAAAACCCTTCTTAAATATAAAATAGAAAAAAAATGAAAAGTGGAAAGGTACGGGAAGGGTTGGGAATGACAGAGGTCGAAGTAGAAGCTAAAACAGGGCAGTGGGATGATGGACAGATGACAAGTGGAGCTAGATGACAAATAGAATTTTTCAGGAAATACAGAAAAATTAAAGTGGAACGCAATTTTAGCTCCATAAGTGATGAGGACGATCACTGGTCTGTGTAGTATGTGTATTTATATATATATATATATATCTAATATATATATATATAATATATATATATATATATATATATATATATATATGTGTGTGTGTGTGTGTGTGTGTGTGTGTCTGTAAGTTGGAATCCTGGCCGGGTCGGCTGCATTCATCATATACCTGGTTGTTAATTTTTAATATTACGTTTTTTTATGGCCTGATATTTGAGAGTAGAAGTCATGTGTTATCTTAGTCGAGATGGGTTGAATTAGAACGAAGTAAAAATTCTGAATTCTAGATGAATAAGTACAACATATGTCACACTTTTAATGTTTACACAAGCAATACTAGGTAAACAATTCATCTATGTAATTTCCACCTTTCTTTCGTTAGCATTCAGCATCCTCGCTTCACTTCGCTAAAGGAGAGTTTGTGTTCGTGCTCGAGTATAGTTCCTCTCTTTCCATTATACTCACTTGTCGTGTGTGTTCTAGTTTGCATTTACATCAGGCATGTTTTATATAGTATTCGAGTGAAGGCTTTAACCTTCTGTTGCAGCGACAGAAAACATGGCGTAGCGATGCACTGCGAAATTTGAATTTGCTTTGTCTGTTATACATATTTGAGACTTAATTGTTTCCGGAAAAGATTTTGATAACCAAAACACACTAGATTTAAGTTTCTTGTGTATTGGGTAATGGGTTACCAAATCCCATTACACCCTCAGACTCCACTTCTCGGATAGTGGATTTTATTTTCCTCTTTTTGTGTGAATTTTAGCTAATCTAAGAATTCTAGAGTACAGTTGGTATTTTGCTTGTGTATAATAAGTTTTTTGTTTATTTATGAGAGAGAGTGAGAGGTATATATATATAATATATATATATATATATATATATATATATATATATATATATATATATATATATATATATATATATATATATATATATTTTGTTGCATGGGTCATTTCATGACTCTTGCATTTTCGACTACCATTTAATATATCCAATAAAAGTATACAACTAGAGTGAAAAGGGAGAAGGAAAGGGTTGTTTTCCAGTTCAGATTCAGGTGTTTTGCCCATGTCTGTTTTCATCTTCAGATAGGAGCGGCACAGATAGTGACAGGGAAAATTAGATCAAATTCATCTCGCTGACAAATAAATCATAACTAGTCCCAGAATCTCACCCATAATGGGAACACCTACTTAATGTTACCGTAAATCAGCTTAGTGTCGCAATTAATCACTTTTAGATTTGTCTCGCTTGTCACACAGTTTGCACCTTTTCCAGCTTTCAAATTTCCTATCTCAAGTCATAGCAAATACAATAGCGCTATTATGACTCCTCGAGAATTCCCTCAGGATTCTCAAACTATCATTAGTCCGGATTCTGGCACCTTTGAGAACACCAACAAAGAAGCTTGACTGTTCCTTAAGACTCTTCTTAAATTCCTAATTGTAACACATGAGAAAGTCTGACAGATTTAATTTTCACACCACTCGTCATTCTGTCAATTCCTTTAGGAGGGTCACGATGCCCTTATTAACTCCTTAGTGGCGGCCGACCCCTTTCGACCTACTGGTGGGTCATTCAAGATCTTACCTGGCCCTTCTTTTGTTGAAGACAATGAAGAAACGAATTTCGGTCTAAATACTCCTCTTCCAGCACTACATGAGAATTAAGGTCTCCTTTGAAAATAAGACAATAGATGTCGCCAGTCGTAAAACACCCAAGCTAGCAGCTGCAGACAGGGATATATACGCCCTCGATACCGTTAGAATACAGCAGCGCAGAGAGTAGTAACGCAAGAGTCCTTAAGTGTCAGAGTACTCTGTACTCAGTAAGCTGTAAGGCCCTTTCTTGATACCCTATGAGAAAGACTCATTGAGCCCTTCCAGTTTGGACTCTTACTCCAGACGAAGTTCCACAATAAGCCTCACAACATACCACTCATCACAGTCCTTGTGCGACCAGCCATTCCAGTCGCAACCTGCCTACTCCCTTCATTGGTAGCAAGAAGATATACTATTCCTGGACGACCGCTTCTACTGACTCATTCTACAATTTGAGTCAAGTCCACTGACTGAATCAGGTCAAGTGCCGTGAAGCTGTATATTCGACTTTATATCAGTCTGTAATCCAGTCCCTATTACTAAAAATCCTATACATTCCCATTCCTAGAGCCTCGTTTTCACATTTCAATTTTTATCTTCCAAATCCATTCTAGTGAACTGTGGCCTTTTATTTTATTTTAGGGGGATAAATATTCGTATTGCTAAGTGAAGCGATATTCGTATTCTAGGTTAGTGATTTTGTTGTATTTGCCTACAAGCTTTGGCATGAAACAGTGTGAATTTTATGAAGATTTGCTTTTTGCTTGCGCCTCGAGTAAAGTAAATTCTTGCAACATCTTAGTTTCGGTCATTACAACTTTGACTGTCTTGCAGATTTACCGGCAGTGCTGTTGTATCTGATTGTGTTAAGTAACAGTTTTATTATAAGCAATTGCCAAAGTGAAGCACCTGCTGTTCTGTGTCAGACCCGTCGAAGGAAATCCGACTTACTTTAAAACTTGTTAACTTTAGAAGCTAATTCTAGTTATTTTAGTTACATCAATTCGTACTTGGTGTTGAACTCGTTTGTTTTTATAACCCTTAAACGTAGCAGATAGTGCCACGGGGTTCAATAAAAATCCCTGTAATATCTTTGCCAAGTTTAGTGAAGTCATACTTTTAGTAGCTGCATCGTATTTCTTTTAACCAGTTTTGGTTACTTAGGATAATCTTCACAGCAATACTTTTACTTTTCTGTTCTCTGCAGCCTTCTGTTGGTCTTGGGTAATCACTGATTAAGTTGTCCTGTTGCAAAGGCATCCAAATTAAGCCAAGACATTGATCTAGTTAAATCAGTTGCAAATTCCTAAAAATCTTGGACTCAACAAAACC
Source organism: Macrobrachium nipponense (assembly GCF_015104395.2). Classification (NCBI taxonomy): domain Eukaryota; kingdom Metazoa; phylum Arthropoda; class Malacostraca; order Decapoda; family Palaemonidae; genus Macrobrachium; species Macrobrachium nipponense. The sequence continues at coordinate 67,638,147 of NC_087212.1, read as the reverse complement.
GCGGTTGGCACGCAACAATATATGTATGTACACACTATACAAGAGTTGTGTTCTTGTAATTCTTCATATAATTAACTATTGATGCTCTTTTCATTAGAGTTAATATAAATTCTGATATTAATGTAATTAAATGAACACCAGGTTTTCTATTTGAACACATAAGATGAGAGAGTAAAAGCGTTATTTCAGTAAACAGGCAAATGAAATTCAGTCAGTACAAATTTAATTGTCATCATTCTAATTAAAAACAGCATGCGGTAGAATGAGTACGAACCAATTAAGTAAAAAATAAAATAAACTCGGATGGACGACAGAAATATCAGAACAAATATGATTTCAGGATCCTGTTTGTTCAATCGATCAATAAACTCCACCAGAGAGAAATAATTTTGAGCGGGGATTTTTATGATTTTATTACAGATGGTTCAGTTCTTTTATCATTTCGTTATTTTTTTCTTTCATTGTGAACACTTTCCGCTCAGCATAGCCATTAAGAGATTTCAGTTGTAAAATCACGGTTTTATTAATAGAGTACGCGGCAATCACTGAAACGTTCCAAAATAAATATAAAATATAGGATTGGAATTCACAGCCAGAGTACTTTGCAGATTCCAAAGTTTTTTTCCTGTTTGCACGTAAAGTATTCGGTTTTATCAGACTGACAATTATATAGAATTTTTTTCTACCCGAATAGGGAAAGCTTACTGATATTCGAGATTATATATATATATATATATATATATATATATATAATATATATATGTGTGTGTGTGTGTGTGTGTGTGTGGTGTGTGTGTGTGTGTGTGTGTGTGTGTGTGTGTGAAATTGTAATAGCCACAGGGCCCTCTTCACTTCTCAAATGTTTTGCTCTTTTTGGATACGCTTGTCACTACAAAGCCTTGAGCTCCAACTTCAAAGAAATTTTAAGAAATCATGATGTCCGGTAGCGGGTTCTTTCCCGGCTATATATATATATATATATATATATATATATATATATATATATATATTCATATATATATATATATATATATATATATTCATGTGAAAGTTTACCGGTTTCAGACGTGACATTTCTCTTCTTTCAAATATTGGGTCAGAAATAACTCATTTATACCGAATTCGGTTAACTTATCAACAGGACTAACGTACAAGTACATCTACCCTGAGGAGGTTTCGAACTTAGGTTTGCTGTTAGGGATGGCACTGTAGTGTGCAAGGCCAGTGTGTAAATTTGATGTGATACGCGTATATATCTGATTTCCTTATCTATGAAAATTGGAGATTCTGCGACAATTACCTGAAAGTGTTTAAGGCCTTTAAAACTATTAGAAATACAATTTTAAAATATAAAGGAAAATGCCAAATGATTTGGAAATACTTGAGACTATGGAATTAATGAATAGATGTTGCAGTGCGCCTAATATTTGGGAAAGCAGTAATGTTATTACTAAGAGTACTGCATGAAATTTAAAAAAAATATGAAAAACATGAGTTTGTCAGGAGAGACAGCAATTACTGCGGATAGATTGGAAACTACAGAGGACACGAATTATATCTACCTCTGATAATGCCTATGCACTTTTGATCTTTAAATATACTAATCTTGATAGCGGGTTTATAGTATTTTACTTAACTTTTTTTATAGAGTAATTTTTAAGCACTGTGGTTTTAGTGCACTTATTAGTTATATTCCTTTTCAACAGATATTTAAAACCTCGTATTTTTCCTATATTCAGCTCGTAAGTAATTTTCCTGGACCTACGTTTTTCTCATCGCTATTTAGAGTGAAGGTTTGTGAACTTTTTTTTTCGATTTTAACATAATTTCTAATACTTCTCATGTTAGTGTGGTTCTTCACTGAAATGAAATATTATCAGGTCTTCTCCATCTTAATGACAGACTAAATGATATGTTCACAGATTGTTTTCTTAAATAATAAGAAAATGCAAAATGGTTTTTCCACTTCATGTCACGGTGACAAGCTCTCAGGTTCTATAACGAAAACTCAAGAAATATGAATCCACAGTTAATAGGTACACTTTAATGCACTGATATTTTTTCTCTTCGGGATACGTTCTTTAGACGGTACAGATTTCAAGCAGAGATATTGTCTGCAATTAATGGAAATGTATGATCAGCGGTCATTAATTAACAAATCTGATATTTTTTCTATAATTGATAAAGTAAATTTGTGAGGTTATTTCTTCCTAAGTTCTGTAATATTGTCTTTCAATACCTGAAAACTTTCTCTTTTTGTTTAAAAAACCTCAGTACCAATCCTGGTGGCTCTTGTTATATTCAAACTTATTGTTTTTCTTTCAAATATCCAATCAAGTGAAGCTGTTCGATATTGAATTCGAGGGGATTTTGCAATATCTTGCTCCAAAGGGTCTTTTTACAATACCGAAATTGTGAAGTTGTTTCTCCTTTAAATTCGCTGGTCTTCGTTTCAAATATCCAGTAACATGTTTCTTTTATGTTGTTATTTATTCTTCGGTATAACTCTGGCAGTACATATTATGATAACTTATGCAATACATATAACCAGGTTATAGTTTACCCTTAAGGAAGGTATATATACTATAATTAGTGTGTGATAAGATGACAGTAGAATTTCGTTAGCAGTAAAGCCTACCAAGATATCCTCATGTTGCACATTATACTTATGGCCAGTCTTCTGTTACTTTTTATTTTTCTGAAGGTTGTGAGATCCTTTTTGTAATTAATTAGAATGTGACACCCTAGGAATTAAATTCATCATCTTGAGAGAGAGAGAGAGAGAGAGAGAGAGAGAGAGAGAGAGAGAGAGAGAGAGAGAGAGAGAGAGAGAGAGAGAGAGAGAGAGAGAGACGGGGACAGTGATGCTACCATCATCACCTCTCTTTTATCTGAAAAATGGAACTGACATGGGGGTATAAACTTTCAAACCATTTTAAAAAGTTATCTCAATCGTAAATTCCAGTCCTTTACTACAGCAAACGAACGTGAAAGTAATTTACATTTTATCCAATTTTTTTTTAAGGATTTTGAGTGTAATACATCTTTTGCTGTTTTTACGGAAAAATATTGCCATTCCGTGCAAAATGTGTCAAAAGAAACTCATCCACAAACATTTCTAAGGTTATTCGCCTGTTGAGCTTAATATGATGCAAAGATCTCTTTACATCGTCTTTAATGCCTCTTCATAAGTTTACATCATGCATTTGTATGCTAATTCCTGAGTATTCACTTCACATGGATTACTACCCCGTAGGGAGTTGGAGCCATTCAAGGCCTTGAGATAAGAAACTGTGGGCATCAAATTTGAAGGATGCTTGCTGCGTCTCTCTGGCCCCTAGCTGCTCATACGTTTTAACCTTTTTCTGTACCTCCATATTCCTTTGCCAACGTCTTTTAAGTATACTTTTTTGTGTAACTTTGGAGATGTTTCCCAGTTTCACCTTTAGGTCCTTATACTCATCACATCGCTTTGCTGTATCTCTTTACCTAGATGCCCAACCTCTCTAGCTCTTTCTTTTCATAATTTTAAGCGTTGCATGGCAAAACACGAAAGGAAATATATTGACTTTTTGATAAAGAACAACCGTTTATTTATGACTCGATAGAGAGAGAGAGAGAGAGAGAGAGAGAGAGAGAGAGAGAGAGAGAGAGAGAGAGAGAGTGCCTTTTGTTAGGAGAAGGCGCTTGACGGAATTGTTAAGTTTGTTAGCTATTTTTTGTCTTAATTTTAGCCTGGTTTGTTTTAAGCTCTTCCCTAAGTTTACTAGATTTTTATTAGAGAAGAAACCCTGTATGTATATTCAACTGTCTTATGTAACGCAAAGCTAAATTGAATTTTTATGAAGTGTAATTAATAAGAGCGTAGTGTAAATGTTATTAAGAGTTTGCAGATAGTATTTGAATGTCTCTTGATTACACATATTGGTCAACTTGTAGCTGGAAATAATGAAAAGAATAATGTCGCTTTTTAAAACTAAGAAATATGAACTGTTTCTTGAAGATGAAAATATGCTTACTCCAGTGGCTGATTTTATTTTGGCAATTTTTAGCAAAAATGTATTGCCTTCTTTAATCTACATGATATAAATTTCTGGCGGCGTTTCTGTACTTTCTCAACGGAATTTAAAACAGACAGCTGCCTCTTGTGTTTGGCATTCTAGGGTAGTTCACAAATTGTGATGTCAGTAATTCATATATCGTGTATTCAGTACGATGTGTCTGTTTTAACATTTATTAAAACGTATTACCGCATATACTCATACATATTATTTCCAGGGCTTGAAACAGAATATACAGCATCTGAAAATAAAGATTTCTAGAAATATCTGAAAATGGTCCACACACTGAATTATTTTCTCCACAGTTTCTAAATCTGTAATTCTTCTGCTACCTCAGTCATTTATAAAAGCATTAAATAACAATTACCGTATTGAGGAACTATAATATACATATAGATAGAATAATACTAAAATATAAATAATACATGAAACTGTGAAAGGTTCGTAAGGCATTTAAGTAATCACCTTAAAGGGAAGAAGATTATAATTAGAGCTAATTAATGCAGTGAGACATTAATTATTACAGCCCTTAATGCGCTCGAAGGAAATCATCTTGAAATGTGCATGCTTTTCCTGAATTATCCAAGAATAATGTAGGATAGGTAGACTTAAAATTGCTGATTGCCAGTATAGAATAAATTTAAAAGTTACCAAACATTGGATAATAGTCGTCAATAGTTATTAATCGGTAGTACATAGACAAGGAGCAAAGTTGATTCTCTCTCTCTCTCTCTCTCTCTCTCTCTGCTAATTTAGTGAACCTGTTCTACCTTCACGCATGCGTTTTGGAAACTGGAAGCCATGTCCATTATGTCTCCCACAACCCTGCAAAAAGCCTCATCTGGAAAACCAGTCCATCCTAAAGTCTATACCATACGTGATGACATCAGTCCTTTAACCTCCTCACCGTTCTTTTCCATCTAATGAAGTTCAGTACTGCTATGTGATATTTTCATGTACGTCAACCTGTTCCATCTTTGGTGACCTAAATGGTCGCTTTAGGGCAATAACTGGATGTGATATCTACCAAATTTTAAAGACATAAAAAAAATAGATCAAGTTACGTAAGAATGGAGAGTTATCAACATTCATGAAAATTTAGCTTGTTAGGTATGAGAACTAGACATTAAAATCTCATGGATGTAATGTATACTTATCTGAGAAGTCTTAAATGTTCGGTAACGAATATTTATAAAAAGGATTTATTTTTATTTTTTTACAGGCTCGGTTATTTTTGGGGTTTTGGGAAATAGAGTTTGAAATCGAATACCTTCACATTTTTTTTCCGTAATAAAACCTGGTAATTAATGCACTTCATAAAAATGTTTGCATCCATTATTACGTGAATGATAGCAACACCCTCAGAGTTAATGAAAATATACTTTTATCAAAAGCGAAATAATTACATTTATTTGCTGGTTTGACCCCTAACGAAATTTGATATTCAAATTGGCATCAGTTATCCGCGTCACATATTTTCATTTTTACCAACAGAAATTCTGAAGCATATTTTGATAGTTAAATTTCTGATGCTGCTATTATTATTAGCATTGTTAATTTGACACCAGACAGTCTATTGGTGTTGTGTATGCTCATTATTATTATTATTATTATTATTATTATTATTATTATTATTATTATTATTATTATTATTATTATTATTATTATTGAGGGATAAACAAGCTTTAAAAATTCGATTGTTTTAAGATTTTTTTGGTAAATCTTGACATACGCTGATTATTATTTTTGTTATTATTTCCCACTTCATCGGCATATTTAGATAGTGAAACGTGAAATAATAATAAAAACTATAATCAATGTATGCCAACGTTTTCCAGTAAATCTTAAACGCTCGAAATTTCAACGCTTTTTTAAAATCATGATTATTCTAAATATACTTATATTTTATTACTACTAGTATAATATTCTTTAGTCATGGACTGGTATTCAAACAAGTAGATTCTCTCATATTCAGCTATCGTTCACATAGGACGTCAGATGACCTAGTAGCATTCATTAGCTGACAAGAAATTCATCATCCGAGTTAGCATATAATTCCAAAGAAGTATCACTCGTATTTTTGAGGAGTAATGACGGGGAAATACATTGGTTATAATATACTACTCCTGTTTATATTCTTCTACATTGGTTTGTTACCTTGCGTTAAATATTCGGACGGAGGTTTATCCTTTGCGTAGTGCTGTCATCATTACAGTATTATACTTGTAGATCTTTAAGTACTCATATCGACGGTGTCGAGAGGTCGATTTAACAAGTAACTTCGCCATACATGTAAATGTGTTTTTCAGCGGATTTCAGTCCAAGTAAGCCAACAAATGACCAATAACATCCTTGATTCAATCTAAGTAGAAATGCAATCACCCGATATTGTGCTTCTTTAAGATATTACACTGTTCCCCCGATATGAAGACCACCAGACATTTATTAAAAATATTGATCCCAACGTTAACAAACTCAACAGAAAAAAGTTAAGATAAAGAGAGATTAGCTACAAGTACACGAGCCAAGGCAGAGGGAAGCCCAGAATAAATATAAAGGATGTCTTGAGGGGGGGAAAATACTCGCAAATATAATAATTAACCAACTTCTCCTCCACAGATATATGAATACCTGATGAAAATTACAAATTCTTTTACAATTATTAATATTATGTCTACGTTATGTGATCAGTTTTTTTCACATTATTATTTCGAAAGTGCAAAAAAAATATTTTATTTCGATACATAGTTTTTTTTAATACAATAATCTTCGTAGTTCAGCGAAAGAGAGACAGTTGTGGATGCTGGTAGACTACCCAATGCTAACTCAACTATGCATCTCGCTTATCCATTGCTCAGACCACTCATGAATATGTATGGTTAAAATGCGGGGGGATGCGGTTGGGGTTGGATTGGGGGTGGGGGTGGAGAGGTAGGGGCGTTGAGAGAATAATATAGCAAAAACCTGGCAGTAGATTGATTGGAATTGAATTATCGTCCGTTACCTGAAAGGTGTGCTGTTTTTCAGTAAAATACCCGTGTGTTTGTGAGGCTGTATGCGTCTATGCCAGGGCATGATCTGGTTTACTGAATTAAGGGATAGTAAAGGTTATTCTTGAATGCCGCACAGAGACGAATCAGAAATATTAGTTTTTTAATGCTCCAGTTTGAATCAACTCAAAATTGATAGAAATCATAACATCTGTATGAAAAACTAGTACCGTATGGTGGAACAACAACCTTTAAATTTAATAAAGACTGTGACGTTAAAAACATTAAAACATTATATAAATTGACAGTGAAATATATTTTCATTTGCCTGTTTGTAAAGGTTACCCAATTTACATGTTAAATGAAATGTTTATTAAATTTTATGGATACAGTACATGGAGGCCGTACCAACGCCAATTTTTGTTTTTCCGTACTTCATGGAAGTATATCTGTATATTTGTGTGTTTAGTCCATGCAGCTCACCTTGCCAGCGAGGAATGCGACTTCGATCCCTTGGAGGGAAACGATTTTTGACCTTTTTATTGATAAAGTCCGTTGTGTTCCTGTTAACCTTGGTTGTTAGTCTCCTTTTGTTGGTATGAATCAAGGAAGAGGACGACATGGCGCCTCCAACTTCAAACCCCCCCCCCCCCCCCCCCCCCCCCCCCCGCCCCCCCCCCCCCCCCCACGACACACACACACACACAACTATTCCTCGTGCTTGAGAGCTCGTGCATGTGCTGATGCGTATTTTAAGCAATAATGATTTTATGCACGTTTAATTATTCAAAACAGTAAAATGAATAAAACAATTCATTTCAAGCTTACTTTTAGCCAAATGAGAGAGAGAGAGAGAGACATTGTTAGTCAGCTCTCAACTGTCATCTATAAAAGTGAAATAATTAATCAGTTAAATGTAAAATGTAGATTAAAACCCTTTTATAACTTATGAACGCTTATTTGAATAGAATTGTCAGTCTGGTAGTTAGATGGGTTTCTCTGATGTGAGATATCAATTACAACGCTGTCATAACGGACAACCTTTTGACAAAATGCCAAAGGAACTAATAAAGTTAAGTAGTAAGATTGTAAAGGTGTGAAAAGTTCAGTGTTTTGCGGAAAACATTCGTATGCTGGTATTAGTGGTGTTTAATCAGGAACATACTTATTCACATTTGTAAAGATAAGAACTAACAGTTCACATGTATAGATAAAGACTAATGGTTCACATTTGTATAGATATAAAGTAACAGTTCACATTTGTATAGATAAAAACTAATTGTACTCATTATTCGATAGATAAGATTCTTATGAAGTTACCAGATGTGCATTTATAGCAAACTTGTGCATATCCTTCCTGCTTTAGAGCCTTCGTTCAACTACGACAGGATAGCAATGGATTTTGTATAGGAAGAGAAGAGGAGGAACTAATCAAGTGACAGGTTTAACGGCGATGCACCTTATAACGTGTTTCTCAACTATTGTA